>NW_026067909.1:17869307-17880743 GCF_014885135.2 Alexandromys fortis
TTTTTTTTTTTTTTTTTTTTGAGACAGGGTTTACTCTGTGTAACAGCCCTAGCTGTCCTGGAACTAGCTCTGTCATCCAGGCTGGCCTCGAACTCACAGAGCTCTGTCTGCCTCTCCCTCCTGAGTACTGGGATTAAAGGCATGCACCACCACCGCCCGGTTTTTCCTCCTGATCTTAGTGCTTCATTCTTCTCTCTCCCTTTCTTTCTCTCTTCACCCCTTCCAGCTATCCTTCTCTCCCCTCCACATCTCTCTCTCTAGTTTTCTCCGCTGTACTTTTACATTGGCACCATTTCAGCCATCCAGCTCCATCTTTAGATGTCCTTACAAGTCCTGCTTGTCTGAGTCATATTTGCAAATTCATAAGAATGTAATTCGCTCAGACCAACCCTGGAGTCGGATGTCTTTGGTTGTGTCTAAGGAGAGACAGGTGCGCTGATGTAAGAATGCTGCAGATGCCCCAGGAGAGTGAGCAGTTAGAGCTCGGAAACAGCAAACAGGCTGAGCAGGCATCCCAAACGGCATTTTCTTCAAGCAGAAGATGAGAAGTATCTTGTGGCAGCGAGAAGGTGGGAGGTGCTCCTCATGTGTTAGCTTTAGAGCTCTCAGCCTTCCCTCAGCCCTGCCGGGGAGAGGGAATGGGCTTTGCCTGTAGCCATGTCAGTCTCGTTGACCCCAGTTCTTCCTTCCTGACAGGAGACTTGTGTGCACATCACCTTCCCCTGATGAATTCAATCATTTCCGTGGCTGGGCTGTGATGGGAAGACTTGTGCATGGGAGTTTGGCCAGAGGTGGGTGACGGACAAGCTGAATTGAAGAGCAAAGGCTGCTCTGACTATACCGTTTGAACTTGTTTCTTAATCATTCACATGCATTGGTTTGATCATTTCAAGCATTTAATGCCGATTGGAACAGGAGCAAAGTACAGTCATGTCACTAATGAATGAAAAGAGCAGGAGGGAATTCAAGATTCCTAACACCCAAAGTCACTCTTCACTTTTGTGTCGTATGTCTTAGTAGAATATCACAAAAACAAGCACAGTTAGCCTCCTTGGGTTGGGGTTTTCCTTCTAGTACTTTCTGTAAGGCTGAGTTTGTGGATACATATTGTTTAAATCTGTTTTTGTCCTGGGATATCTTGTTTTCTCCATCAATGGTGAATGAAAGCTTTGCTGGGTATAGTGGTACTGCCTTGCATCCATGGTCTCTTAGTGTCTGCAGCACATCTATCCAGGACCTTCTGGCTTTCATGGTTTCCACTGAGAAGTCGGGTGTAATTCTGATAGGTTTACCTGTATATGTTACTTGGTCTTTTTCCTTTGCAGCTCTTAATATTCTTTCTTTATTCTGTATGTTTTGTGTTTTGATTATTATATGGCATGAGGATTTTTTTTGATCCAGTCTGTTTGGTGTTCTGTATGCTTCTTGTACCTTCTTAGGGATAGCCTTCTTTGGGTTGGGAAAGTTTTCTATTATGATTTTGTTGAATATATTTTCTGTGTCTTTGAGCTGGAGTTCTCCTTCTTTTACCCTATTATTCTCAGGTTTGATCTTTTCATGGTGTCCCAGATTTCCTGGATGTTTTGTGTTAAGAATTTGTTGGATTTAATGTTTTCTTTGTCAAACGAGTCTATTTCCCCTATAGTATCTTCAGCGCCTGAGATCCTTTCTTCTATCTCTTGTATTCTGTTGGTTATACTTGTCTCTGTAGTTCCTGTTCATTTACCCAGATTTTCCATATCCAGAATTCCCTCAATTTGTGTTTTCTTTATTACCTCTATTTCAGTCTTCAAGTCTTGAACTGTTTTCTTCACCTGTTTTTATTGTTTTTCTTGGTTCTTTTGGGTTTCCTTAAGAGATTTATTAATTTCTTTCAATTTTTCTGTTTGTCTTCTCCTGTTTCTTTAAGGGAGTTTTTCATTTCCTCTTTAAAGGTCTCCATAATTTTCAGAAAGTTATGTTTAAAGTCATTTTCTTCTACTTCTTCTGGGTTAGAATGATTAAGTCTTCCTGTTGTGTGATCCCTGGGTTCTGGTGCTACCATGTTGCTTTTTAGGTTGTGACGAGTGGAAGGAATGCGAATATGAGCAAAGAAGTCAATACCATGATGGGTACACCCACTGAAACAATTTACCTGAGCTAATAGGAACTCACTAACTCCAGTCAGACAGACAGGGAAGGAACAAACATAGGACCAAACTAGTCTCTCAGAATGTGGGTGACAGTTGCATGGCTGGGGCAGACTGAGAGGTCACTGGCAGTGGCACCAGGATTTATCTCTACTGCATGTACTGGCTTTTGGGGAACCTATTCTCTTTGGATGGATACCTTGCTCAGCCGAGATATAATAGGGAGGGCCTTGGACCTTCCCCAAAGCAATGTGCCTTACCCTTTCTGAGGATTAGATGGGGGGGGGGAGGGTGTGTGGAGGGAATGGAAGGAGAGGAGGGAGTGGGAACTTGGATTGGTTTAAAAAAAAAAAAAAGAACAACCTGGGCATTTTCAGGTTTTTAATAATAATAATAATAATAAGCAACACAGACCTAAGAATCAGAGGGGCTGGAGAGACAGCTCAGAAATTAAGAGCACACACCTCTTCCAGAGGACCCACCCACCCGTGTCAGGCAGTTTACAGAGCCTGTAACTCTTAGAGGTCCCCTTCATTCTCCCAAGTGCTGAAATAACAGGTGTGTGCCACCATGCTCAGCTGAAAATAATCACTTAAATGCACAGTTTCCTTTGAAAATAGAAGCTCCTTATTGCTTTTTATAATGACATCATCTTTTTTTTCTGATTCTGGGAAGCAAACCCAAAGCCTCCATGCATGCTGAACAAGTGAATGGTTTCTAGGCTGCATGCTGCCTTAACTTATTTCTTCTTCCTTCTCTCTCCTCCTTTTCCTCCTCATTCTCTCTCTCTCTCTCTCTCTCTCTCTCTCTCTCTCTCTCTCTCTCTCTGCTGAATGTTAAACCCAAGACCTTTCACAGCCTAGGTAAATGTTCAACCACCAATCTACAACCCAACCTTGGTTTTTTTTTGAGAAAGTGTCTCACTATTTACCCCAGACAGGCCTTGAACGTGAAATCTTCCAGCCTCCAACTTCCATTACAGGTGTGTGCCCTCATACCGCCATGCTCAGCTCCTTTTTGTAAAATATTCACCTCTGTGTTTCCGATCATGTTCAGAAAGGCCTTCCCAGGGTTGGCAACAGGGCAGTACACTTATGTATGGCCCTGGGTTTGAATACCAGCACCCCAAGACAAAAACAAAGCAGAAGGAAATTCCCCTCCCTTCAAATTAAAAACTATTTACCCACACTTCCTTCAAAAGCAGCTACATTTGTTTGGGGTTTGAGGTTTTATCATTATGTATATGAAATTTAATGCAAAGTGAAAAATATCTTTTTTCTTTATTTCTTTTTTGTTTGCTTGTTTTGGCTTTGTTGTGTCTAAATTAGTCATTTGCTGCCAGTCCATTTACTGAACAGCCCCATGTTTCCTGACTGGCGTGAAATGCTACCTATCACACGTTGTTCCTAAACCTCAGCCCTGAGCAAGGTGTCTATTGCAGAGCCACGCAGCACTCTAATGGATTCCTCTTGTGAAACGGCAAGGGCACTTGTCGGGGATGGAGACACCACACACATTCTTAAAAAGTCACGTCTCTCTGGAGAGGAACGTGGCTTATATAAGAATGTCTCCTGGCACACAGCTTTTTCTGTGCCCTCCACCAACCCTGAGGCCAAGAGCAGCCCTTCCTCTTGTCACAAAAGAGCAAATCTGTTCCACAAGTGCCGCTAAACAGCATTGACTTTGCCAAGACTCCACAGGGAGACAAAGGAGATGCATGCAGCGTACACGGCACAGCGAAAAATGCTGAGCACACATTTGTGTTCTCCTTCAAACCCATCCTTGGAAAACAGCCATCGATCCTTCTCCTCCTCTCTGTCCTCTCCCTCAGTAACCTCTGAAGTCTCCTCCGTTGTCGGAAAAATCCAAGCAGCTATAAATTTACAAATATGATTCGGAAATTCAAATGTCCTATTACAAATGAAATCTTTCTTATAATTCATCAGTCGTTACTTGAGTTCCCTAGAAGGAGGCAGACAGACAGACAGAGAGGCACACACACACACACACACAAACCACCAAAGAACTCAAAAACTTGTAAGGAGGAACTTGGAGAGATACCACTGGCTACTCTTGCAAAGAGCAAGGTATAGTTCCCAGCACCCACACAGTGGCTCACAATCTTCTATGACTTTAGTTCCAGGGGATCCAACCATCCCTCTTCTGGCCTCCTAGGGCACCAGGTATGCACAAGGTACACACACATACATATATGTAAAACACTCATACACATTAAAAAATAAAAAAGTTAGCAGATTTGACATGATTGAGCACACCATTAATCCTGGCACTTGGGAGGCAGAGGCAGGTGGATCTCTGAGTTTGAGGTCAGTTTGCTCTCTGTAGACTTTCAGGCCAACCAGAGATACACATAGTGGAACCCTGTCTCAGAAAAAAAAAGAAAAAAGATAGCATGGAAAAACTAGGCCAATACCCTAAAGAGTGGGTACCCAGATGAGTAAACCAGCCAGTTCAGCAGGAGAAGAAAATGCAAACAAGGCTGCCTGCACACAGTTTCCTCAGCAACAGTCAATTGTTTGACATGAAGCTAGGAGCTTAATACATACTCCACTAAAAAAGAAAAATACAAGAAAATTAGGAATTAAAACAGAAGACTTTAAAATGCCATTACTTAGAGGGAATGTGACCACTTACCTACTTAAGCCAACAAAATCAATGAACAATTAAAAATAATGAAAGAGCCACACAAAGATACCGAATTGAAAAATCAAATTATCAAAAGAGCAATAGCAATAAGTTAGAAACTACTGTCTAAAAACAAAGTCTTGAAAACTAAGATACAACTTAGAATAGCACCCAAAGCTCAGTGCTATTTAAGCAATTAAGAATACCCAAGCCATCTAGAGAGAAAAAACTTTAAGATTCTTTTTTTTTGTTTGTTTGTTTGTTTGTTTTGTTTTTCAAGACAGGGTCTCTGTATAGCCCTGGGTGTCCTGGAACTTGCTCTGTATACCAGGCTAGCCTCAAACTCACAGAGATCAAAGAGATCCTCCTGCCTCTGCCTCCCAAGTGCTGGGATTAAAAGCATTCACCACCACCTGGCATTTTAGGGTTTTTTCTTTAAGCTTCTTTTATGATCACAAATATTTCAACAGGTGGGAAGTACTTCCTACTCTTTGCAATGACTTACTCCTCAAATTAATTTATAGAAATTTAATGTGCTATAATCAGAATTTTACTTGAGATTATTTTTAGGAACGCTAAAACTTTTATGCTAAAATTTAAATTTTACATTGAAGAATAAGGAACCAAGATCATGGAGTCAATTTTGAAGAGAAAAGTAAAAAGGCAGCCCGGTGTCCAGGTGCTGTGGCTTCTATGGTCACTGTCCCAGCACTTGGTAGGTGGGGAACGGGGAGCAGGGGCTGAGTTTCAAGACCAGGCTTGGCCATAGTAAATTCAAGGCCATCCTGGGCTATACCTTGTCTCAACAAAACTAAATAAAAAATAAAAAGGCAACACTAAAGGTTTGCTTTTATATATTATGCATATGTGTATGTCTATGTGTGGGTGTGTGAGTCTAAGTGTGGAAGCCCATGGGGCCAGAGATGACAGATCCTCTGGAGCTGAAGTTTCAGGGCTGTAAGCCACCTGATATAGGTGCTGGGAACCAAACTTGGGTCCTCTGGAAAAGCAGTAAGAGCTCTTACTACAGAGCTATCTCTCCAGTCCCAACTCTGATGTCTTTTAAGAGATGGGACAAGACTAGAGGTATAGCCCAGTAGATACAGCTCAGTGTCTAGCATATCTGAAGTCCTGGTCAACATCCAACACACACACACACACACACACACACACACACACACACTGAGAGAGAGAGAGAAAGGGCAGTTTAAAATTACTACAGTCAGGTGATGGTAGTAAATGTCTTTAATCCTACCACTTGGGAGGCAGACGCAGGTGGATCTTTGAGTTCTAGGTCAGCCTAGTTTATAAGGTGAGTTCCCGGACAACCAGGGATACATAAAGAGACTCTGTTTCAAAATAATAAAATTAAAACAAAAGTATTAGTGATTCATGTGTCTATAATAAAAAATAAAAGTACTACTGAGTGTGTCCTATTGTGCCCAACATGGTGGCAAACAACTGTAATCTTAGCACTCAGGAGGCAGAGACACAGGAGTCTTAATTCAAGGGCAGTCTAGGCCATTAGCAAGACTCTATCTCAAAAGAAAAGAAGGGGGGAGGGGTACCAAAGAAGAGAGAAAAGAGGACAAGGAGATGTGGAAGAAAATGGGGACAAATGTGCTACAATGGCAGGTGTGATGGCACACACCGAGAACCCCGTGTGTATACACCTGTAATCCCAGGACTCCTAAAGCTGATGCAGGAGGATTGGAAGTTCCCTGGTGGCATAAACTGTAATACTAGCACTCAGGAAATGGAGTCAGGTAGACCAGAAGTTCAAGACTATCATAGGCTACCGAGCAAATTCAAAACCAGCCTGGGCTACATGAGACCCTGCCTCAAATAAAAGGAATGCCAAGATCTCTGAAACAACATGAATGAAGGAAAGGAAAATCTCCTCATAGAAGAGGAAATCCACGAAGCTAATCATAATATGACTACGATGTCACTGTGATGACTACGATGTCACTGTGATGACCACACTGTCACTGCAATAACTACGATGCCACTGCGGTGACTACGATGTCACTGTGGTGACTATGATGACGTCACTGTGATGACTATGATGTCACTGTGATGACTACGATGTCACTGTTGTGACTATGATGATGTCACTGCGATGACTATGATGTCGCTGTGATGACTACGATGTCACTGTGGTTACTATGATGTCACTGTAATGACTATGATGTCGCTGTGGTGACTACAATGTCACTGTTGTGACTATGATGATGTCACTGTGATGACTACGATGTCACTGTGGTGACTACGATGTCACTGTGGTGACTAGGATGTCACTGTGGTGACTATGATGATGTCACTGTGATGACTACAATGTCTCTGTGATGACTGCACTGTCACTGTGGTGACTATGATGATGTCACTGTGATGATTACAATGTCGCTATGATGACTGCACTGTCACTGTATCCTCACCAAACAGTTCTACAGAAAACTCCAGCCTGGAACAGACCCAGATTTCCCAGTTTCAAAACCATTTACTTCCCACTTCCTTCTTAGTCAAGTGAAAAAGCAAGGTATCAGAAAGCCAGATAAAGCTGAGAGCTCACAACCACATAGGATTAAGAGCCTGTAAGTCCATACAGGTCACTTGCATGGCTAATAGGAGTTAGTGTCACCGTTCTAGAAAGCAATAGGCAGTATGGAGCTCACTCACACAAACATTCAGACAGACAGACAGACAGACAGACACCTCCGAGGCGTTATCTGCAGAGACATTCACTGCCATGTGTGTGAAGTTGTGGGTGCAAGTGGTCATCTAAATATCTATCATCAGCAGTCTTAGGTAAAATGCAGAGAGAAGCATCCTAGGCATCCCACACAGAAGCACACTGTGCTGGAAACAGTGCTAAGTGAAATGAGAGCGAATGGAATGACTTCTGTGGCCTGTACCATGTGACTGCATTGACATAATTGTGCACAAGAAGACACAGAATGTGCACAGACGTACAAATGAAAGTGCACATTTAATGCAACTGTTGACTTAGCAGGAAAGGAACTGAGAGTCGAGCACTACGAAAAGGCAGAATAAACAAGAAATCATAGGGCCTGGAGAGATGGTTCAGTGATTTAAGTGCACTGGCTACTCTTCCAAAGGACCTGGGTTCAATTCCCAGCACCCACATTGCAGCTCAAAACTGTCTGTAACTCCAGTTCCAGGGGATCCTACAACCTCATAGGCAAAATAACAATACATATAAAAAATAAAATAGCAGCTAAGAGCACTGACCGCAGGCCTGGGTTCGATTCTCATAGACAGCAATGAGTAATAACTCACTCGCTATCTATGAATAATCGGGAAAAAAATAAAGTAAAAAGTTAAATGTTAGTTTCAAAATATGAATCCCTGGAAGAGACTCTTGTGGAGGCCAATAAGAGGGTCCTAAGATGATTAACTCAGCCCTCTGTACATGGGTCAAAAATGAAAAACAGACCATGAAAGCAGAAAGCAGGGTTAAAATTAAGGCAGCTAGTCTGGGATCCTTCCCCTCCCTGAAGCAGGGACAAACATATGGGAACCCAGAGAAAAAGAAGAAGAATGGGGGAGGGGCAGGACCACCCCTCCTGGCCAGGTCCTGCCTTAGAGAGCAGTTTATTACCTCACACCTCGGCTAGCTCTCGTCAAGGTGCAGCACACCGCTAACCTGCGCTCCTCATCCATTTCTGGGCTTTTCTGAATTTATATCTGGAAAGCTCTGAGTGAGTAAGGGTAACACACCAGGAAGATCATAGGAGAGTCACAGAGATCGACCCCATCCGTCCTTCCCTGACCTTCCTGGGCTGGTAGGAACTGGTATTGATGGCCTTGGAGAGATCAAGTGACAGAGAGATGGAAAAAGGCCATGATCTGCAGCTCAGAGCAGAACCCAGGGTTCCTGGTCCCTGTGCCAGCTCTGTCACTTTAGGAAGGACCCGAGGGTAGAAGCTATGAGGAGTCCTAGCAGTGACAATGACCCGGGTGGGGCCTTATTGCCCATGCACCCCTGCCTGGGCCAACACCATACCTCTCCCTGTTCTTTACCCAGCCAATTCCTAAACGTTCTCTTAGTTCCTCCGAGGCACATCCCAAAGGCCAGGAGCTCCAGTCCAGATGGATGCCACCACCACTCCAGGCCAAGATTATTCTTCTTCCTTTGTCCTAGACAAGTTCACAGTATCCTTGTCTAGCCAATCTCTCCCAGACCCCCAGCCTCCTCCCATCCCAATCCAGGAATACTCTCTTGCTTCATCCTAATCCTAGCCCCAATAGGCCACTAGTTAACTGAGCATTCGTTTTTATGTTTTAATATTGCACTAAGGCTTTGATGATTGCTTTCTGCCCCTCATTTGACTCTGTTCTCAATCCTTCCCTGCACACACACACTTTCCTGCAGGCCAAGGACTTTTTGTTTGCTTTTTTAATCTGTGTATATACACGCTCACATATGGGAGTGGAGGCAGGCATATGCCAAGAACACATATGGAGGAAAGAAGACAAGTCTGGGTGTCGGTCTTCCATTTTGTTTGAGGTGGAGTCCCTTGTTCAACACTATTGGGAGGCCAGTGGACGCACAAGCTCCCAAGGGTCTTCCTGCCTCCATCTCCTAACTTCCCATAGCAACGCTGTGATTCCAGGTATGGGCTTCTGCCTCTGGATTTTTACAGATGTTCTGGGGATTCAAACTCAGGTCGTCACACTTTTGTGGCAAGAAATTTACCTATTGAGCCATCTCTGCAGTTCTCAAGGACTTTGCAATCTGAGCCCTTTCTTTCTGCCCCAACCTCCAATGAACTGTGCAAACTCCATCATAATCTTCAGCTGTAGAAACTTAACAATACGGAGCTGCAGAGAGAACACGGCACCTGAGAGCACTGATTGCTCTTCTAGAGGACCAGGGTTTCATTCCCAACTCATTAACTGCCTCTCATTCTAGTTTGGGGATCTGACGCACTCTTCTGGCCTCCATGGGCACTTCACGTACGTGGTGCACGGACACACATGCAGACAAATACCCATACACATAAAATAAAATTTAAAGGTAGGGGAGAAGAACAGGACAGAAATTTATTATTTAGCTTTTTTAAAGAGAAAGAAATTTGATGATCTGTTTATTCTAGGCAAAAGCAACAGTAGCAGAAAGTCCTTCAGGCAGCAAAGTGTTTGGCGCATCTGATGATAAACATGGTAGAACAGAGAACAGGTGTGGGAAGGAGGTCAGAAGGAAGCCGAGGCAGCTCACAGGCCATGCAGGTCACAATGGAAAAGATGGATGTCAGAGCGTCAGAGGACATGACTTAGCTCGCATATCAAAAAGAGCCTTCTAGGTGCTATGTTGAAAACAGCACAGACCAATCAGGATAGGAAGCAAGAAGTGTGGAGGCAATAACTCAGGATGACACCGGCAAAGCCACAGCGGCAACACGTGATGATGTTCCAGGAAGAGATGACGGGTTTCCTAATAAGTTTGATTTGGGATGTGAGAGAAAGAAGGAAGGCAAGATGACTGCCCCAAGATTTTTGTCCTGAGTTTCTGGGAGGCCCCAGTTGTCATCTACAGAGAGAGACAATGCTGCAGATAGCACAAGTTTGGGGGTTGAGATGAGTCATGTCGGAGATGATTCTAGACATCCAAATGGAGCCGGCTGGCAGGAACAACGACAGTGATAACAGTAATCACAGCTGCACATAGAGTGAGCTCCAGGTGGGGTGCAGTTCAGTAGTGAAGGGCTTGCCTCGCAGGAGTAAAGCCCTGAGCTTCATCCCTACCACCACCACCACAGTAGTAGTAGTAGTAATAATAATAATATAATAATAATAATAATGGAAAACTTAAAACCATCAGACTCATTCTGAGCAAGGCACCTTCCCAACACTTCACATGTCTGGATCACTTAATCCTCATAAAATTTCTGTGATGTGGAACTGTCATTATCCCCTTCACAGACAAGGAAATCTACAAGTCTGGTGTTCAGTGAAGAGCCTGTACTATCAATATAAACATAGAATTCATCAATGTGGGGGTGGCATAAGTTCTCCTGGCAGTGGGTGTGAAGGACCACAGGCTGAGGCCAGATTCCTCAAAGTTTAAAGAGTAGGGGGATAAGGAACACCAGCAGGGGAGCAAGGAAGAACAACATCCAAGGAACAGGAGACACTAGAGAATGGTATAAAAAAATTGCGCAACAACTTTAAGATACCATCTTACACCTGTCAGAATGGCGAAAATCAAAAACACCAATGATAACCTTTGCTGGAGAGGTTGTGGAGAAAGGGGTACACTCATCCATTGCTGGTGGGAATGCAAACTTGTGCAACCACTCTGAAAAGCAGTGTGGAGGTTTCTCAGGAAATTCAGGATCAACCTACCCCTGGACCCAGCAATACCACTCTTGGGAATATACCCAAGAGAGACCTTATCATACAACAAAAGTATATGCTCTATTATGTTCATAGCAGCATTGTTTGTAATAGCCAGAACCTGGAAACAACCTAGATGCCCTTCAATTGAAGAATGGATGAAGAAAGTATGGAATATATACATATTAGAGTACTACTCAGCAGTAAAAAACAAGGACTTCTTGAAGTTTGCAGGCAAATGGATGGAAATAGAAAACACCATCCTGAGTGAGGTAAGCCAGACCCAAAAAGAGGAACATGG
>NW_026067909.1:17881399-17884799 GCF_014885135.2 Alexandromys fortis
GGGGGGGGGGGGGGAAGAAGCAGGGGGATCTCTGTGAGTTTGAGGTCAGCCTGGCCTATAGAACTAGTTCCAGGACAGCTAAGACTGTTTCACAAAGAAACCCTGTTTTTAAAAAAAATTCATTTAAAAGGTTATGGGCTAGAGAGATGGCTCAGGGGTTAAGAGCACTGACTGCTCTTTCTAGAGGTCCTGAGTTCAATTCCCAGCAACCACATGGCAGTTCACAACCATCTATAATGAGATCTGTTGCCTTCCTCTGGCCTGCAGGCAAACAGTCAGGCAAATCACTGTAAACATAAAAAATAAATAAACTTTAAAAAATTGCACAATGCCTCCGGAAGTTCCTTTATTGTACAGGATTGTTTGGGCTGTCCTGGGTTTTTTGTTTTTCCATATGAAGTTGATTATTGTTCCTTCAAGGTCTTTGAAGAATTTTGTTGGGATTTTGATGTGGATTGAATTGAATCTATAGATTGCTTTGCATAGGATTTTGATTTTTACTATGTTGATCCTACCTATCCAAGAGCATGGGAAGATCTTTCCATTTTCTGGTATCTTCTTCAATTTCTTTCTTCAAAGACTTGTTCTTGTCAAATAGGTCTTTCACATCTTTGGTTAGTACTACCCCAAGATATTTTTTGTTATTTGTGCCTATTGTGAAAGGTGATGTTTCTCTGACTTCACTCTCAGCTTCTTTATCATTTGTGTATAGAAGGGCTACTGTTCTTTTTTTGTTTTGTTTTGTTGAGTTGTATCCTGCCACATCACTGAAGGTATTTATCAGCTATAGGAGTTCTCTGGTAGAGTTTTTGGGGTTGCTTATCTTCAAAGATCTTGAAAGAACAATAATCAACTTCATATGGAAAAACAAAAAACCCAAGATAGCCAAAACAATCCTATACAATAAAGGAACTTCCAGAGGGATCACCATCTGTGACATCAAGCTCTATTACAGAGCTACAATAATGAAAACAGCTTGGTATTGACATAAAAACAGAGAGGTTGACCAATGGAATCGAATCAAAGACCCAGATATTCATCCACACACCTATGAACACCTGATTTTCGACTAAGAAGCTAAAATTATACAATGGAAAAAAGAAAGTATCTTCAACAAATGGTGCTGGAATAACTGGATGTCAACATGTAGAAGAATGAAAATAGATTCATATCTATTGCCATGCACCAAACTCAAGTCCAAATGGATTAAAGACTTCAATATAAATCTGACCACACTGAACCTGATAGAAGAGAAAGCAGGAAGTAGTCTTCAATGCATGGGCACAGGAGACAACTTCCTAAATATAACCCTGGTAGCACAGACACTGAGAGCAACGATAAATAAGTGGAACCTCCTGAAACTGAGAAGCTTCTTTAAAGCAAAGGACACAGTCATTAAGACAAAAGGACAGCCTACTGAATGGGAAAAGATCTTCATCAATCCCACATCAGACAAAGGACTAATCTCCAAAATATATAAAGAGCTCAAGAAATTAGACAGTAAAATTCTAAATAACTCAAATAAAAAATGGGGCACTGAACTACACAGAGAATTCTCAACAGAAGAATCTCAAATGGCCAAAAGATACTTAAGGAAATGGTCAACATATTTAGCTACCAGGAAAATGCAAATCAAAACAACTCTGAGATACCATCTTACACCTGTCAGAATGGCTAAGATCAAAAACACTAATGATAGCTTATGCTGGAGAAGAGAACACTCATCCATTGCTGGTGGGAATGCAAACTTGTACAACCACTTTGGAAGTCAGTATGGCGGTTTCTCAGAAAATTGAGAATCAACCTACCTCAAGATCCAGCAATACTACTCCTTGGCATATACCCAAAAGATGCTCAATCATACTACAAAGGCATTTTTCAACTTTGTTCATAGCAGCATATTTTTTGTAATAGCCAGAACCTGGAAACAACCTAGACTCCCCTCAACTGAAGAATAGATAAAGAAAATGTGGCACATCTACACATTAGAGTACTACTCAGTGGGGAAAAAAAAAAAAACAATGATGTCTTGAATTCCGCATGCAAATGGATGGAATTAGAAAATACTATCCTGAGTGAGATAACACAGACCCAAAAAGATGAAAATGGTATGTACTCACTCATAAGTGGAGACCAGCTATAAACAAAGGACATTGAGCCTATAGTTCATGGTCCTAGAGAAGCTAAGTAATAAGGTGAACCCAAAGAAAAACATATACAGATCCACTGGGAAATTGGAAATAGACAAGATTGCCTGACAAAATTGAGAGCATGGGGGTGGGGGGAGAAGAGATGGTAGAAGGAGAAGGAGAGGGTTGAGGAGAACTTGAGGGAATGAGATAGTTGACATGGAGGAAGGACAGAGATGAGAGCAAGGAAAGAGATATCTTGATTGAGGGAGCCATTATAGAGTTAGCAGAAACCAGACTCTAGAGAAATTTCCAGGAATCCACAAGGCTGACTCCAGCTAAGACCCAAAGCAATAGAGGAGATGGGGCCTGATCTTGTTTGCCCTGTAGTCAGACTGATGAATATCTTAAATATCACCATAGAACCTTCATCCAGTAACTGATGGAAACAGAGGTAGAGTCCAGAGCACTGGACTAAGCTGCCAAAGTCCAGTTGAGGAGTGGGAGGAGTGAGAATATGAGCAAAGAGGTCAAGACCATGATGGAGTCATCCTCTGACACAGTCTGCCTGAGCTAATGGGAGCTCACCAACTCCAGCAGGACTGGGAAGGAACAAGCATAGGACCAAACTAGTCCCTCTGAATGTGGTTGACGGTTGCAAGGATGGGGCAGACTGAGGGGCCACTGGCAGTGGCACTAGGGTTTATCTCTACTGCATGTACTAGCTTTTTGTGAACCCATTCTCTTTGAATGTATGCATTGCTCATCCTAGATATAGTAGGGAGGGCCTTAGACATTCCCCAAAGCAATGTACTTTACCCTCTCTAAGGATTGGAGGCAGGTGGGATGTGGAGGGAATGGGAGGAGGGAAGGGAGTATTTTTTAACCTAATTTTTTTTTAAAAAATTGCACAATGCATGAAGCATCCTGGGTGACTCTGGTGAGGGCTCAGGTGACAGAGTAGGGACTTAGTCTCAGATATAAATGGAAATTCACTAGAAATTGAGCTAAAGGTTATACCATGATATACCACAGAAAGAATGTGGATGCATCATGTTCATATCCTAAGACTTTGTAGAAGCTGGTGGTGCACACTTTTAATCTCAGCACTGGTGAGTCAGTAGCAGAAGAAACTCTGTGAGTTCGAGACCAGCCCAATCTACATAGTAACTCTAGGACATTCAGGACTCCTTAGAGAGACAAAGAAGGAGAAGGAGAAGGAAGAGGAGGAGGAGGAGGAGGAGGAGGAGGAGGAGGAGGAGGAGGAGGAG
>NW_026067909.1:17884824-17923898 GCF_014885135.2 Alexandromys fortis
AGGAGGAGGAGGAGGAGGAGGAGGAGGAGGAGGAGAAGAAGAAGAAGAAGAAGAAGAAGAAGAAGAAGAAGAAGAAGAAGAAGAAGAAGAAGAAGAAGAAGAAGAAGAAGAAGAAGAAGAAGAAGAAGAAAACAAAATTTAAAAAAACGACTTTGTGGAAAGTTAAACTTAGAGATAATACAGTAGGTCACTGAGTGAAAATTCCACAACAGAACACTCTGACTGTGGCATGAGTATTCCTGGCTATTCTTAGATTTCCAATGAAATGAAAAGCAGAGTGAAAAGATTTAGAAGATTCACAGCTTGGTCAAGGAAAAAAACAAGAAGCATGTTCAGGAGAGATTTCAAAATAGAGACTAGCTGAGGTGAGAAGGGTGCATGGGCTAATGGGAGAGAGAACAGGAAAGGCCTCAGTGATGTCTCCCCTCTCCTCATGGGCCAACAGGCCTAAAAGCCCACTTTTGGTTCAAGGACTGAAGGATTCTTCCCACAGGCGCACTGCCTAGGGCTGCCTCCAGAACTCAGCTTTCCAGCCAGTTCCCTCACACAAGCCCAGATGAGTTTCTGCAGACAGCAAACCTCAGTATTTACATGCTTTTGTGGACACACAGAGTACGAACTGTGGTGGCTCCCACTTGGGTTTCACAGAAGTTTGCCACAGCGTTGGTTCAAAGAATGACAGGTGGAGTGATATCTAGTAGCGCCATGGGAGTGGAACCACAGTGACAACTCCAGAAAGGGAGCACTTCCAGGCACACCCATCCAGGAAAGCTACCGACAACACACAGCAGTGCCTCCCGTGCAGCTGTGATTTAGATAGCCACCAGCAAAGCCAGAGGAAGTTCAGCTCAGGGCTGACCCCTTCATACAGTATAAGGTAACAGACTAGGGGATTTAGGACGCAATGTCTGCCCTGCTGGGTTTCAAGTCTTGTGTTGAGATTATCATTCTTTGGTGGGACCTGTCCTACTTTGCTGTGATAAAAACTGCCCAAAAGCAACTCAGTGGGGAAGGAATTAGTTGACTTACAGTCCATCATTGAGGGAAGGCAGGGCAGGAATTCAGGACAAGAACCTGGAGACAGGAACTGAAGCAGACCACGGAGTCACACTGCTTACTGACTTGCTCCCTCAATACCTTTTCTATACAGCCCAGGCCTGTCTGCCAGGGGAAGCACATCCACGGTGACCTGGACTGTCCTACATCAACTAGCAAGCAGGAAACTGTCCCACAGACAAGCCAGCAGGCCAATCTGACTGAGGCAATTCCTTAACTGAGTCTCCCTATTCCTGGGTGTGTCAAGTTGACAACCAAGGCCAGCCATCATGGGGTGCACACACCTTGTGTCTGTCCTGCCACTGTGTATTGGAGGGAAATAAATTGGTTTGATTTTACAGGCTCAGAACTAAAAGAGATTTGCTTCGAGTCTCAAGTGACCTTGAACTCTGGACTCCTTAACTGGTGCTAGAACAATTTAAGAATTGGGGGGTATTTGGTGAAATACTTACTATATTTGTTAGGAATTCTGTTAGGGATGAGATGGGTCTCTCTTTTTCTCATCACTATGACAAAGTATCTGTCCAAATCAACTTGGAGAGAGAAGGGCTTATTCTGGCTCACAGTGGGGCTGAGGGGTACAGAGTACCGTGTATCATAGCAGAGAAAGCCTGGCAGCAGGCGGGTCGGCAGCTGGTCCTGCCACATCCGGTCAGGAAGCAAAGGGAGGCAATGCTGATGTTCAGCTGTCTCTTCTTCGTGCCATCCAGAAGCCCAGCCCACGGGATGGTGCCTCCCACACCTAGGCACCTTTCCCAGCTCATTCACTTAATCTAGACAAGCCCCCACAGAAGTGTCCACAGATTTGTCTCTTCAGTAGTTCTAGATCCTGTCACGTTGACAACATTACAGGGGACCTAGGGCAGAATGCTGTGCTTTCAATAAGGTTTGTACCTTCCGAACTTCAAGTGGAAATTGAACCCCCACTGTGAGGTATTAAGAGGATGAAAACAATCCGGCTCTAACACTTAGAGATGCGAACTTTGGGAAGCGATGAGGATTAGATCATGGCAGGCGGTTGAGATGGCTCCGCGGGTAAAGGAGCTTGTACCCAAACCTGATGACCTGAGTTCAGTCCCTGGGCCTCACAAAACCTACAAGTTGTACACAGATACACACACACACACACACACATATATATAATTTAATTAAAATTAAGCAATAGATTAGATAACATCTATGTGTAACCCCTTCCCCACAATTTTTTATTAAATTTATTTTTTAAACAATGTTTTCTCATTTTATATACCTATCCCAGTTCCTACTCCCTCCCCTCCTTCTGCTCTCCCCACCTTCCTCCCACAGAAGCCCCCCATCCACTCCTCAAAGAGGGTAAGGCTTCCCAAGGGGAGTCAGCAAAGTCTGACACATCACTTTGAGGCAGGACTAAGGCCCTCCCCCCTATATCTAGACTGAGCAAGGTATCACTTCAAAAAGAATGGGCTCCAAAATGCCAGTTCAAGCACTAATAGGGATAAATCCTGGTCCCACTGCCAGTGGCCCCATAGACTGCCCCAGCCACACAATGTCACCCACTCCCGTGATTTAATATTGGCATCTTTATAAGAAAATGGAGACCAATAGACACACACATGCATGAGATGAGACTGTGTCTCCTGCTGTGTGATACTCTGGACTGCCTGAGCCATCACCAGATGCAGTCCCTTAACCTTACCTCCACGATCATAAGCCAAAATAAACTTCTTTTTTTAATAATTCATCCAGCCTATAGATTGTGTTACTGACAACAGAAAATCTACTAAAATAACCCAACTCTCCACTCTGACATCACACCTACCTGCCTAAACTGTTCCTGTTTGGTTCTTGTTTTTGTTTTGTTTTGCTTTGGGGCCTACAAGGGGTTCCCTCACCTTGAGCCATGCTAGGGATGGGATAGGATTACTCCAAATACTTGTCCTATCTGGCCCAGGCCCAAAAGCCAAGTAGGTTGCAGCTGCAGCTGAAGAGAGAAAGGAACTGCTTCTTAACCCATAAGTACCAGAAAGCGCTTTGGACAGAAAAGACAGATGCCATGGATAGGAAGTGAGACGGGGCTTGCAAGTGGGGTTAAAGAATAGTTCAGAGCTGGGAGCCAGAGGCTTTCATGCAAGAGCCTGATTGAGGACTGCGGCTGGGACTTGAGATTCAGCCTATGAAGTCTGGGGCTAGGGTTTAAGGGCAATGAAACTACAGTCTGGTTGTAAGGGTGGCCACCATGCGGACCCCTGCCAGGGAACCTCAAATAGTGGCCCTCAGGACACTAAAGGCTCAAGGAAGGGCCAGCAGGACTAAAGTCTGAGTCCTCTATAGAGCTAAACAAGGAGGCCACAGGAAGCCTGGCAAACAAAAAAGGAGCACCCTCAGGAGAGTAGAGGAAACAACCCAGAGGGGGGAAGCCTCCAGGAAAGGCAGAGGTCTGGGAAGGAAGCCCTTGAAGGGACAGGAATTCAGGCCTAAAACTATACTGACTATCCAGAGCTGGAGATTTCTTTGTGCACTAGTCAGGGGTGACCCAACAACGATCCTCAGCAGCCAGGTCAGTGAAACACTCCATATCAAAAATACCCTGAAGAAAGGAAGACCTGGCGCCCATGTCTGTGATCCAAATACTCGGGAGATTAAAGCAGGAAGATCAGAATGCCCAGGCCTTCCTTAGCTGCAAATAAAATCCAAGGACCTCTAGGATCCTGTCTCAAAACAAAATTAATACACATTTGACACTGAAAAGCTCTGCTAGGCTCCCACCGGAAAGAAAGCCCTACTAGTTCCCCAAGTTTATTATTTTTGCTTTGTTTTGAGGGGTTTTAATTGCATTTATTGGGGGCCATTCCACAGATCATGTGTGGAGGTCAAAGGACAACTTGAAGGAGTTGGTTTCCTCTTTCCACTGTGTGGGTTCTGGGGATTAAACTCAGGCCATCAGACTTGATAGCAATCGCCTTTGCTCATTGAATAATCTTGTATGCCCTGGTTTGCTTTTATTTTTAATTATTGTATATTTGTATGTGTATATACAACGGAGGGGTGTAGACGGAGCCTGCTCATTTGTTTCCCAGCCTCCCAGACCTGAAATAATCACACAGAAACTATATTAATTACAATACTGGTTGGCCAATAACATAAGCATATTTCTAGCTAGCTCTTACATTTCTATTATTCTGTATATCGCCACAAGGTTGTGGCTTACCAGGTAAAGTTCCAGCATCTGTCTCCTTCAGCAGCTACATGGCATCTCTTTGACTCTGCCTACTTTCTCTCTATATCTCTGTTCAGATTTCTCGCCTATCTCTATTCTGCCCTGTTATAGGTCCAAATAGATTGTATATTAACCAATGGTAATAAAACATATTCATAGCATACAGAGGGGAAGGGCACACATATCAGAGTCAACCTTATGAAGTCAGCTATCTCCTTTCATCTTTTTCATGGGCTCCAGGGATCAAACTTATATCTCTAGGCTTACTAGGTAAACATCTTGAACAACTAAACCATCTAGCTAGTACAGTTTCCTGTGAGGAAAATCATAAAGGCTTTTCCTCCTATGTATAACATGTACTAACATCCAAAAAAGTGGGCTTTGTTGGCTGAGCCTCCATTCTACTTCCTTGGAAACTGAAGTTCAGAGAAGAGGGGTCTGAGGAGAGAAGAACTGAGGAACTCAGACAAACCCAGGGAAACTATCTTCAGAGAACAAGAGAGACGGTAGAATACCTTGGCACCAGCTAGTGTATCACTGCCTTCATCTGTACCAAGGATATGGGTAGACTAACAGAGGCTGAAAGGCCTAACAGGGGCCATGACTCCTCTTTCACAGCGTTCTCTATGGGCCCCATTTTGGCCCAGTCTGGTCTCCCAATGTGTTGCTCAACTTTTTAAAATCAGGTCTTCCCCCTCCACCAGGCCTACCTTGTCCTCACTGGATCCAACTTCTACTGACCATCCTCTGGTTTGTTTTGTTGTGGGCTCTGCTGTTCCTGGAAGTGTTCCCAAGACCATCTCTTCACACCTAGCTCAGGAAACTGCATGGCATCTACCTGGAGCTTCTGTTCTCTTCCCAGTATTGACAGCAGGGCTTGGGCACAGGCTCCAGCCTGTTCTCTTAGGATAGATCCCCATTAGCAGTCCAGAGGATATAGGACATGCTATGGGCTGTACTGTGCGGCTTTTAGGTTAGTGACACTTCGGTAGCCTGTTTCCCCAATTAGCAAAGAATCGCCATGAGGATTGTTAAGTCCACAACCATATTCAGGCAACTGTAGAACTACTCCACTAGCCATTGTGGTTAAGAAAACCAGATCGGGCTGGACATGTGTGCAAGAGAAAAGTCCTTCACAGATCTGAAAGACATGGAAACACAAAGCCACCCAAGAATTGAGGAGGCTTGGGGCCCAAATACACTGGCCTCTCACAATCCAAAACCCAAACAGACAAAGTAGCTCACTACCTCGCTCCCTCCCTTTGCTATCTTGATGGGTAGTCTCCCTGGGGAAAGAGCTTTTTTTCCTTCTCGGTCAAGTACTGGAGCTCAGACATGCCCAGCCTCTGTGAAAAGGCTATAGGAAAAGCGAGGAAAGTTGCTACCACGCCATTGGGGTGCCACAAGGTTCCTCTCCTGCTGCTAAGCCCTTTGGGCTTACAGTACTCCTGGCCCCTACAAAATTGTACCAGTACCAAAGAGCTGCAACTCAAGCCTACCCACTTCCGCGCGCCCCTCCCCCTTCCCTAGCCCAGTCCAGGAGCTTCTACCTAATTCAATTCCTCAGAGTTAATCACCGAGTGTTCGGCGGACTGAGTGAACAGGCAGGCGGCCTGAGGTTCTCCCATCTCATCAATTTCTGCCCTGGTCAGGCCCCTGTCACTGCTGAAGCTGACAGGAGGCGCCGGGTGAGGAGAGGTGGGGGGGGGGGGCGAAAAGGGGCATGCGAAGGGACCTTAGCACAAAGGCAGATGCCCACAGACAGAACAGAAACAAATGAAAGGGGAGGGGGCAGGCGAAGTGAACATATTGACATCTGGGAACCTTCATGATAAAGGCAAAAGCAATAATTAGAATTGAACACGGCCTTGCTGGGGCCATGTTGGCACAAGTCTAATCCCAGCCCTTGGGAGACAGAGGCAAGCAGACCTCTGTGAGCTGGAAGTCAACCTGGTCTACAAATTACTATAAAAATTAAGGGCTGGAGAGACAGATGGCTCAGAGGTTAAGAGGACCAGGGTTCAGTTCTCAGTACCCACATGATGGTTCCTAACCATCTGTAACTCCAGTCCCAGGCGATCCAGCACCCTCTTCTGACCTTCCTGGAAATGCACAAACATAGTGTGCAGATATACATGCAGGCAAAATACCCATACACATAAAATAAAATAAAAATTCAGTAGTGAAATGAGCCCAATGTGGTGATGGAGACCTTTAATCCCAGTACTCCAGAGGCAGTACTCTCTAAATTCCCAATCAGGACTACATAGTGAGACCCGGTTTTTTGTTTTTTTGTTTTCTGTTCATTTTGCTTTATTTTTTATTTTTTTCCAAACAGGGTTTCCCTGCATAGCTCTGGTTGTCCTGGAACTCACTATGTAAATCAGGCTGCTCTCAAAATCATAGAGGTCCACCTGCCTCTGCTGCAATTAAAGGGGTGTGTCACTGCCACCAGGCAAAAAAAAATACATTTTTAATGAGTTAAAAATGTAAAACTCTGAAAAGTAGGCTGCCACATAAGTGGTGCACAGTTTTCATTAAAGAGCGTACAGACAGGGGCTGCAGAGCCCAGTACTGTGTGGTACTCAGGAGACCTGGGTTCTGCCTCAAGCACCACATAAACCCAGTGTGATCACTGTACAGGCCAAAGGATGAGAAATTCAAGGTCATTCTCAACCACAAAGCAAGTTTTACACCAGCCCAGGAGACATGAGATCTTGTTTCAAAATAATCATTATTGTTGTTATTGTTGCCATTATTATTATTGCTGCAGAAAGATGGACAGTGGGGATTTTGTCTTAGATTTCCTGGAATGCCCTTTCTTCTTGCAAATGGTGAAGAGGGCTTTCAGGTACTTAGGCTCCAAGCTGGGGACAAAAACCGCAAACTGTGAAGGGGTAAAGACAGCAGATTGAATTAACCTAACCTCTCCAGGTCTGTTTCCTATCAGCAAAATAGGAAGCAAATTGCCCTGCGTCATAGGGCTGTTGTGAAGATTAAGTGAGAAAATGCAGCGAGGAGCTTATGAATGTGGGGCTAGAGACAGGACTCCCTGGGGAAAGGTGCTTGCTGCCAAGCCTGGGTTCCATCTCTGGCACTCACAAGTTGTTCTCTGACCTGCACATGGATGCCCTGGCTCCAGTGTGTGTGCACCTCACTCATACACACACACACACACACACACACACACACACACACACACACAGGAAGAGAGAGAGAGAGAGAGAAGTTAGAGTGATGAACTGTACAGCCAGCTCCTCTCACCTTCTGAGGGTAGTGGTAACCCACTCCTTCTGCACCTCCACCAAGGAAACATGTTATTGTTTTCCTTCCAAGGAGGGAGGAAATGGGGACATTGCATCCAACTCCAGGCACCCACCCAAACACTCTGGGTACACCCGACATTGGATGCCGTGGGAGGGATGGAGGACTGCTGGCGCTCCTCTGAGGCAGCTGTCCAACCATACACGGCACTCCATCCCCTTCGGGGATGTACTTGATCGGCCTGCGCAGGACCAAGTTCTTGCCCACCTTTGGGTCCTTTCCAGCCCTCCCTGTCTTGGATTTCGAGTTCTAAACTACACGTGGGATTTAATCTACACATTGGATTGTTAGGAGAAATGCAAGGAAAGGGAGCGAACAGCAGGAGAGGACAGAGGAACCCACACACACAAAGGGAAATGTTTGAAGACCCTGACGGCTGGTCTCTAGTCCGCCATGCTCCTAAAAGCAGTGTCACATGGAGGTAGATCTGAGCCAGGATGCGTCTACGATCTGCTGGGAGCTTTGAGGCCCTGTGTCTAGTAACCAAGCGAAAATTAAACAGTTTCCGCGCTGGTTTTGGCTATAGAGAGCAGAAGGTTCCCCTCAGGCGGACTGCCTCTTCCCTGGATCTGAACGGCGCTTGTAGGTGCGGTCAACTCCAAGGCAGCAGCGAGTGACGTGAGCTCTGAGTCCTGTCTTCTAGGCAGAAATGGGGGTGCTTAGAAACACCTTTTGAGAGCACAGTTCTGAGGTTCAGTCCGAGATTATCTCAGTTCCCAGTACTTGAATCCCAAACCAGACCCCGGTGCCACCTAGACTCCGCGGGGGGGGGGGGGGGGGGCCGTAGGGTCAGGGAGAGCTCGTCTGAACCCAGGTCCCAGACGGCTCCTGACTGTAACAAGAGGGATAGACGGGGACTGCTTCCCGGTCATCCCCTTGCCGGGAGCCAGGGGAAACATTGGAGTAGAACTGTGTCTACGTTCGTTCATCTTAAGAATAGACTGTAAAACCTCGATTTCCTGACTAATAATTTCGTCGTGGCCTGCGTCTGCCCCGGCCCATCTGCGGTCCCACCCTGGATTATAGCTTTGCCTTTTAAATCTAGAAAGTAGTCTACTGGGGTGGAGATGAAGGTCCGGGAAGATTAAGGCTGAAGACTTTGGGCAACGGAAGAAGTGAGGAGGCGGGCTGTCAGGTCGTCTGGCTGCCTTCCTGAGTGCTGACGCCTCTGACCCGCGGCCCTCCGCAGGGCCCGCAGGACCACCTGCACGTCACAGGCCGGGGAAAACAGGAAGAAAGGACCTCCCTTCGAGGCCTCCGTCCTTTAGCGCAATGGAAGGGGCACCCTGAAGGGAAAGGTTTAGCGAGGTTTGAGATTGTCCTAGACTAAAGCCGAGGGCGAGGATTTAAGTAAGGACCCGGTGCGAGTGCTCTACGTGAACACTCCCCACACCACGGAAGCCTTTCGGAAAAAGCTGTCTTGACCTGAGGCGTGGCTCTAGGATGGGAGGCGCTTGCCTCCAGCCTAACACATCTGAATTGAATCCGCAGGACCCACACGATGGAAAGATAGAACCGACTCCTACAAGTGTGTCCTCTGACCTCCACCTGAGCTCTTTGTTACACACACATGCGCCCACACCATACGCGATAAATAAAATTTTGAATGTTTTAAGGAAACTACTAGCCCTTCCTTCCCTCAGACTATAGCCGGCGAGCTGCCACCCGGTTTCCGCCCCGAGGAAAGAGCCCGCCATAAAGACCGAGGCACGTGAATCTATTCAATCTGTAAAATGGGAGTAATAAAGCCTACCACACGGTGCAGTGGGCGACAGGTTAATTCACGTAAAGCACCCGGCAGCGCCTGGGAGGAGTAGGCGCTTAATGCCAATTATAAATAACAAGAATGGCTTTGTCTTTTAGACACTGTAGAGCCACCACCGTTTGATGTAACTGCCCCATTAAGGGAGGTCCTACTTCCCTGTCGCTAATTATACAGACCTAGAAACAAGCTCTAACTTGCCTGGCAGTTCGAATGAACCAACCTAAAGTTGGACTCGAACCCAGGACAACTTCGTTCTTTTTCTACTTAGAAACATTTATGATTGGGCCGAGTCATCCAACGCTGATCAAAAATAGCAACCAGCAGGAGCGCAGACCCGGAGTCCTGCGTCAGCCCCGCCCCCACCTGAACAGAGCCAGGAAAGCTGAAGAGGGTCAGGGCAGCAGGAGAGGGGGGTCAGGCGGGGGCGGGGCCGGACCCCCACGTGCGCCGCCTGCAGCCGCTTAGCGAAGCCCTTTGTCGGGAGCAGCCGCGTTCGTGCCGCACTCGGCGGCTTAAAATAAAGACAATGTTCCCAGCCTCCCTGCCGCTAAATCCGGCTCGAGTGCGGGGGTGGTGAGCGAGCCGGGCGGGAGCGCTTCTCGCCGCGCTACCTCCCTTCTTCCCTTGTGCCTCAGTTTCCCCAGTTGGTAAGGGGAGACCTAGCCAAGTTAGGAAAGGAGCGCTGAAAAACGTGAAACAACAACGGGAGGGACGGGGCTATAGCCCCCTTCTTCTGAAGCTGCACAGACTCAAAAAAGCTGCGTGGGCCAAAGGTGGGGGCCACTCAGGAGGAGGCAGAGGAAAGCTGGACACCCTCCCCTCCCGCCCACAAAATAAGTGTTTTTGTTTCTAAAGGGACATGTGCAGAGGCGGTGGGAGAAAAGGGAGACCAAGAAGATTGGGGGAAGGGGGCAAAGAGGAAGCTTGATTCAGACTCGGAAATGGATGTGAAGGCCTAACTCCCCCACTCTAAACCACGTGTACACGCACAAGTACACGCACCCCCACTGTTCTCCCAACCGGCAGCCCGCAACCCAAGGATGGCCCAGCAGGGGGCAGCCCACCGCAGGGACTCTGAGTTCTGACCTAACCCTGAGAATTTAATGACCCCTAGGGTAGGAGAAGGAGCTGCTCGGATCCCGACCCCCGACCCCCGACCCCCAGCTACGGTATCTGACCAAACCCAGAAAGAAGGCACTCCGGGTGCCTCTTGGCACCCTGAGTTCTTAAAAGTATCCATGTTCCCGCATGTACCTGCCACTAGTGCCCCGTGGTTGCTGGCCCAAGCCCCAGAGACGCCAGAGTCTTCCTTCCCTGGCTCCTTAGGCAACTGGGATCCAAGCTCAACACTGGGATAGGGTTCTTGGTGGGAAAATGAAATGAGGAGGAAGGATGGGGCGGGTTGCCCCCCCGGGGCGGGTTGCCCCCCCCACTCCAAAACCCGTAGCTTAGAGACCCCAGGACCTGACTTCAAACAGTGGCTCACCTAGTACCCACCACGCTTCAGCTTTCTCTTTTCTCACCCATATAAAGGTGATCTTGATTTCAGCCCTTTGCACCTCCCACCCAGGGCATCATCACAGCCCACAGGGCAAACAACACCGGCGGCGCGCTGGCGTTTATAGCTTTCCCAGTGGTCAACTCTCCAGGAAGTCTCTACTGGGGCTTTGCTAGACTCGGGTCTCTATGACAAATGGTACCCCCAGCCAGGGGTCCCTATCGCTGAGTCAACTCAACACAGGAATCTAACCTGGACTCTGGGAGGCTGCTGGCCACACTGTAGGCTGAGAGGAGAGGCGGAGTGGCTCACACTCTCCAGGTACACACCTGTGAACCTAGAGTGGGAGTCAGGGGAGACAGAGTTTGACAAGCTGGGAGGAGAGCTGTCTGTCTCCCTGTCTGTCTGTCTTCCAAAGGGAAGCTGGGGGTGGAGCAGGCAAAGAGGTAGATGCTGCCTCGCTTGTCAAAATTAGCCAGTTCCACAGTTGGGCAACACTCAGACACACACTGAGTACAGACACACGCACGCACATGCGTTCTGGCTCGACTGGCAGGGTCACACCTGTATTTATGTAGGCTGCATGGTGACATGAGCACACACGGATGCACACATGTCGGACACTAAACAGCCTATGTAACAAACACACAGCCCCCCCCCACTCCCCACAAACAAGACACCCATATATCCTCACACCGGGGCTCTGCAGACACTAGAGCACTGCCCAGCATGTGGGCATGTCACTCAGCCCCAGGGCGGGTGCGCCAGCCCTCTGGGTCTGTTCCAAGTTGGAACCTCTCACGTGAGGCCCAATGTGTCATTTTCAAACAGAAGGAATCTAGCTCCCTCGCAGCAGGGAGGAAGAGCAGGGTGTGTGGCTGGGTGGGTGGGTGGGCGCGTGGGCATGTTCATGGGGGGAGGGCATGTGTGCAAAGGAAGCAGGCATGTGAATAACAGGGCATGTGTGTTGGGACATGGTGCACAAGAGTTGGGGGCTTTCCGGTTGGGGGCTTTCCGGTTGGGTGGGGGAAGAAGCCTAGGAAACAGAGTGTGCCTTTGTGAGGGTGTGTATGTGTGTGCCGCCGGTCTGTGTGCAGTGGGTGTGGGTGTTTGTCTCCCTGTATCCGCCTTCTCTCTCCTCCTGGACTTTTAGCCTTCCAGGGCTCTCCTTCCTCATGTCCTGCCTCCTCTGTCTCAAGGCTCAAAGTGGATGCCCTTGTGGACAAGGGGGGCACACTCTAGGACTTAGTCCAACCCCAGATGCTGCCTGAGGCTTCCCTCCTGCTCCCCCTCCCTTTCTTTCCTCCCTTCCCTCCCTCCCTCTCGTTCCCTTCCTCCCTCCCCCCCAAGGCTGGCGTGCCAGGGGGTGGGACATGCCAATCACTGGCTGTGCCTCTCCCGCTGCCAGCACAGGGCGCAGCTCCCCCCGGGAGCCAGGTGTTTGGGTCCCAGGAGACGCTGCAGGCCCCCGGAGAAGCAGTGAAGCTGAGGACCCCACAGACCCCTCTCCGGTCCCCTGGTGAGTACATTTGGGAAGGTTTGGGAGGGGCTGTGTTGAGCTGGGTGCAGAAGCAGCAGGGTCCTCTGGGACAGGGCAGGGACAAGGATGAGATAGAAATGGGGGTGGGCTCTGGAGAGGGGAGGTGGCCAAGGAGGGGTCTAGAGGCCAAGAGGTCTCTGTAGCCATGGGCATCGGCTGCTCCAAACACCCTGCCTGCTGGTTTTCAGTGGATTCTTCTGGTGTTTTTCTGGGCTTCAGTTGGCAGAAGAGATGGAGACCCTCTTAGGAAACTCAAACTAAGGTTCAGAAGAGATTAGATGGCCGTGTAGTTAGCAGATTGCCTAGCACCCTAAAGCAGAAAGGGAAAGGCAGGAGACAGCCCTTGCCACCAGCACCCCGCTGAAGGATGACCCGTGTACATACTTTTGGGGACACCTCCTTCTCTCCTCCTTCAGGGCACCCTGAATCCCACCTCCCCCATCCACCTTCAGCCCCCCAAGATGGACTGAAAGAGACTGCTGGCCAGATGGACAAGCTGGATGCCAAGGTGGGTGTTTGGCCAGAAGCCAGCAGGAGACCAGGCAAAGAGCCCCATTGCTTTTTGGAGACAAATAAGCACATGGGTAGCCACATCATCCAGAGGATATGGCCCTGGCATGTAGGGGACCCAGAGAGCCCTCCCTGGGTTTTTAGTATCTTTGGCTTCCGGAAGATAGGCTGCAGTCAGTGCAAGGGTCTCAGGCAATACAAGGATACTAATGCACACATGTGTGTCCTCAGACTCCAGGAAGGATGAGTTGGAGCCAGGGGCTTTGATTCTTACAGTTGCCACCTCCAAGACGGGTGTCTAGAGAGAGAGCAGTTGGACCATGAAGACCTGTACACCTTAGGGGTTCTTAGTGCCAGTGGAAAGGGCTTCACTTCTTCCTACAGTGCACATCTATCTGCAGATCCACCCCATTAGCCCAGTGTCCCCTGTCTCACTGGCTGGAAGAATTCAGGCAGTCTCCAGGAGCTGATCAGTCTCTTGTCCCGGGGTTACCAGCCACTCCATGAGCTGTGTAAGGAAAGGGCGCTACCCCTAGACTTCAGCTACTAGGTAAACCATGACAGCTGCTGAGATATGAAGAGGAGATGATGGAACAGGGCTACAGAAGGTATCATTCTGGCTGGGCTGCTGCCTGCTGGGCTGCTGGCTGTGACTTTGGTGGATCTTCAAGAGTAATGGGGAGCCCCTAGGCAGAGCTGTCCTAATGTACACTCAGAGAGAATGAGGCTGAAAAGAGAGAGCAGATATGTTCGTGGCCATAGAAGGGAGACATAGTAGTCCCGTTCATACTTGAACCTCATTCTCTTCACCCTCAGCACATCGCTGTGCTACCATCTCTGTGAGCAGGAAGACAGGATAGAATGGGGAAGGGAAGGGTCTAGTGAGCTTTGGGAGGCAAGAGCTTGGGCTCCCAAGCAGGCAGGCAGGGAAGAGGTGGGTGAATCGAGCTGAGTTTCTGCTCCACCGTGATGCCATGGTGATGCCTAGAAGAATGGGGGAGGGAAAGAGAGAAGAAAGGAAAAGGGGGAGTGCCAGGAGTGAGGCTCTGGAGATGTGCAGGGAGGAGGATGAGGGGGCCCAACATTGCTAATGCCACACTTGCAGAGCAAAGTCTAGGTTGCAGCCCGCTCACAGGTAGGCTCTTCCCAACCTGCTTAAAGATGGTTGGTCAGGTAGTCAAGGTCCATCACCAGTGAGCAAATTTGGCCATAGCTCTAGGACCGATGCTCCTCTTTCAGATCAGCGGTGGATTCAGGAAGCATTTAACTGATGGCCACTGATCTCCCAGTGGTGGCTTGAGCCGAAAAAGACCGAGATTAATTCCACTTGTTTACTTCCTTGTTTCCAAGGCCAGGGGGTCAGGGGTGGAAGTTTTGTGAACCTTTAATGAATCAAGAGCCACTTGAAGAGAAGTTAACCCGAGGGGAGTCACCCAGAAAGGCTGGCTTCTGGGCTGTGGTCCCTGACGGAGTAGTCAAAAGCCTGGACCAGAACCTCCTTCTTAGTACATATGTGAGACCCCAAGTTCCCATCCCTCAGCCCTCCCTGAAGACTACCTTCTCCCTAGAGTTATCTCTGCCCCAGCCAGGTTTTCAGACGGCTTCCAGCCCCAGAATAACAAGATGGCTCCGCACCTCCTTCTTAATTCTTCCCCCACATTCTCTGTCTCCCCTTCTTACTTCTTGACCAGACTAAGGAAAGTCTCATGTTCAGGAATCCTTCTCCCCAGCCTTCCTATCCTCCCCCAGTGGCTTCTTTCCTTCGCCCTTCCTTTCACCAGCCAGATCCCCTGTCCCTAGGGATTGGTCCAGGGCACTGGCGGTCATCAGTCTGGCCTGCCTTGTGTTAGAGACTCTGACCTCATCTCTTAACTCTTGGAGCCCACATTAACACACACCACCACCACCACAACCCACATTAGCTTAAACATACATACACACACACCACCACCACCACCACCCACAATAACTTACACACACACACGCACCACCACCACCACCCACAATAACTTGCACACACACACACACACACACACACACACCACCACTACCACCCACAATAACTTAACACACACCACCACCACCACCACCACCACCACTACCACCCACATTAGCTTACACACACACACACCACCACCACCACCACTACCACCCACATTAGCTTACACACACACATACACACCACCACCACCACCAGCATCCCACATCTATTCCTGAACCTCACTTAGCCTCTCTTTGCTCGCAATAAAGCAGGATTCTTCAACCATTGCACAAATTAAGAGGCTCTCCGTTTATTTTTCTCCTATGCTCTCCTGTCAGACAGTCCTTTACCCAAGAGAACAGAGGCCTGCTGATAAGGGGTCATAGAAGCAGAGGGGCCCCTAAACTCTGTTCCGGAGCTGGTCTTGATCCCCACAGGCTCATCCTCAACCTCTAGAGCCTGGAATCATTAAGGAGGACCCCCCTCCATGTATACATTCATGTATTTCTTTCACAAATATTTGTTGAACAGTTACTATGTAGCAAGCCCTAAGATAAAGCAGTAAATGAAGCAAGCAGAACCCCTGCTTTGCCTCTCCATCCATTATGACTGGATCTCCCCCTCCTCCACACCGTCATTCTTCATCGCACAGATAAATGACACAGACGCAGACCAGAATCTAAAGCAAGGACTTCTTGGCTGATTCAAACTAGGGTTTGGCCAAGCCAGTGAAGATAGGCGGAGACTCCCCTCAACACCCCGTCAGGAACAGCTTAGAGTCGGGGCTCCCAGAGATGGATCTCAGAGACAGAAGAGTGCATCACTGACAGGCTTTAAGGTCACCTCTTTTTGCAAATCGGAGATAATAGAATCTATTTTCAAGGAGTTATAACAAGCAAATTAAATTATGCATATAATGCGTAGAGCCATGTCTGGTATACTCAAGCAGCCAGTAAATATCAGTTGCTATGATAATAATAGTAATATTATTAAAGGCTCCCAACAGTCTTCGTCAGGAGGCCACAGTTCCAGGCAGAAAAGTACTCTCCCAATTTCTTAACACCTTCTTGCGTCCAAACACAAAAAGTTCCAAGATCCCACCCCACCACCACCATCCTCTTGTCATTCAACAATGCACACACCCTTACACACACACACACACACACACACACACACGCCTACTAGAAACTCAGCCCCATCCTACAAAATGGCGCTCAGGTCAGGATGGTGGCTTGCCTATGGTCAGTGAAACAAAAGATTGAAGCTAAGGGGTCTCTGCCTGACCCACCTTGCAATCCATATCACAGCTTTTTCTGTCAATGTTTGTTTCTTGTTTATTTAAGAGTTATTTATTTATGCTGGGCGGTGGTGGCGCACACCTTTAATCCCAGCACTCAGGAGGCAGAGGCAAGAGACAAGCATGCCTCTGTGAATTTGAGACCAGTGTAATCTACAGAGTGAGTTCCAGGACAGCCAGGGCTACACGGAGAAACCCTCTCTCAGGAAAGAAGAAATGTATTTATTTTTATTTTTCATGTATGCGTGTTTTGCCTGTATGTATGTCTGTGCATCCCATTCCTGCCTGGTGCCCCTGGAAGTCAGGAGAGGACATTGGATCCCCTAGGGACTGGCATTACAGACTGGTCAGCCACCATGTGCGTACTGGAACTTGAACCCCAGTCCTCTGTAAGAACAACCAGTGCTCTTAACCACTGAATCCATCTCTCCAACCTGTCCATGAATGTGTTAACAGGATGTGCTATGTGAATGTAGCATCAAGTTCCCCTTTCAACCAGAGAGCTAACCCTGAGCCCCTAGTTCATAAAACTTCTGGAGCCGCCACTGAACCCCAGCACCCTGTCTCTTAGTCCAGGATGGTCACAGTCATGGGAAACCAAGCTGATTCATGACCACCATCCTCCAGTAGCCAGTAGTGAACTCCCCAGTCGAGAGCAGAGATGTCTCAGTGCATAAACATGCTCATCAGGCAGCCCTGAGGGCCTGAGTTCAAACCCCCAGGACCTACAGAGAAGCAAGCATCTGTAATCTTGGTGCTGCTGCAAGGAGATGGAAGAGAGAGACAGGAGAATCCCTGGAGTTTACAGCCCAGTTGGCCTGGCACAAGCAGTGAGAAAACAACTCATCCTACACACGCACACACACACGCACACACACACACACACACACACACACACACACACACACGCAAGTCAAGGCTAAGGCCAGGCATGATAGTGCACACTATACTCCCAGCACTCAGAAGCCTGAAGCAGGAGAGTTGCTGTGACTTCAAGACCATCTTAGGCTAATAGTGAGACCTCAAACTAAATAACTTAAAAGCCCCTATAGGAGGTGACTCACAACCACCTGTAACTCCAGCTCCAGGGCATCAGACACCCTCTTCTGGCCCCTACCAACACCCGTACATGTAGCTTGCACTCACACAGACAGACACACACATAAATTTAAACTTTTTAAGAAGCAAAATAAAAAGCCATCTGAAAAGGTCATCTCATTGGTAGTCTGCTCATCTAGCAAGCAGAAGAGGGTTTAGTCCCTAGCACCCCATAAACTGGGTATGGTGGCACATACCTGTAATCCCAACTCTTGGGAAGTAGAGGTGGGACAATCAGAAATTCAAAGTCATTTTCAGCACATCGGGAGCTCAAAGCTAACCTGGACTACATGAAACCCTGTCCTAAAAATAAATGAATGAACAAACGAACGAACGCACGCACGTACACACAAATAAATTAAATAAATAAATAAATAAATAAATAAATAAATAAATAAATAAATGAAGGGTGACTGCTAGAGATCTGGCATATGAAAGGCTCTGGGTTCTAGGCAGGGTAGAAAAAAATGAAGAAACAAAAGAAGTTGATTAAGGATAATAACATAGATGTATCATTTCAACACCTGAGAGGCCAAGGTGACAAAGACCTTCCAAGGTTGCACGGTAAGGACTACAGTAGGTCACCCCGCTCTCACCGTGACAGGAAAGCAGGTTCATGACCATCACCAAGAAGAGTGGAAGGTCCAGAGGTGGTGAGAATTACTCTAGTTCCCTAGAACCTCTCTGTGCCCTTTCTCCTCAAACACTCCCCAGTGGGAAGCAAACATTAGAGGGCCATAGAGTAATTAGCCAAGTAGAACAAACACAGACCTTGAATCCAAAAAGTTAGTGTCACAATCCCAACACTACTAGCTCCTGTGGGATCATCAGAAAGTCCCTTACCGGGCTGGAGAGATGGCTCAGAGGTTAAGAGCACTATCTGCTCTTCTAGAGTCCTGAGTTCAATTCCCAGCAACCACATGGTGGCTCACAACCATCTGTAATGATACCTGGTGCCCTCTTCTGGCCTGCAGGTGTACCTGCAGGCAGAACGCTGTATACATAATTAATAAAAAAAATCTTTAAAAAAAAAAAAAAAAAAAAAAGAAAGTCCCTTACCCCTCTGAGCCTCTGCTCCCTCGCCTTACTACAGAGATGAGATTGTCCTGCCGATGAAAAGGAATAGGGTGTATCAAGCGCCTGTCATAGCCTAAGTATGGTGGCTACCAATTTGCCCATTAAAAAAGATTTGACAGGGATTTCTAACCATCCATGCAAGACTTCCAGCTTCCTCACCTCCAAGGATGTTTGGTTCATTTTTCTCTGGAGTCCTGTACTAAAGGTATTTGCTTTAACAAGGCATGATGGTTCATATTTATAATCCCAGCACCCAGAGGTAGAGAAGCAGATGGACCTCTGTAAGTTTGAGACTAGCCTGGTTTATAAGTAAATTCCAGGTTAGTCAGGGTTATATAGTGATACCCCGTCTCAAAAAAAAAAATTAAATGAAAGCATTTGCATTATTCATGGCTGTCACTACAACCCTCTGAGAGGAGCTTGTGATGGCTACAGGTCACCATGTTCCCACCCAGAGTTGATGGTGCCGCAGCTCCCAGTGAAGGGACCTGAGTGAGCTTCAGCTTCACCTCTGAAACTTGGGTCCTCTCTATGCAGCATCTGGAGATGTTGCATTCAGGACCCTATACATCTGCCAGAGATGCTAGGATGGTCCAAATCCTTCTTTGTACAAAAGAACAGATTAAGAACCAGGGAAGATGTCAGGCAGTGGTGGTTCATGCCTTTAATCCCAGCACTCGGGAGGCAGAGGCAGGTGGATCTCTGTAAATTCAAAGCTAGCCTGGTCTATAAAGCAAGTTCTGGGATAGTCAAGGCTGTTACACAGAGAAACCCTGTCTCAAAAAAAAAAAAAAAAAAAAAAAGAACCAGGGAAGAGCTGGGGGTGGGGGCTGGAAAGACAGGACACTGTGACAAGTGGATCAGGACAGGGAACCGGGAAGAGGAGCAGAGGCCATGAACTGTGTGTCTGCTCTGGTACCCCACTCATCAGCTGTGGAGTGAGAGGCAGGAAGAAAAAGGGAAAGAATGAAAGGTTGGGAGATTGTGCCGATAACTTATGGAGGAAGGGGTGGCACTGAGCTTCATTCCAGAACCAAGGGTCACAATGCCAAGACTTGGGCAAGTCAAGTAACACACTCACCTTGAAGCAAAATTTGAGGGATCACGGAGGATGTGACTCAATGGTAAAACAAATGCTTAGAGCGTACAAGGTCCTGGATGGTACCCCAGTACCAATGAGAGAGAGAACTTCATAACACAGAAAGATAAAGTTGCAGCTTTGTTTTGTTTTATTGCTTTTGTCCACCCCATCCCCAGACAGGGTTTCTCTGTGTAGCCCTGGCTGTCCTGGAACTCTGTAGATCAGGCTGGCTTTGAACTCAAGAGATCCACCTGTCTCTGCCTCCCAAGTGCCAGGATTAAAGGGGTGTGCCACCACCATCTGGCCTTGTTTTTGTTTCTTAGGGCACTCTCAAGTAGGTCAGGTTAACAGCAAACTTGTTATGTAAACAAGGTTGGCCTTGAACTCCACACCCTCCTGCCTCTACCTCTAGGGTGCCAGGATTACAGTTGTGTGCCACCACACCCAGTCTGGAACTTTTTAAAAAATCAAATAACAAACCAGACTTGCAAGTAACCCCCGCATTTGGAAGGCTAAGGTAAAATAGTTCTGAGTTTGAGGCTAGTCTGGGCTACATGGGACTACATAGTGAGACTTTGTCTCAATCAATCAATCAATTAATACTACAGCAGGCTAGCTCTTTTTGTAAATAAAGTTCCATGGGAACTAGGGCCAGGTTTGGAGTAAAGCTAATGAGACAGGATTGCACAAATGTAGGGCTGGATCCTGCCTTTGATATTTTAATCATCAGATTATATTTGCATTGATTTTTTTTATATTACATAAAATATTAGTTTATTTACTACCAAGTTTGGAACCATCTTTAAATTTTGTGACCAAGATACACATCACCCTCCTGCTAAGCCTGAGGAGGCCTCTGCAGGGGGGAGGGGCAGCCTCTCCGCCAGCCAACAATTCTAGTCTAGTTCCTTTACAGGTCTTTGCTCCAAAGCTCATGGAGCTGACACACGGGGAACCGTACTCAGTCTAAAAGCAAGGAGATCTGGGCAATGTCTTCTATCCCCTGTTGCTGGGCCTCAGTTACTCCATTTGTGCAATGGGTGTTAAGTGGCCCTGAGTTCAGAAAATCAAAGACAATGACTGTGCAGGGCAAATTCCCAAGATAGTGGCCACCAGCCACCTCCCCAGGGAAAGCCCCAGCCTGATCCCAGCCTCTTGCCCACTACCTGACTTTAGTTTAGAAAAGGGTGTGACAAGACCAGGCAAAAAAAGATAAACCTGATGTGGTGGTAACTCAGGCATTTAATCCCAGAATTCAGAAGGCTAAGGACAGAGGCTCAATCGTGAGTTCAAGACCAGCCTGGATAAATGTAGCAAGACTCTGGATCAGGGGCTGCACAAGGTCCTGGTTTTGAATCCTAATGCTGAAAGGGGCGAAGGTGGAAGGCAAATTGCGTTTTAGTGCTTGCTTTTAAAATTCAGATCGGCGAGTTAGTCTCCACTGCTGTTTCGCTCTTTTGTTGTGTTTGTTTAGAGTTTCCTACATTTTTGTTTGGTTTTTTTTTTCCTGTTTGGTCATAAGTTCTTGTAAATGAACTTTCACTTGAAAAAATGACTGGGGTCCAGTCTTGATGGTACATTTCCTGTGTGGTCTTCTGCGGGTTTTCTTGCTGTTTCACTTGGGTCTCACTCAGTTCTATTATCTGTACACTTGTGTTCAGGTCATAGGTTGCTGCTGAGATTCAGTATGGGGGTTGGACACAGCTCAGTTTGTACAGTGCTTACCTAGCATAGGGTTCCATCCTCTATACCATGTAAAACTGGCTTGGCACCCTATGCCTCACAGCCAGAATTCTGGAGGTGGAGGATCAAAAGTTTAAGATCTTCCTTGGCTACACAGTGAGTTCCAGGCTAGCCCACACTGCATAAGACTCTATCTTAAAAAAAAAAATTAAAAAAATAAAAAAAGACTCTATCTTAAAGGAAAAAAAATAAAAAGGAGGTGGGCAGAGAAATTAACCATGACTGCAGATCTTTGGTAGAGTGCTTGCTGAGCATGTATAAGGCTCCATGTTTGAGTCCTTACAGCGCACACACACCCCATACAAGACATACACATACATACACACACATACACACACACAATACACAGACATACACACACCACACACACACCCCATACACATACATACACACACACCCCATACACATACATACATACACACACCATACACATACACACACACCATACACATACATACATACACACACCATACGCATACACACACACCATACACATACATACATACACACACACCCCATACACATACATACACACACACCCCATACACATACATACACACACACCCCATACACACACACACCCCATACACATACATACACACACCCCATACACATACATACATACACACCCCACACACATATATACATACACACACCATACACACACACCATACACATACACACACACACCATACACACACACCATACACATACACACACACCATACACACACACCATACACATACACACACCATACACATACATACACACACCATACACACACACACACCCCATACACATACATACATGCACACACACCCCATACACATATATACACACACACCACACACACACTTCATACACATACATACATACACACCCCATACACACACACCCCATACACATACATACACACACCCCACACACATACATACATACATACATACACACACCACACACACACACACATCACACACACACACGGATAAGATAATGCACGGATGTATAGAAATACTTCAGCAGTGACTCAGGGTGAGCTGTCCAATAGCAACAGGTACCATTGCTATCCACCACCACTACTGCACTATCAGAGATTTAGGGCCCTGGGCTAGGGATGAAGCCCAGACCCTGTGAGTGCTGGACAAGCTAGACAGGTGGTTTACCACATGTACCCAAATCCTCTAGATTTTTTTTTTTTTTTTTGAGACAAGGTTTCTCACTGTAGCTCTGGCTATCTTGGAATTCACTACATACACCTGGTCGACCTCAAATTCACAGAGACCTGACTGTCTCTGCCTCCAGCGTACAGAGTACTGGTGCGTTCCACCACACCCAGCCTTAGGAGAGTTTTTGGTTTTTTGTTTTTGTTTTGTTTTGGGTTTTTTTTTAATATTTATTTATTATGTATACAATATTCTGTCTGTGTGTATGTCTGCAGGCCAGAAGAGGGCACCAGACCTCATTACAGATGGTTGTGAGCCACCATGTGGTTGCTGGGAATTGAACTCAGGACCTTTGGAAGAACAGGCAATGCTCTTAACCACTGAGCCTTCTCTCCAGCCCCCCCCTTTTTTTTTTTTTTTTGCTGTTGGTGTTGGTGGGTTTTTGTTTTATTTCGTTTGTTTTTGATTTTTTGAGACAGAATTTCTCTATGTAGCTTTGGAGCCTAGAACTTGCTCTGTAGACTAGGTTGGCCTCAGACTCACAGAGATCCACCTGCCCCTGCCTCCCAAGTACTGGAATTAAAAGCATGCGCCACCACCACCGGCCTAGACTATTTTTAACTTAAAATACAATTACATAATATTCTCCCTTCCCTTTCTTTCCTCCAATATTTCCTGTGTACCCCCAGAATTTTCTCCCTCTCGAAATCATGGCCCTTTTTTCTACATGTATGTATGTATACCCAAATATATAAATACAACCTGCTCAGTCCATTTAATATTATTTGTATGTATATGGCTTCAGGGCTGACTCCTTGGTATTCGATAACTGATTAGGGCCTCACCCCTGGAGAAGAGTATTACTCCCGATCCATTCCCAAGCAGAAGGAAGCCCTCATTCCCACACAAACCAAATTAATGTGGACCCAGTGCTCACTGGACATCAGGAGCATTCTAAGCACTTGATGTTCAAAACCTCATTTAATCCTCTTAACAATTCCTTGAGGTATTAACTTAAAGGTCTTAGCTAATCTCTATATCTCATTTGAGGAATTTATGGTTATAGACATTACATCACTTAATAGTTAATAACAATAAATAATCATTCATAAATAAATAAATAAAGTAATAAAAAATAAAAAGAAAAATAAATAAAATAAGATATGGTGGTGCAAGGCTTTAATCCCATTACCTGGGAGGTAAAAGTAGGATCAAAAGTTCAAAGTCATCTGCCCCTCTGCTATACAGATAAGGAAGCAGGCCTCTACTACATGAGACCCTGTTCCAAATGAATGAATGAATGAATAAATAAATAAATTATTTTTAAATATTTCTTTAATTTTTGAGATATATCATTTCTCCCTTCCCTTTCCTCCCTCCAAGACTTCCCAGATATCCCTCGTTGCTCCCTTGCATATTCATGGCCTCTTTCTCTTTTTCCTTAATTGTCATTGCATGTGCATGTGTGTGTATGTGTGTGTGCATCTGTATGTGTGTGTGTATGTGTGTGTGTGTACCTAAATACAGAAGTGCCACTTGCTCAGTCAGTATAACGTTACTTTTGTGTATGTTTTCAGGGCTGACCATTTGGTACTGGACAACCAATTGGTGTGCTCTCCCTGGGAAGACTATTTCTCCTGCCCTCAGCACCCCTTAGTTGCCTGTAGATCTTTGTGTGGTGGTGAAGCCTTGTGGGCCTCCACACCCATCCTAGCATGTCTGTGGCTATCGTCCTTCTCCAGCTCGTGTTTAGACAGTCACCTTGATGAGACATTATGGTGTAGCTTCTGACATTTCTGTCTGACACCATCTCACAGCAAACTCCCTGATTCTCTGGCTTATACGATCTTTCTGTTCCTCCCCCGATCTTTAGGTACCGGCGTTGTACTGTAGTGACTTTTTTAAAGATTTACCTATTTTTATTTTATAAATTTGAGTGTTTTCCTGCATGTATGTTCAGGCACCACTATGTGCAGTACCCACAGAAGCCAGAGGAGGGTGTGGGATCCTCAGAGACCGCAGTTAGAGACATTTGCAACCTGCCATGTGGATACTGGGAACTGAACCCAGTCCTGTGGAAGAACTGTAAGCACGCTTAACTGCCAAGCACTCTCTCCAGCTCCTATGGGTGATTTTTTTTTTTTAGTAAATGGTAGAGCATGAATTCATATCCAGACAGGCCTCACCTGCCATCCTGACACTCGGGATGGGAAGGTAAGGGGGAACTGGAGCTCAAAATAATCCTTGATTACATAGAAATTCTGAAACCCTGTCTCAAAAAAAAAAAAAGGGGGGGCTGGAGAGATGGCTCAGAGGTTAAGAGCATTGCCTGCTCTTCCAAAGGTCCTGAGTTCAATTCCCAGCAACCATATGGTGGCTCACAACCATCTGTAATGAGGTCTGGTGCCCTCTTCTGACCTGCAGTCATACACACAGACAGAATATTGTATACATAATAAATAAATAAATATTTTAAAAAAAACAGCAATACCAACACCCTCTTGTTTGTTATAACTTCTCCCACAGCCTTTTAGCTAATATCAAGTGTAGTACTAAATGCAGGCGGCCTAGCTCTGGAGTCTAGGTTCTTTAACTGTGGTGTCACACATACTCCCTCAAGTGTAAAGTGACTCAGACACACGCGTGCACACTGACAGCCACATGTTGTGGCACACTGGTCTCCTTCCCTGTGCTGAGAGCTGTACCACAACAGTTCACCGAGAGCCATGGAGATGGCCTCAGCCACACACGGGTCATACATGATCACAGGCACAACACATAAGCCTCTCTGTCACAGACAAGGTCCCCACACGACACTGGGGTTCAGAAGGCTTTTGTTCAACATTTCTCCCTTAGGATCTTCCCAACAGTATAATCCTAAAGGCCATAGCTCTACACTAGGAAGACCCTAAACTTCTTCTGTGGACAGATGGGGACACAGAAAAGGACCCACCAAATCACAGAGCAGCTAGGCTATTGCTGAGTGAGACCTTCAGCCTTCCGGCTGCCTTTGCTTTGGCTGTGGGCCTTCCCTGCCTCCTGGCCTTTCATTTTGCGCAACCTTAGTGCCTGGGCCAGACTCCAGATCCCAGGAAAGTCTGAGGGATCTTCCCGTTCCCCATGCTGCCCTCTTCTCAGCTGGGGCCCAGGAACAGAGCTGAGAGGGAGGGAAGCCTCCCACATCCCATCTGGGGCCAGACCCTCACCTAACTGGGAGCCGAGGCCATTGTCCCTGTTGCCTGCTTCGCATGCAATCCAGGGAAGATTGTGCAGACATAAACACACATACACGCATTTCCATGTACCCCCTCTCATTCTGCTCCCTATCCGAGTCTCCTGTAGCTCAGGCTCTCTTCAACATCACTGTGTAGCAGGGGATGACTTTAAAGCCCTGATCCTCCTGCCTCCACCTCCCAAGGGTAAGGACTGCGGATGTGTGCCACCACTCCCAACCCTCTTCTCTTCCCTGGAGCCTTCTCCTTTCCATCACTGTATTTAATGAAAGAATTACACTGGAGCAGCCCATGCACAGCTAGTGGAGGAACTGGGCCCGAATCCCACTCAGTATCTTGTCACTATAGCAGAGGCTGAAGCCGCTCAGTCGCCATTGCCTCCAGCAAGAAAGGGATGACAAGGTCCTTCCTGCTAAGGATGAGCAGGGCCCTTAAATAGATAACTTGATTAGGTGCTTAGCACCGTGTCTGGATGTAGCAAGCCCTTCTTAAATGAAGGCTTTAATAAGGCTGAGTGAAATACTTGGAAAATCTTGCAGGACTATATACAAAATAATTCTCCCAATTCCTGCTGCATGAAATGTAAGAAAAACAGGGGTTAGTGGCTGGCTTCGCAGTTAGGAGCCCTGGCTGCTCTTCCAGAGGACTCAGGTTTAATTCCCAGTACCCACAAGGCAGTTCACTATGTCTATAATTCCAGTTCCAGGGGATTTGATGCCCCTCTTCTGGCCTCCCCGAGCTTACACATGGTGCGCAGACATATATGCAGACAAAATACTCATACACATAAAATAAAAATAAGCGAATATTTTTACTTTTTTTGAAGACAGGAATTAGTAGCAATTTTCCAAGGAGAAAATGGAGGTTCAAAGTTTGAACCAGCTGGCATGAGGACAAGGCCACTCCGTGCTGCTGGCAAATCGCCCTGTGGCTGGGAAGACATTGTTAGCCACTGTGTGTAGGTGCCAGTGCCTACAGGTGATGCTGTGTGGCCTGGAGCTCTGTACCCTTTGACTCTTCCACTCAGAACTGTCAGAGGTGCCCAGTGGCCCATCCAAAGCTTGTGTCCTCTCTTTTCAGGTGATGCCCTTTCTCTGAGGAAAACTTGTGACTGGAAGGGGCTGCCCCTTCATCTCACCTGGCTGAAATGAACACCTCAGCGCCCCCTGCTGTCAGCCCCAACATCACCGTCTTGGCACCAGGAAAGGGTCCCTGGCAAGTGGCCTTCATCGGGATCACCACAGGGCTCCTGTCTCTGGCTACAGTGACAGGCAACCTGCTGGTCCTCATCTCCTTCAAGGTCAACACAGAGCTCAAGACAGTCAACAACTACTTCCTGCTGAGCTTGGCCTGTGCTGACCTCATCATTGGCACCTTCTCCATGAACCTCTATACCACATACCTGCTCATGGGGCACTGGGCTCTGGGCACACTGGCTTGTGACCTCTGGCTGGCTCTGGACTATGTGGCCAGCAACGCCTCGGTCATGAATCTTCTGCTCATCAGCTTTGACCGTTACTTCTCAGTGACCCGACCCCTGAGCTACCGAGCCAAGCGCACTCCCCGCAGGGCAGCTCTGATGATTGGCCTGGCATGGTTGGTTTCCTTCGTCCTCTGGGCCCCAGCCATCCTCTTCTGGCAATACCTGGTTGGGGAGCGGACAGTGCAGGCCGGGCAGTGCTACATCCAGTTCCTCTCTCAACCCATCATCACTTTTGGCACAGCCATGGCCGCCTTCTACCTCCCCGTCACAGTCATGTGTACGCTCTACTGGCGCATCTACCGCGAGACAGAAAACCGAGCCCGGGAGCTGGCAGCCCTACAGGGCTCTGAGACCCCAGGCAAAGGTGGTGGCAGCAGCAGCAGCTCAGAGAGGTCACAGCCAGGGGCTGAGGGCTCACCGGAGTCACCTCCGGGCCGCTGCTGTCGCTGCTGCCGGACACCCAGGCTTCTGCAGGCTTACAGCTGGAAAGAGGAAGAGGAAGAGGATGAAGGCTCCATGGAGTCCCTCACATCCTCTGAGGGCGAGGAACCCGGCTCAGAAGTGGTGATCAAGATGCCCATGGTAGACCCTGAGGCACAGGCACCAACCAAGCAGCCCCCCAAAACCTCCCCGAATACAGTCAAGAGGCCCACCAAGAAAGGCCGAGACCGAGGTGGCAAGAGCCAAAAACCCCGAGGGAAGGAACAACTGGCCAAGCGAAAGACCTTCTCACTGGTCAAGGAGAAGAAGGCAGCTCGGACCCTGTGTGCTATCCTGCTGGCCTTCATCCTCACCTGGACACCATATAACATTATGGTGCTGGTGTCTACCTTCTGCAAGAACTGTGTTCCCGAGACCCTATGGGAGCTGGGCTACTGGCTGTGCTATGTCAACAGCACTGTCAACCCCATGTGCTACGCACTCTGCAACAAAGCCTTCCGGGACACTTTCCGCCTGCTGTTGCTCTGCCGCTGGGACAAGCGGCGCTGGCGCAAGATCCCCAAGCGCCCTGGCTCTGTGCACCGCACCCCCTCCCGCCAATGCTAATGGCCCCCTCTCCTGCATCCTTCCACCCCAGCTCCAGGGAGAGGCCGGTGGAAAGTGTCCATAGGCTGTATCTTCAGTCCCAGGGCCCTGCTCAGGCCTCCCCTGGCTTCCCAGGCCCCTGGGTCACCTTCCTGGACAGCCCAGAGAGACTACTAGCTTTCCAAACTTTGCTATTCCCAGACAGGGAGTGAAACCCGGGGAACTGGTTTCTCTGTTCCCTGCTGTGTGGGAATAGGCTATTCACCAGGAAGAAGGTCCAGGAGGAGGATCCGGGTTTTGGACTCTGTTTGCGTTTAGGCAGGAAGTCAGGAGCCAGCAGGGCGGGCCAGTAGTTTAACGTTGTTGTCTTCCTTGGCCCGGCAGGGGGCCCAAATTGTCATGGGAAATAGCGCCCCCTGGGTGTATAGGCAGGAGCTGACACAAAGTTTGGGACTATGAGCTGGAGATCCCCTCTCTGCACAGGCATAGCGCATCCAGGTAGGCCCTAGGCACACTCTTGGGATTGTCCAGCCTCCCTACAAATATCCCCAGGTCATCCCTACGTGAGTCACCTCCAAAGCAAATGTCCAAGTGTGGGGAGGACGATAATGCCAGAGGAGATCACCAAGTCCAGAAACTGCAGCAGGACCAGATGTCAGGTGTCCTAACTGACCCACTATGTCACTTTCCGGGGTGGGAGGGAGATAAGGTACCTGCTATCCAGTCCCACACCTCTCCCTCTCCCCCTCTCTCTCTCTCTCTCTCTCTCTCTCTCTCTCTCTCTCTCTCTCTCTCTCTGCCCCAAAGTAACCTCAGTCCCTCCCTCCTGGATCACAGCCACCACCTGGGTGGATCTGCTCTGGGCGGATCTAGCCAGGCCTCCTGCATGCTGCCTGCCTCCAGCCTTGCCCCACACAGGCCTGGCTCAGCCAGCAGGTTCTCTTCTGTAAACTCCCCAGTCCAACCCATGCATGGCCTCCCTGCCTCCCTAATCTCCAGACTCTGCCTGGTCCCAGATGTTCTCTCCTTCCATCCTCAGCGTATGCTGAGTCTGTGAATAAAAGCCACGTAACCAGCAGGCACTAGGAGGAGTTCCTCCCTGTTTTGGCTCAAGGCCCTGGTCCCAAGGCCAGGACTGGATGGGGCACAGAAGGCGCAAATGCTGCACGGAGAATGTGGGCTGCAGCATTTAAGGTGGATCCGGGAAGGACAGCACTGAATGGCTAGATCAACTAAGCCTGTGGGCCCCAGCACCCTGGGGTCCGTGGCTCAGGTGAGCGGTGCTGCAGAAGGCAGACTGGCCTCTGGAAACGAGGGGCCTGGGTGAAGCACCCCGTGTATCCCGCACATAGCTGTTCTAGGACCTTCTCATACCCAGTCAGAACACAACTCCTCCAAACTCCCATTTGCAGATGGGGAAACTAAGGCCCAGAGACCCAGGAAGATTGCTTAGGATTATCTCACAAAGCAACACCCAGACTTCCAGGTAGTCCACAACCTCCTGACCCCTAGACTGTGGAGATGACAGACCTCGGACACCCTCAACCAGAGCAGTCCATCAGGGTAACCCTCAGGCCACAACATAAAACACTGTATTCGTAAGGCAGGTTCCCAAAGTCTAAGGAAAATGGACCTAAAGAGATTAACTCCACATCCCTGAGCAGTGGTTATCAAAATGTAGCAGCGGCTGGGAGTCCCAAGACCAACCTTAGTGTCAGTGGTTTACTGGGAGGACACACAAAACTCTACAAAGTCACTAGGATCACTGTCCTATCAAAAGAATGTCGGAAGAAAATGGCAACAGAAGGAAGTGCACAGAGCAGAGTCCCAGGGTAACTGGGCACAAGATGCCAGTTCTCTTCCCAGGGAGTCACAGAACACTTACTCTCCCGCGGTGATGTGTGACAGCCCGCATAACACACTGCCGGGCGGGAAAGGCCCACCAGAACCTTGGTGTCTGGGGTTTTCACTAGAGGCTGGGCGTGGGGCGTGGCTGTCCACGTGGCTGACCTCAGTTAGTGTCCAGCCGCTCTAGAGGTTTTATGTGGAATGCGGTCCAAGACCTCCACCACAGATCATGTAGATTATCTGGTGCCGTCCAGCGTACACAGATGAGCAAAGATTTTCCTCTAGGTTTGATAGTCCAATGGTTTGTCATGATTCCCAAGAGCCAGACAAGGCCTGCTGAGCTATCGGTGACCCAAACCTGGAGCACCGCTGTCACCTGGGAACTTATATACGTAAATTCCTGGGGTGACCACAGATTTACTAAATGGAATTCTAAGCATGAAACCCAGCTATCTGTAACTAGCAGCCTCAAGGTGATTCTGGCTAAAGTTTGAGGGGGGAAAACTCTCCTAGAAGGCTGAGGTCCTAGGTGGGACTTTAAAAAAGCTCTGCAGAGGACGGAGTGGGGATTCACCCCCACAGTTAGCTGCCTGGATTCCCAGAAACTACTGAACCTTGAGAGCTAATTTGGTGGTTCTAGCTGGGAAGAAATTCTCTAATATATCCTGGACCCACAAAGGGTCCTCCTCTATCCGGCAAGGTCATCCTCTTCAACTGAGCCGACGGCTTCGGACAGGATAAACATGGAGAGGTAGAGGAAGAAGACGTCTCCTAGTCAGCCGCTAGTAACCAGTGGGGTGACAGATGCCTCAGTCAATCACACTCAGGTCACCCATAACCCGTGGGATGGAATCTTCCAACACCATGGGCAAGGACAAACCCCTACAGAGGCAGACAAGGAGAAGGTGGCCAGAAGCTGCAGGAGATACAGCAGTGTGGGGATGACCCTCAGCTAGAAACCCTGTACCCCTGTACCACCAGTACAGCAGCCTCAGCTGAGACCCTGTGGAGGCTGCTTGCTTGCTACTGCTCCACTGTAGCCCTAAGTCCCCTTCAGGGGTAAATAGGCTGCCTATGTCAAAGGTACAGAGGTGGAGGCACCGAGGAAGTGAACAGCATTGGAAGAAGAAACACTTTGGGGTCCGTGTGACTTGCCTCCACTGAAGACCAGGAAGGAAGGAGTGGGACTGGATTAGGATCAGTAATAGGAGTAGTAGCTCACACTGGTCCCTCGTTCCCTGTCCTGGGAACCTCACCATGGTCCATCAAATAACCTTAGGCTTGTCTTCAGTGTCTTCATTTCTAAAAGGGGAACAGCCCCTTGCAGGTGTCAGATGGATGAGGCAAACTGGCAAAAAGCACTTAGTGGCTGTACCATCAGTGACTCCACAGAAGAGACTGCCACGGTTAAAGGCCAGACTAGGTCTAGTTTCTGAGTCAGGTCCTAACCTGTACTCCACCCTGGCTTTGGAAAATCTGGAGTCCTATACCCCAGTCCAGGAAGAAGAAATCTCATACCTTAACCTGACTGGGTTTGAAGAGAGTCCAGGAGCACCTGGGCAGGAAGGGGTGTAAACTCCAGGTGGAATCTGGGTCCTGCAGGCTCTGAAGGAGTGCTGCAAACCAAGGAGCATATGAACCAGAAGGGAGAGGGCCATTACATGGGCATCAGTCCATCCCAAACACTGCACCCACTCCTGCCCTGAGGGAGCCTCTTCACCACAGGAGCAAAGACCTTATCGTAAGGAGAGAATAATGTTGCTTTGTGAATACCACCTCTTCCACCAATACCACTAGACTGGAGCCTGCCTAAAGGAGTGGAACAGGTTAGGTTCCCTCCTACACCAAAGCCCCACCGCGGCTCCATCTCCACCATGTTACTTTAGCGCCACCTGCTGGCAATGCAGGAAATAGGCTACCCAGGAAACCTGATCTTTGCCTTGGACCAGGTTCCCCAGACAACAGACCACAACATAAAATGATACAGTACGTGATCTTGGTCACCCCAGCAACTACCCCCAAACTTCAGGAGAATCCAAAGACACAGAAGGCTCACAAGGCCTTATAAACATTCAGAAACAAGACCTTCCCTTTCTAACTAGTACGCTATCATCAGTGATGCCATGGATACCAGATGTCTTGACATTTGCGAGTAGCTCCATCCAAGTCTCAAAAACAAACGAAAGCAACCCCCTTAGCCTGAAGCCTTTGTGTTCTTCCATTTGGGTGACCTACCCCTGCAGAGCCCCCAAGGCCTGTAGAGTCCTTGGTTTCGTTCTCAGCCTAGCTCAGGTTTCACGGGGGTCAGAACTGACTCCAAATTGAAATTGCATTTGGAACCCAGGACAGCTCGACAGTCTGATTATTCCATTAAAAAGGTTCAGCTCTCCCTTTCCTCTCCCATTCCCTGTCCTCCTACCCTGGTATCTGGTATTTCTGCCTTCCTGGAGCCACCACTGAGCACGGTTGCTCAAGCCAGAGAGCTGGAAGTCAGCCTAGACTCTTCTGTACTCCCTGTACCCAGCCTACCTCTAAACAGTTCTCAAACTAATCCTGTCTTCTCCACCTCACTGCAGGGCTCTTGCACAAAGTCCTGAAACAATCCTTCAATTCAAAAGTATCAACCTTTTTCTGTCAAAGGTCAGAGAGCAGACATTTTTTTTGACCCTACAACCCAAGAGACAAAATGAAAGATACAAATCAGCGCTAGTATATGACATTGTCTCTGTCACTGCAGTTGAAGGCAGCCATAAATAATAGACTACAACAGATAAGAATGGCTGTATACCAATAAATTTATTTGAATCTAACATAATTTTCATATGTCACAAAATACTATTATGATTTTTATCTTTTTTAGATTTATTTGTTTGATGTGTATAAATATTTGCCAGTGCTATAAGCCTCTGAGCTATCTCTCTATCCCCAACCCTCATTTTTAGGCCTTTTAAAAGTCAGGGACTAAGGAGATGGTTCAGTGGTTAAAAACATCTGTTGCTCTTGCAGAGGACCCAAATTCAATTCCCAGCACCCACATGGTGGCTCACAACCATTCATAACAGCAGCTCCTGATCTCCACGGCACCAGGAATAAAAATGGTAGCACACACATATGCAGACACGCAGGCAAAACTCATCCAAATCAAATAAAAAATAAATACATCTTTTTTAAAAATATCACACACACACACACACAAACATAGTAATTGCTTAGGATAATCCCAGCTATATAAGACCTTATCTTGGGAGGGGTGGCGGGGAAGCTAACCCAAAGCTAGGCACATGTGATCTCAAATTGGGAAGCTAAGGCAGGAGGATCTCAAGTTTGAGGCCATCTTGGGCTAAGAGTTCCAGGCTAACCCAGGATGCAAAATGAGACCTTTATCTCCAAAAGCCAAAGCAAGCCTCTTAGACAAAGGCCTTCGCATTCAGCCTCTTGGGTTGAGCCCTCCTACAGACTGAGACTCTCCTGGTCTTTGAGCAGGTTCTAGATTCATTCCTTCATGTCATTCCTCTTCCCAGTTCCTCTGCTTGGACTTTTATTCTGCTTTGCTTCAAGATCACCTATGCTTCCTTCAGGATCCAGAAAGAAAAAAAAAACAGCACTTAACTCACACCCTGGGGCTCAGGGCACCTCAGTAGGCATCAGCTTTCAGCCTGGAGGAGGGAGAGCTGACCAGAGAGGAACTGGAATGCAGGAGCACTGGAAGACACTGCGGAGATAGCTGGCTGGGAGGAAGGACTTGGCAGAGAAGGAAGGTGATGTGTCGGGATAAGCAGGAAAACGGCAGTTAAGGGACAGAGAGGACTGGGGAGATGGTTCAGTGGGCAAAGTACTTGTTACACAACTGTAAGGATCACAGTTTTGGATTCCTAGCACCTACATAGAAGTCTGGCACACCTGTAATCCCAGTACTGGAGGGCAGAAATACGGGGGATGGGAGAACTCTCTAATCAGCCAGGCTAGCCAGAATGGCAAGATCTGGGTTCAGCAAAAGACCTTGTTGCAAAATAATAATAATAATAATAATAATAATAAGGCAGAAGTCCAGCATGATGGTGGTTGCCTTTAACCCCAGCACTCAGGCAGAGGCCAGCTGATCTGCATGAGTTGTAGACCACCCTGACCTACAGTGCAAGTTCCAGGTCAGCCAGGGCTACACACTAAGACCCTGTCTCCAAAAGCTAAAATTAAGGTAGAGTGGTAAAAGGAGATATTCCATGTCAACCTTTGGTTTCCATATACACGTGCACACATGGATGTATACATACGGTGATGGTTTAAATGAGAATGCCCCCCCATAGGCTCATATTTAAATGCTTGGTCCATATTTGGTGGAACTGTTTCAGAAGGATTAGGAGGTGTGGCCTTTTGAGAGAATGTGTGTCATGGGGGGGGGGCGGGGACAGGCTTTGAAGTTTCAAAAGCCAATGCTATTCCCAGTTAGCGCTCTCTCTCTCTCTCTCTCTCTCTCTCTCTCTCTCTCTCTCTCTCTCCCCAGTGCCTGTAAATTAGGAAGTAATTTCTCAGCTACTGCCCCACTGTCATGCCGGCCTGCCTGCTGCCATGCTTCCTGCCATGAGGAGGGCATCATGGACTATAACCCTCCGAAACCATGAGCCACAATAAATATTTCCTCTTATAAGCTTTGGTCATGGTGTCTCTTCACAGAAATAGGAAAGTAACTAAGACATACACATGTGCACACACACATATAAATACATGCACACATGCACCCTCCTCCTCTTCCTCTCTGGTCCTCCCTGAAAATCTGTCCCCAAGTGGGTTTGTATGTGTGGTCCTAGAGAGGATGGATCTTGTCTTTCTATAGCTCTCTCTACACTCACCTCACCTCTGGTGCCATTCCACCATGCCCACTGTAGACAGTCTCTGCCTTGAAGGAGCCTGGTTACCTGATGTCTTCAGTTGTCACTGAAAACAAAACAATTTAAAAGAAGGAAGACAGTGGCCTCAGTCCATGGTCACTTGGCTGCACACTTCTGTGCCTCTAGTGAGGCAGACCGTCTTGGCAGAGAGGGTATGATAGGCAAAGGTGCTCACTAAGAAAAGTCCACACAAGGGACATCCTTCAAAGATAACGCCCAGTGAATACTTGCTCCAACCAGGCCCCGCTTTCTGGCATCCTATTTTTAAAGTTAGCATTCTCTTGATCCAGTTGCTTCTCATTGGAGTCCACTAAGGGTGGACCAGACTTCAATACAAAACAAGGAAGATGTTTCATATTAGACAACAATATCCACAGAGACATCTGCTAAGGTGATGTGAATAGAGGTCCACCCTTGGACAAGATGCTTTCTTTTTTTAGGATTTACTTAGTGTGTGTGTGTGTGTGTGTGTGTGTGTGTGTGTGTCTTTGTCTGTGCCTGTGTGTGTGTGTGTGTATGTGTGTGCGCGCGCATGCGTGCACTTGCACGAAGAGGCCAGAATCGGATGTCAGATCCCCCAGAGCTGGAGTTCCAGGCATTTACAGAACACCTGGTTTATTGCCTGAGTGCTGTAACCTGAACTCTGATCCTCATAATTGCACAGCAAGTACTCATAACTACTGAACCATCTCTCCAGGCACAGAGTGGTGCTTTCTTGGAACCAGACTGGTCATGGCAGAACCAAGCCAGGAAGGCTTTGTCTCAACATTGACTCCTCTTATGAGCTGGATGACCTGTATGTTTCTGAGCTTTCATCCCCTTCCCGGGAAAGTAGAGCTGTTTTACCTGAAGAAATAATGACAGGGCCTCCACCCTTGAGAGGCTTGGTCTTAAGACAAACTTCCAAATGTGGATTGTAGCCCCATGTGCAAGTCATGATTAGCAATACCCTTTAAATATTTTATTTGAATGGGTGTTTTGTCTGCATGTATGTACATGCACCTGGTGTCCACAGAAGCCAGAAGAGAGCGCTGAATCCCCTGGAACTAGAGTTACATAGTTGTGAGCCACCACATGGATGTGGTGAATTGAACCCGGCTCCGCTGGAGGAGCAGCCAGTGTGTTTCACCACTGAGCCACCTCTCTAGGTCATGATTTGTGCATGCTAGGAAGCACTTTGTCACTGATCTGCCCTTGAGACTCCAGAATTTTCTCTAAATGCAGCAGTTTAGGATACATTTGCACAGTGTGGCATACAGGAGTAAACAGTACTCTTTGAAGCTTTTGTCTGAGGGCTTTTGCTATACTTATTTATCATGTGTGTGTGCACACCACGTGTACATGAGGGCCACAGAGCACATGTAGACATCAGAAGACAGTTTTGGGGAGTCAGTTCTCTCCTTCTAGAGATCAAACTCAGGTTACTGGGCTTAGTGGCAAGCACCTTTATCTTTACCTGCTGAACCTCCTTTTGAACTTACAAAGAGAAAAACATATGGGGTGGTGGTGGTGCACATCTTTAATCCCAGCACTTGGGAGGCAGAGGCAGGAGGATCTCTGTGAGTTCGAGGCCAGCCTGATCCACAAAGTGAGTTCTAGAATAACCGGGCTGTTACACAGAGAAACCCCGTCTTGAAAAACAAAGAAAAAACACACACACATCGGGCTGGAGAGATGGCTCAGTGGTTAAGAGCACTACCTCCTCTTCCAAAGGTCCTGAGTTCAATTCCCAGCAACCACATGGTGGCTCACAACCATCTGTAATGAGATCTGTTGCCCTCTTCTGGCAGGCAAGCATATATGCAGGCAGAACACTGTATAAATAAATAAATAGATAAATAAATAAATAAATAAATAAATAAATAAATAAATAAATAAATCCCACATATCTACCAGGTCATAATTTACACGGTTTTTAATGATGGATATGGTACAAGAAGTCTAAAAAAGTCTTTTGATAAGGAATTACTGAAAAAATTATATGAGAAGTGGTTCATGGGTGACTTCTCTAAGTGCCACACCCTGGGTGACTCAGAATAACAGGGCTGATATCCAGGGCTCTGGAGGTCATAAGTCTAAAGCCAAGGTGTTAACATGTTTGACACAGTCCTTTAAGATGGTCTCCACAGACAGCCATCTGAGAAGACTGACAGAGACACTGAAGCTCCTGCAATCCAGGCTCTAGACAAGGTGGTCCAGGGGCAGAGTACCTAACCACTAGGACCGCCAGTTTCCTCTTCTTGCTACCCAGTGCAGAAATGGGTAGCACCAGGCAAAATGCTGCATCACCGGGGCTGGAGAGACGGCTCAGTGCTAAGAGCAGTGGGTGATCCTTTCACAGGACCTGGGTTCCAGAGGACCAGTGGGCTCATTGGTCACCAAGCAAGCTAAGCTTGGGTAGAAAGTGTTTCTTTAGTCTGTTGTTGCTGTTCTAGCTAAGGTGAATAGAAACAGCCTCCCCAGAGAAAGTCACATAACACTGAGTAACACTCTCAACAGTCTAGGACTATCCCATCTCCAAACAAGCCCGCAGCAAGAAGACAAACATCAGATTTCCAAACTCCTTGTTTGGTTAAGAAGTTTCCAGATGCCAGGCATGCCTTTAATCTCAGAATTTGGGAGGCAAAGTCAGGTGGATCTCTAATGTGTGAGGCCAGCTACAGAGACATAGTGAGGCTCGGCTCAAAACACCAAAAAAGCCGGGCGGTGGTGGCGCACGTCTTTAGTTCCAGCACTTGGGAGGTGGAGGCAGGCAGATCTCTGTCAGTTCGAGGCCAGTCTGGCCTACAGGACAGCCAGAACTGTTTCACAGAGAAACCCTGTCTCAAAAAATAAAAACAACAACAACAACAAAATCAGAAAGGAAGGAAGGAAGAAAGGAAGAAAGAAAGGAAGAGAGAGAGAGGGAGGGAGGGAGGGAGGGAGGGAGGGAGGGAGGGAGGGAGGGAGGGAGGGAGGGAGAAAAAAGGAGTGGGGAAGGGAGAACGGGAGGGAAGGAGAATCTCTTTCAGACCTTCAGTTGATTTTTACTTCGTGCACTTGGGAAAGGAGGGTTGTACAGATGTTCCCCCTCTGGCTTAACAAAGAGAATTCACAGGTATTTATACCTTCTAGAAAACAGAGATGAGAATTTAAATGGTATTGCCAAGGCAACGCATTATTAAATAAGACAGGCAATCAGAATCAGAAGCTTTTTAAGTTAAAGGTTACTTTCTTGGGACAAAGCACAGCTTTTTAAATCTGGCTGCCTGACAAGACTCCTGTTAGAAATAACATCCACAAGGATTTTGTATGATGCAGAAAAGAACCTGCTCTTATTTCTGCTACAGAACAAGGTAGCACGCCTTCTTGCTCAGGCTAAAGTGTTTTGTTTGGTTCTATTTCAGTTTGGGTTTTGGTTTTCTGAGACAGCATCTCACTGTGTAGTCCAGACTGGACTAGAACTTGTGGCAATCCCTCTGTCTCAGTCTCCCAAATACAAAGGTTATACAATGGAAGATTTTAGGGTTTTTTGGCGGGGGGAACTATGAGATTTTATTGTTGGCTTAGAGTTTGTTGTTTTGGTTTTAATTTTGGTTTGTTACCAACAGTTAAAGGCAGAGCCAGATAAACAAAGGCAGGTGAGGGCTGAGGCACAGTTCAGAGGTACAACATTTGCCCAACACCAACTGGCCCTAGTGTTGATCCTCGGGGCTAGAAAGGAGGACAAGTGGAGGAAGAAGGGAGAAGAAAGATTCAAGGTCTGAAAGACTGATCTTGGAGGGAAAGGAGGAGAGGGAGGGGAGAAAAAGGGAGAAGAGGGGAGGGGAGGGGAAGGGAGCAAAGGAAGCCCAGCCCATGTCTGATGCCAACAGAAGCAAGGTATTACATCCTCTGGAACTGGAGTCACAGATGGGTGTGAGCCACCATATAGGTGCTGAGAACCAAATCCAGGCCCCCTGTATTAGAATCCAGGCACATCTAGGCCCTGCCCCATGGGAACCTGGCACAGTGCATCACACCCTGCTCTTCTAAAGAAGCAAGCAGGTCTTTGCCTCTCTCTCTCTCTCTCTCTCTCTCTCTCTCTCTCTCTCTCTCTCTCCTCCCCTTTACCCTTCTCTCAATAAACTCCACACTCAAGCTCTGTCTGCATGGCTCATTTGTCTCCTGCCTGTGGCCCTCACCCACCAAGGTACTGACTGGTGTCATAATCATAACAGCCTGCAAGAGCCACGAGTGCTCTTACCTGCTGAGTCATGTCTCCAGCCCCTACATAAATGGATTTGGGGG
>NW_026067909.1:17927256-18254578 GCF_014885135.2 Alexandromys fortis
TCTCTCTCTCTCTCTCTCTCTCTCTCTCTCTCTCTCTCTCTCTCTCTCTCTCGCTCTCTCTCTCTCTCTCTCTCTCTCTCTCTCCTCCCCTTTACCCTTCTCTCAATAAACTCCACACTCAAGCTCTGTCTGCATGGCTCATTTGTCTCCTGCCTGTGGCCCTCACCCACCAAGGTACTGACTGGTGTCATAATCATAACAGCCTGCAAGAGCCACGAGTGCTCTTACCTGCTGAGTCATGTCTCCAGCCCCTACATAAATGGATTTGGGGGTGGGGGGGGGGGGAGGCATCAAGATGACTTGTCAGGTCAAGGTACTTGCTAGCAAGTCTGATGACCTGAGTTGAATCCGATCCCCAGGACCCTCTGGTGGAAGGACAGAACCAACATCTGCCCTAAACCAACACACATTCTGAAAGAAAAAGAAAAAATTCAAATCCAGCCTGGACTACATAGCAAATCTGAGGTCAGCCAGCCTGAGCCACATGAGACTTACCCTGAATAAAACAAGGGAATGGAAAGATGGCTCGGCACTTAAGATTATTTGTTGTACAGCTGAGTTGGGTGGTGGCGGTGGCAGCGGTGCACACTTTTAACCCCAGTACTCAGGAGGCAGAGGCAGGTGGGTTTCGAGGACAGCCTGGTATATAGAGATAGTTCCAGGACAGCCAGGGCTATAGAGAGAAACCCTGTCTTGAACAAAAAATAAATAAATAAATAAATAAATAAATAAATAAATAAATATAAATAAAAAAATAAACAAACAAAGAAGCATTTGCTGTTCTTGCAGAGGACCAGAGTTGGATTCCCAGCACCCACATGGCTGCTTAGAACTGAGTATAATACCAGTTCTAGGGAATCTGATGTAACTGGACTAACACCTTAGCACTCCTCATGGAGGCCCCAACAGGAACAAAGACTTAATCAATCAAAGACCTGGTCTATAGTTCCTAGATCCAGGAAAAGTCCCTAAATATACTTCTTAATTTTGCCTTTTGGCTTCTGTAGTTTTGCTTCTCAATAACTGTTCTTGCTAACGAAGACTACCATAATGTGGTTTTTGCACATAAAATACAAAGAATAGACCAGGTGGTGGTGGTGCATACCTTCAATCCCAGCACTCGGGAGGCAGAGGCAAGTGGATCCTCTGTGAGTTCAAGGCCAGTTTGGTCTACAAAGTGAGTTCCAGGACAGCTATAGCTGTTACACAGAGAAAGTCAATCTGGAAAAACCAAAAAAAAAAAAAAAAAAAAAAAAAAAAAAAAAAAAGCTTTTTTGGTTTGTTTGCTTTGTTTTTACTTTTTACATTTACTTATGGGGGGATGCAATGCACATGCACAGGCGTGCACATGGAGCTCAAAGGACAACTTGCAGGAGTCAGTTCTCCCTTCCACTCTGTGGGCCCTGCGGATCAAACTCAGGTCATCAGGCTCAGTAGCAGGCACCTTTGCCAACTGAGCCATCTCACTGACCCTGATTTAATTTTTAAAAATATTTACTTATCTGTGCAGGCTGAAAGAGGGCTTTAGGTACCCTCCTCTATTGCTTGCCAACTATTCCTTTGAGGCAGTGTCTCTCCCTGAACCTGGAGCTAATACTTTCTTGTCAACAAGCGCCAGTAATCCTCCTCTCTGCGCTCTCCTTGAAGCTGGAGTTACAGGTGTGTGGAAGATACCTGTCCTGTTTCATGGCTGAGTCATCTCTCCAGCCCCTATTTTATTTTTTTTTAATAGAGAGCACTTAAAAAACAATAACCATCTTAGACCTGAGACCCAGGACATACCAGGGTCATTCAAGCTGAGCACACTGTGAACTCCAGCACCACCCACACCCCACCCAGGGAGGCTATGCCTTTGTGCCCAGCCACAGGCACCTTGGCAGTACATCCCCTGTGGCAGCATCCCAGGCAGTTCCAGTCAAAAGACAATCAAACTTCCTGCTTCTTGGCGCTTGCTTCCTGCCCATTTCCCGACTCTGATCCTACTTTCTTCTGGCATTTCCTGATTGCCTTCCAATAAATTCTTTTAGTTCTTAAGACAACCAGGTACTCCAACTAATACTATCTAGAAACACATACATTGAGAAAACTCCACTTTTGCACTCTCCACTGGAGGCTCCAGAGAAGATGACGCCCTGTGGACCACAGTAATACCCTTGCTGCCAATCTGAAGGCCACCTGTTCTATCTGACACTGACCTGGCACCTTCTTGCCTCCTTATCACCACACCTGGGGCTCAGTTTGCTTCTATTCTTCCTCTGTTAGAATCCCTTCCACTGTCATCCTATAGATATGGTCAACGGTCAACCCTTGGCTCCGACCTCTCCCTTCTTCCTTCACACTAGTGTCATACCCCCACTTCCGCCCCAAGTGTTTCTAGATCTTGCCTTGTGCTGAGTTGTAGACTCTCCCCTGATGGAAACCTCCACCTGCAGGTCCTTCAGAACCTAAACTGAGAATGCCACCAAGGCACTGCTCACCTTCCTGCCTCTCATTGTCGTCTCCCCTAAGCAACTTGACGGCCCAACCTGCCCATCTCCCCTTACAGCCTGTCCACCCCATTTAGGCAATCATAAAAGTCTTAAGGTTTTTTTTCTATCCAAGGACTGAGGATGTAGCCCAGTGTCAGAGCATTTGCCTCCACAAGGTAATTTATTTTTAATCTTTGGCCAAGGAGATGAATCAGCAGGCAAAGGTGCTTGCTGTTCATCCTGATAACTTGAGTTCAATCCCTGAAACCCACATGGTGGAAAGAGAATAGACTCTTCAAAGTCGTCCTCTGACATACATATGTAGATCCACCTCCCCCTGCCCCTGGAATGCTGGATTAAAGGCAGGAGATACCATAAGCCGTTTTTCATTTTTGACACTTAGAGTCTTACAGTACTTTGGTATTCCCAGGTGGCCTCCCAGACAATAAGAACCAGGCCAGGCCTTGCTTAGCTTTCAAGATGATTGCATGCGTCAGGGTCCAGAGCTTGCAGATTTCAGGGGACCGAGTTCCCATTTGTTTTCCCACAACCTGGAGGTCTGGAGGCAGAGTGTTGCCAGGGCCCTTCCAAACAAACCCAGTTTCTGAGGCTTCCCTGCATCATGGTAGCTGTAAGGAGCAAAACTAGGTCTCATTTTGTTTTGTTTAGTTTGTTATTTTTTTATGTGTATGACATTTTGGCTGTATGTGTCTATGCACATGTATACCTGGTGCCCATGGAAGCCAGAAGAGTTACACATGCTGAGAATCACACCTGGATCCTCTATTATAGTAGCTAGCGCTGAACTGATGCGCCATTCACCACCAACAAAGACGATAAACTTTTTTAAAAGATGTATTTATTTTTGTTATGTGTATGTTGCTTTATATACATGTATGTATTATACACTGCATGTGGTACCTGGTGCCTGGAGAGGTCAGAAGAGAAGATTGGATCGCCTGAATCTGGAACTATGGGTAAACCACCATTTGGATGCTAAAACCCAAGTCTTCTTCAAGAGCAGAAAAGTGCTCTTACTTGCTAAGTTATCTCTCCAGCCCATAAAGTACATACATTAAAAAAAAAATCTTTTAGCCAGGCAGTGTTGACAAATGCCTTTAATCCCAGCACTCAGGAGGCAGAGACAAGTGAATCTCTGTGAGTTTGAGGCCAGCCTGGTCTACAGAGTGAGTTCCAGGACAGGCTCCAAAGCTACACAGAGAAACCCTGTGGGGGGGGGGGGAGGGAAGAGGGTTAAATAAGCAGAAAATCCACAGTAAACTACCTGTCTTAGTTATGGTTTGTATTGCTGTGACCAAATACCATAACCAAAAGGCAATTTGGGGAGGGAGGGTTTATTTGGCTTACACTTCCACATTGCTATTCATCACTGAAGGAAGTCAGAACAGGAACTCAAATACGGCAGGAACCTGGAGGCAGGAACTGATGCAGAGGCCATGGAGAAGTGCTACTTACCAGCTTGCTTCCCCTGCCTTGCTCAGCCTGGTTGTTTATAGAAGCCAGGACCACCAGCCCAGGAATTGTCCCAACCTACCATGGGTTGGGCCGTCTCCCATTAATCACTAACTGAGAAAATGTCTAGATTTCATGGAAGCATTTCCTCAACTGAGGCTCCTTCTTCTCTGATGACTCTAGCTTGTGTCCAGTTGACACACAAAATCAGCCAGTGCATTGCCATAGCACATACCATAATACTTCAAAAGAGAGCCCATGAGGGCTGGGCTTGGTGGTTCCATTTGGGAGGCAGAGGCAGGAGGACCTCTGTGAGGTTTGGGCCAGCCAGGGCTACACAGTGAGACCTTATTGCAGAGTAAAAAAGGTAGTCAGCAGAGGGGAAAGAGAAATGGAATATCTTGAGGACCCTGTGAGAGAGGACAGAGGGAAGGGGTGGAGAGCCTCAGGAAGGAGCCAAGGGAGAACGGGGGGGGGGGGGGGGGGGGGGGGGGGGGGGGGGGGGGGGGGGGGGGGGGGGGGGGGGGGGGGAAGCTGAGAGGAAGGTTGGTATGTCTTAAGAGGGGTCCGTGTGTACTACTCTCTCAAAGGCCTCAGGCTCTGTCACTGAGTAAGAAGATGAAGAGACAAGGGTGCTGGGTCTTAGTTATTTTAATTTCTTGGGTCTGTCTTCTATACCAGCGTACCCTCAGAGGCCCAGGCCACCCCAAGCCCCAGCCTGCTGTAAAGGATGCCTGCACAGTGTCCAATGTGTTCTTTTCCCCAAGGCTAGGAGAGTCAAACTATCTAGCTTGCCGTTCCTAAGGCTTCGAAGGCCAAAGTTAACCCCAAGTCCTATGGGGTCCACCTAAGAGAGACCAACATGAAATCTGTGGACTGACATGTAAAATAATGCAAGATGCAATCACTTGACGACCTCCTCCATCACGTATCTTTGGTTACAGTCCCAAACCAGCCTCCCCAACCTCCCTGCTCCCCGGCTAATCACATAACATCAAGCCTGTTAAAACCAGTCAAAAGTCACTCTGCTCCAGGTCTCCAACTCCTACTCCACTCCCTCTGACCCTATCTATGTGCAGTTCAAAATGACACTTGCCCTCAAATCTGGCCTTTGTCCTCGGCTCTAGGTAAGTCATTTCTAGGCCTCTGGAATGTCCTGTCTTGGGAGTTGTCTTTGGGGATATTAGCCAGGGTGCCCAAGCTTAACATACGGGAAATGGATTCTAAAGTATATGTCCAGAGCCTTGGGAGGGGCTGGAGACGGAAGGTGAGTTATTATGTAGTCTGTCTGTGATTGCGCTCTAGGCAAACAGGAAACAGGCATGGTGATACATGTCTAACACCAGCACTCACAAGACCGAGGCAGAATTGCTATGGAGTTTGAAGACAGTCTGGACTACATTAATAGATACTGCCTCAAAAAAAAAAAAAAAAAAAAAAAGAAACAAATCAAAGTGAAGCCTGCCTGTAATTCTGTAGAGGCAGGAGGATCCAGAGTTCAAGGTCACGCTTAGCTCCCCTGAAACTCTAAGAAAGCCAAAACTCTGTTCACCAAAGGCTCAAGCGAGTTTCCTGCTTCCTTGGTAGGATTTCCGGCAAACAGGCATTGAGTCCTCAGGGAAGATATGGGAAACCGGGCTCCCCACACTCTCCGGCTCTACCCATGCACCTCTTCCTTTAGCTGGTTGTCTACCCTGTTGCTAATAAAAGTGCTGTGACTCACCCTAGCATACAGCCCAACCGAGGGAGCTCATGGGACCAATGGCTTCCATCTGCTGCTGAAGAGCAGTCCCAAGGTCTGAGACCAGAGCCCCGGCATGGTCTACCAAACTTTGTACCCTCTGTGACTGCCTTATGAAGCCTTTGGTCATCTGCTCACCCCTTGCCGAATATCCTCCACTTCTTACTCCTTCACTCAAGTACCAATTGTTCCCATTCAGGTATTCAGATACCCAAAAGCTTCCCCAGACCTGCTGGGTATGTCTAACCTTTGATATTGTAATGGAACAAGTGTAACCTACTATTTATGACTTTGTATTGGGTCACACGCACACTTTGGTTGGCCGTGGGTTAGAAGTTTACCTCCTTGGTGGGATGGACTTCCTCCAAACTCAACCCCAAACCTCCTGCTCCCAAAAATACCTTTCCAGTTTCACTTTTCCTGCTTATTTATGTGTGTTTTGTCTGCACATATGTATATAAATCACATGTATGTCTGGTGCCTGCAAAACCAGAAATGGGTGTTGATCCCAGCTACCACATAGGTGCTGGGAACTGAACCTGGGTCCTCTACAAAAGCAACTAGTGCTCTTAACCTGAGTCCTCTCTTCAGTGCCATTTTTTTTAATCATCCATCACCTTATCAATCATATAAATGTTTATTCTTTATTTCTTCTCCATCTGCACACCAGAGACTACATATCCTAAAGAAGTGATGGTTTTGTCCTGTTGACTTCTTCTGGAGTGGGGTACTGCTGGGAAACAGCCTCACCGCTGAGTAGAAAAGGGACTTCTGTATTCTGTTCTCTGTGAGAAGCCCCAGGCCCTGGCACTGTGCAGACTTCAGGTCATCCCACCCCCACTCAGTCCTTGAAGAGACAAACTGGCTAAATGCGAGAACTAAAAACCAGGGTTAGAGACCTGGTCTACAGAGCAAGTTCCAGGACAGCCAGCGTTACACAAAGAAACCTTGTTTCAAAACCAGTCCCCTCCAAAAAAATTCAAGAGATGGAACAGCTGTATAGAACTGGCAGATGTAGTCTGAGGCTGCTCGTTCATTTCCCAGCCCCAGCCTCGAAATAAACATAGAAACTATATTAATTGCAGTATTGTTTGGTCTGCAATATTGTTTGGTCAATAGCTTAAAGCCTATTTCTAGCTAGCTCTTACATCTTAAATTAACCCAATATTAATCTGTGTATCACCACATGGTTGTGTGGCCTACCAGCAAGGTTCTGTCCAGTGTCCAGTGTGGCTACATGGCTTCTCCCCAGCTCCACCTACTTTCTCCCAGCATTCAGCTTAGTTTTCCCGCCTAGCTCTATTCTGCCCTGCTATCGGACCAAAGCAGCTTTATTCATTACTCAATAAAAGCAACACATATACAGAAGGACTTCCCACACCAGGCCGAGACTATGGAGGGGAGAGGAGTGGGGAGGGGAAAGTCCTGCTTTGATGAGGGATGAAGAGAAGACACAACCTCATCAGGCAGGGTGGTTTTTATTTGAAGGCAAAAACACCCAGTGTGAGAATTCATATGGAATCTGCAAAAGTTAACAAAAAACAAGGAGAGAAAAACTTGAATTCAAAAGGCAAGGGAAGAGGGGAGGAAGGTAGTAGGTCCTGGACAGGTATGGTCAAGCAACATAGGGGAAATTCAACAGCAAGCCCTCATGAGGATTCAGGCTCAGGTTTTCCAGCTTCAGAGAGGTGCCCTCCTCTTGGCTTAGCCGGGTACTGTTGGTACTAACCAACAGGTTAGCACTGGCTGGCAGACTTATGCCACCAGGGAGGTTAGAGGCCCCTAGCCTGGCTGACAGGCTCACATCCTGAAAGTTGAGAACCACCAGGTAACGCTCATTCTGGTCCCAGTGGCGAATGTAGGAGAAGAGGCCAGATGAGGAGGCCAGTGCATGGAAGTCACCATGCAACAGAGAGCGCTCCTTACCCCGAAGGTGACTCAGCCGCTTGAACTGGGCCAGGATAGAGCCAGGGTCTTCATTCTGACCCTGAAAATGAAAGACACAGAAGGAATGAGTGAAGGGCTGGCTCTATTGGACATCTGTAAGCCACCTGCCCACCGTGAGGGTCATGCCTAAACTGCTTACCTTCACTGTCATGTTGGGGCTTATGGGTCCTGATGTCTGTGGGAGGCTGGATTCATTCCATGGCATGATTGGAGCCTGTACAGGCTAATAAACAGAAAGTGTGGGTCTTTAAAAAGAGGTGGGTACACTCCCATTCCCTATTTTGCTTTATTTTTAATTTATCTTATGTGCATTGGTGTGAAGGTGTCAGATCCCCTGGAACTGGAGTTACAGACAGTTGTGAGCTGCCATGTGGGTGCCGGAAACTGAACCAGCTCTCCAGCCCCCATCCCTATTTTCATTTCACCATTTTGTATGTTTTTCTGCAGGCAGATGCCTTTGTGGCAGCGCCCTATCATGGGACCCACACCTTGTACCTCTCTGCTTGTGTGGACTCTTGATAAACTGTGAGTTCCCAGAGGGCTCAGAGTCTATCAAATGGGTGCAGAGTACCCCGTCCAACAAAACATTGGCTGTCATTCTGAACATATTACCAGACGCCAGGCATTACCTTTAAAAATAGGTTCTTGGAGTCTGGCGAAATGGCTCAGTGGGTAAAACCACTTGCCATGCAAACCTGAGTTTGATGCCCAGAACCTACTTAAAGGCAAGAACTTTTTCCACCAAGCTGTACTCTGACCTCTGCGCATGTACCTACACCACACACACACACACACACACACACACACACACACACACACACACAGAGGCATGCAAAGATGTATTTCCAGCTGAGTTCCATTCCAAGAGAATACACTACATAGCTCCTGAAGCCAGCTCAGTATATACAGTGAATATGACAACAGGAAAACCCTGTTTAAAATATAAACACTTGCCACATTGCCCACAGGATGACAGACAAGGAATTTAACAAAGTTCCACCTCAGGGCTGTTGTCTTTCTGCTGTTATCCACAGATGGCAAGATGTGATACACAAACAAACACTATTTCCACACTGTGCTGGACAGAAAACAAGTGGTACCTGTCCAGGAACGACAGCTGCCTTCAGGCCAATCTCATCCCCATAGCTGAAAATAGGGGTCCCTGGCAGAGTGAAGAGCAGCAGCTGGTAGAGTCGGAGGAGCTGAGCCGGTATGGAGGCTGTCAGGAGTCCTGCCTGAGACACCTGGAGGAAGACATGCCTATGAGGACCCCCACCCCACAACCACCACCTTCCACCTTCCCCCACACCCATCAGCACTGTACTCACACTCCAGCCGCACCAGCGACTGCCTGTGGCATTCAAATACCGAGTGACTAGCGATTCTGTATGCTCCCCAGTAAAACCGGAATTTGACAGATACGAGCTAGTCAACAGTAGGTCGCTGGTGGATTCGAGTATGCTCAGGATTTGCTGGAGGTCAGAGGAGTCAGTCCCTGCAATCAGGAGCCTGCACAAACCAGGGCAGGAGAATCATTAGCAAATGGCCGAGATAAAGAATAAAAGTGAAGAAACTCCCCTCTAAGGGCTTAGCACTCCAAGGGGCTCTCACAGTGGGCTCAGGCAGGCAAGGGTGTCAGGTACCTACCTATCCTCACTGAAGCTCTTGGTAATATTCTGCCACTCTGCCAAGTGTGAGGATGCATCCTAGCACAAAAAAAAAAAAAAAAAAAACAGAATCAGAACAGGGAACACCTCCTAGCCCTGGCTGAGACCCACTCTTCTCACCAAAGCTTTGCTCTCAACATGGAAAAGGCACTCACCGTCAGCTTTCCCACATCCCGAACTTGGAACCCATAAACCCCATCCTGCAACCAAGAACTCAGAGCTTCCTGCGGGGAACAAAAGAATAGAGCAAAGATTAATACACAAAGAAGCTCTCACCTACCTCAAATTTCCCTGAGATTTCTACAAAATAGGGGTTCACCCTCTCTCTCTTCAAATGTTAGCCCTTGGTATGCTCTTAGTATATAATAGCATTTTTCTATTTTCTATTCTTGCCTTTGGCAAAATATATAGCTTCACTTTTAACAGCTATAAAAAAGACTCAAGAGAAAATAAGTATGCATAGCTCTGACACCTAACACTTGGTATGTAGAATGAAAATACCCTCAAATTGGAGATGAAGAAACAGGTCAGAGAAGCAAGAATATATAGCCAAGATCATAATCAGGAAACAGATTAAACTGGAAGCAGAGACAGGACCTAAAATGCCTAGGGCAAATGTACTTACTCCTTTCCAGTTTCCTCAGGCCTAGAGAGTGTGTGCTTGCCCACAAGAGCTGGTGGGAGCAAGGCCAAGGAGGAAAAGTTTCACATTCAAAACACAGCCTGAGGGCTGTTGAGACATCTGAAAAGAAGCCAGCTCTGCAGAACAGGTCCAGGCCTGAAGATTTAAGCCCTGGTTTCAACTGGCACTGAGCACAAAACTACATCCCCATGCTCCCTTTCTTCCCTTCTCGTCTGCTCTCCATCTTCATCCGAGGCTACCATCTGAAAACATTTTCTTTTTGGTTTAAGACCTGTCTCCAACTCACTACCTAGGCTGTCCTAACTTCTGACAGCTATGACTACAGGCTTTCTCCAGTACTTTGAACTTCCTATGATTCCAGCACTTGGAAGATAAGAGGACTAGGAGTTCAAGATCATCCTCAGCAACAGTGTTCTAAAACACAAATCTCCCAACAACTGGCAAGAGCCAAAATGGATGATTACAGGCGTCCCACGTACATGCTGGGAATCCAAAGTCCTCCCTCAGAATCACAGCTGACAGCCAAGTGTCAGCATCTCCCTCTACTTTTGTTATAACCACCATGAACGAGCCAGGGTCCTAAACCTAGGCACCAGAAGCTAGGGTGACATTAGAAGCTTCTCCCCAGCCTGGTGGCTGTACAGTTTAAACCACTACCACAAAGAAAGGCAGGTTAGAAAAGACTCATTAAGACTTTAAATTTGGAACAAATCCGCAGACCAGCAACAACAGGGTTTTGTGGTGTTACAAAAGAACATTTTCAAAAGCTAGAAAATACTTGGGTTGGGGACTAGAGAGAGGGCTCAGTGGTTAAGAGTACTTGCTGCTCTTGTGGGGGACCCAAGATCACTTCCTAGCACCCACATGGCAGCTCACAACTGCCTGTAACTTCAGCTGCAGGGGGATACATCACCCTCTTCTGGCTTCCTGGGCACATGGTGCACATACATACATACATGCACACAAAACACTCATACACATGAAAAAAATCTTATTTAAAAACTCATAGGAGAGTTAATTTTTTTTTCTTAAATAATAAATACTTGGCATTGTCCCAGATACATAGTAAGACCCTAGTGCTTACAATTCCAGACTGGGCTCCATTCCAAACACATCAAACAAAAACTGGGAAAGCACTCAGATCAGGATTCCCACAGAGAAAGAAAAGAATTCCTACAACAAAAAGAAAAGTCAAACTTCCAGACTAACATCTGAGAAATTCCCTTCCTGGCACAGCCTTGCTCCTAGAGTAAAGGAAACACACACACACACACACACACACACACACACAAAGAGCAGTCAGAAAAGAAATAAGAAAAAAAACATTGTGTACCGTGGGCCTATCCTTCAGGCTATGTATGGGAGGAAGTAGCCTTGCTTGTGAGAGCCACGCTAAGTGCACAGAAGGCTTGCTGTGAATGAATCCACACAGTCTGCCACCAACCACAAAACTCACCTTCATTTTGGCGGCTACAACGTCAGCCTGAGCAGGAAGGAACCATGAATTCTGGCCCCGGTAGTTGGGAGTCAGGTCTAAAATGATGTGAATGCCTAGAACAACAACCAGTGGAGAGAAATTTTGAGGGGTAACAAAGGGAAAACAAGGAACCTCACAGAAAGCTACTAAGTGCACCTATGTACGGTTTGTATCTTAGACTTCAATGAACCCCACCAAATCCCTCAACCAATTTTACTGTGGTGAAAGTAAGTTTGAGCTACAGGAACTAGGTTCTCCTCACAAAAAAAAAAATCTTTCAACATGTTTCCATAGTGAGGTTTTGGTTTCTTGGTTTTTTTTTTTGCTCTTGAGAAAGGGTTTTATGTCTACGGGCTGACTGGTGTGATAAACCACCTGTATCTACTTCCCAAGTGTTGGGATTAGAGGTAGACACTTGTATATCTGTTTTCCATTGTTCTGAGGAATCAAACTCAGGGCTTTATGGATACTAGGCAAGCACTTTTACCAACTGAGCTACATCCTCAGCCCTCTTTATTGAATTATAAAACAACAGTTAATCTCTTACTCACAAAGGACTCATATTATAAATTTAAAAGTCATTGTTTTTAGCCAGTCATGGTGGCACACTTAAACCTAGCACCAGGAACCAGTGGAGTTCTGTCAACTTTCATCCAGCCAGGTCAACTAACAAGAATCACAGAGTGAGACCCTACCTCAAAACCAAAACAACTAGATAAATAAAAATCATCCAGCCAAGAAGAGAACACATGAAACCATACTGTTCAGTGTGAATAGTAACATATCTCCCCGGAGCCTGCCCTAGAAAAACTCTGAACCAGTTAGGAGTAAACCAGACAAAGACTCTGTCCTGCTTCTCAGCCAGAATGCCAAACCCTTTCTGGTTTCTTGGCAAGACCTACTCTTCTTCTTGGCAGATTGCAGAAGGTCTTTAAAATCTTCCTGGGAGCCTAAAGTGGGGTCAATTTGTTTCAAGTCGGTTTCATTGACTTCATCCTTCTGGTTCTTGTGAATTGGGCCCAGCACCACGCCCTTCACCTTCAGGGTGCTCAAGTACTCCAGATGCTTCTTCAGCCCTGCGAGGAGGAAAAGGATGAGTTAAACAGTGAGGCACGAGAAGCCTCAGGCCTCCTCATTCTCTCCACCACTTTCCCACTCCCTCAGAGGGGGCTGGATCACGAGACAAAGTAGCTGACGCAAGGAGCCTTGCAAGTTACTTCAGAAACTGGTTTGAACTGGCTCTGGCGCCTCGTGGTTCAGGGAGGAGAAAGTGGATGTGCTGAGTCAGCCACCCTTAGGAAGAAGTAGAAGTAGCGGGTTTGAGGGGGCGGGGGTGTTTTGTTTTTTGGAAAGAAAGGAAGGAGTGATTGTCAGGGAGTGGTCCCAGAAAACGGAGCAGTGGAGAACATCTGAGGTCGTCTAGAGAGAGTGAGGAATAAGGAGGAGGGCAGTAGATGGCCCGGTTAAATGAGAGGCACAAGGGGAAAGGAATGACGGTGTGCCCCCCCCCCCCCACTCACCAGCTATGCCTCCAGCGTTTGGGCCTACGAAGGCCTGAAGGTCGCCGACACGATAGAGGGCGCCCTCGTGCCACCACCTCTGTACCGGCAGCTCCCGGCAGCGTGGCGCCCGAACGATGATGACCACGGCGCCCGCCAGCATGCCAAGCCAGCCGAGCCAGAAGAGCAGGAGCAGCGCCCAGCGGGTGCGCACCCAGCCGGGGCTGCCGGCTACCTTCAGCAGCTCCTCCTTTGACAAGCCCGTGAACTTGGTCCCGGCCTCCGCCTCGTCCTCAGCCACCTTGATCTTCACCAGGCCATTTTTCTCCCCGGCCGCCGCCCCGGCCGCTGCATTCATAGGCTGCTTCTCCGGTTCTAGCTCGTTCAGCTCCACCTCCTTCATGTCCACTTCGGTGTCCTGGCTCATGGTGCCTGCAGAACCAGTGACACGACACGGCCTGTGGTCAGTGGGCGGCTCGAATCCTGCCTGGACCTCCGAGTAGGAAAGACGTCCCGTGGCTCAGCTTTCTAAACTGCTTCTGCCGGGAAGTGACTCGGGAGCTCCGCCCCGGCCCACCCCTTAAAGGGATGCAGAGAAATAGTCTCCAGAAGCTACAAAGTGTGCAGCCTGCTACTTGAACCTCGATCCCTAATGCTTCTTCCAGTGAGTCTGGGAAGCTGAGGACGAGTCAGTCACTTTTAGGATTACAAACCCCAATTTGTCCTGACCAAGTTCCAAAGCCCCTCCTCCGACCTTCAGGCACCACTCCCTGAGAGGTCTCCATCCTCTCCTCTCACAGGATGGCACCAGCCTCCATCCACACCATCATCCCTTCGCCCCAGGCAGGGCTCAGGCTAACACCCGGTCTCCCCAGCTTCACACAGACCCTGGCACGCAGAGGCAACTGCATCCCACTTCTGTTTTCCCCACACCAGGTCTTCTGAGACTCCGAATTTAGCTCGGGTCCTGGATTTCTCCTCGGGGCTTACTCCCAAGCAACTTTCAAAACCCAGAATTAAATTCCTCAGGCAGCAACTAATTACTGAGCACCCACCCCAATCCTTGTTCATTAATTGCAGAGAATTAACTTTAATCCGTTCTTCTCCCCATTTAAAATTAATCTGAGGAGAGAACTGCAGTTGAAGTGGACACTACCTTTCTTATCCTACCCTAGTTACCAGTGAGAGAATGTTGGCACTGGGAATCAGACATCCAGAAGAGACTAATGGGCTGGAATAAGCATTCCAAAGGCATTCAGGCACTTTGAATGTACAGGATGGTACCTTGCAGTACGTCTCAAACCCTCCAGCGTGCCACGCCTCCTACACCATTTTTGACTGTGCTGGGCCCTGGAGGCAGCTCACACTCTGAAAGCTTCCCAAATCCCATACCACCACCACCACCCACTCACCCACTCCCACCCCACCCCCACCTCCCGCCAAGAGGTCCTTAGAAAGAGGAAAGGTAAATGGGGCAGGCGGGCTTCACAGCAGGGACAACTGGACATCCACACTAGGAGGTGCCAACACTCTCGGCAACTTCTTGTTCTTCACCACAGCCAGCTGAGTTATTTTCAGAGAGGAGCTGAAGAAAACAGGCCCTTTCTCCCTCTCCCACCTAGGCTGGCAGCCAAGGTTGCTATATATTTGAAAGAAAGCAGACACCAAGATCTAAACAGTAGAGAGAAGGGGTGTGAAAAGTCTCATTACCTGCCATTGCCCTTTCAAACTCCCCAAGATCCTCCCCAGCCTCACTAGAGAAAAGCCTACACACCAGCTCCTAGGAAGAGGCAAAGTGGGTAGAGATTAAGGTTCATGCCAGTACTCACAGATGATAAGAGGTCTACCTTGCCCTGGGCGTGCCAGATAAGAAGGGTTCAGGGCAGAGTTATAGCCAGCACGAAAGCTCAAGGTTTGTGGGCTGTACAAGCAGAAACACTCCTTGAGACGGTTCAATGTAATGCTCCTAGAAACACAGCGTCTCAGTCCAACCGGATGGCTCACTGGGTCAAGCCAACACAATGCTCATTTGGTAAAGGTGCTTGCCCACCAAGCCTGACAATCTGAGTTCAATCCACATGGTGGAAAGAGAACTGACTCCCAAAAGTTGTCCTCTGACCTCCACATGCTCACTGTCCCCCATGAAATAAATTTTTAATATAGTATCTCCTAGCCCCACAGCTCCAGGCAGCAGAAATCAATTTCTAAGTGATTTAGAGAAGTGAACCAACTCCTCAGTCCCTTCACCCAGCACACCTGTCCAGTCACTACTGTCCAGTCACATCAGCCTCCCAGCACCTGCCAATCTCAGAACAGGGTATTTCCAGCTTTAAGCCTCGTACATGCTGCTGCCCTGCTGTGAGAGAGAGCACACACCTGGGATTACTCCCCTCATCTGTTGTTGATCACTGCTACAACGCAGGGCCCACAATTTCTTGTCTCTGCTTCCTTGTCTGAGTGTCTGCTCTTGAAGACAAGTGGTGAGAGAGCCTTGTGCTATTTGTCAATCACTTTGTCTTCTCAGATACCGTACTCTAAGCCCTTCATACGTGTTTGTAAATGAGGGGATGAACTGTAGGATTCAAACCCACTCGTCCCTTCCTAGAAGAAACTAAACAAAGTCAAGCACTACTATATCAAGATGAAGTGGTTTGTGTAGAAAAACAAATCAAGTCTTATTACCATTCAAACTAAAACCAAATGGTGACAATGGAGGACAAGAAAAAAAGACTAGAGAGAAAAAGGTCAGAGGTACCAGGCATGGTGGCATATGCATACAATCCAAGCATTTGGGAATTGGAGGTAGGAGGATTAGGAGTTCAAGGCCAGCCTCAGAAGCACAGTGAGGCAAGTCTGGGCTACAGGAGAGTCTGACAGAGAGGCAAGAAAGACGAAAAGGAAGGAGTTCGAGACTCCAGAGGTAAATAGAGAGTTTCATACCCTGCTAGTATGACTAAGTAATTTAGAGTTGACTAAAATAAACTTAAAAGGCTGGGAATGCAGTTCAGAGGAGGGGCACTGGCTCACCATGTGCAGGTTCACAGCTCCATCTGTGGCACCACAGGCGCCGAAGAATGGAGGGCTAGGGATGTAGCTCAGCTAGTAGAGTGCTTGCTTAACACTTGAAAAGCCCTGGCTCTGCCCTTACCACCACATAAGTCAGGCACAGAGGAGGCACAGCCCTTTCATAATCTTGGCACTCCAAGTGCTAAGGCAGGAAAAGTTCAAAGTAACCATCAACTACATAGCAAGTTTGAGGCCAGCCTGGACTACATGAAACCCCAACTCAGAAACAAGCAACAACAAAGACAAAAACAAAGTAAATACAGTAGATATGCTGGGTTAAGCAGATTATGTGAGGCCATAGTGAGAACTGAAGCCCAAGAGAAGGCCCAGAGGAGACACGCATCAAAGTCAGTAGGAATGTACTGGTGAGAGGGGCATCTGCATCATTCAGAAGCTAAGTGGTGGCTCCACCACTATCTAGAGCTGACAGTGAAGAAGGCAGAGACACAGTTGAGCCACCGACGATACAAAGATGAGTAGGAATGAACGACCACATCCATCACATGTAGCCACGGCACTAAGAAACACCGAGGCACAGCACATACAGAAGATCCTATCATGAGCTGAATACTGTCTGACCCTGTCAAGTCTTAATGTCACACACACACAGTAAGTCTTTTTTTTTAATTAATTTATTATTTATACAATGTTCTGCCTGCGTGCCAGAAGAGGGAACCAGATCAAATTACAGATGGTTGTGAGCCACCATATGGTTGCTGGGAATTGAACTCAGGACCTCTGGAAGAGCAGCCAGTGCTCTTAACCTCTGAGCCATTTCTCCAGCCCCACCCAGCAAGTCTTTGATAGCATGAAACAGTTCTTCCAGTCTGAAGCAAAACCAGAAAATGGAAGTAATAAAAGCAGGTAACCTAGACCCTATCGGAACCACCATTATTTATGTGTCATATAAAAAGCATCTATGTAATAGAGGGTGTCTTGAATAGACTACATAAAGGAAGAAATGAAAAGAATTGTGGGTGCCAGTCATATTCTGAGACAGCCTTGAAAAACTAAGTAGAGGGAAGCTTGATGTAAGAAACACCTGTAATCCTAGCCCTTTGGAAGCCTGAGGCAGGAAGATCACAAGAGCCAAACCAACCTGGGCTACAGAGGGAAACATGATCTCAAAAATAAAATAACCGTGGGAAATGGAGAGATGGTTAAGAGCACTGCTCTTCCAGAGTCCTGAGTTCCACCACATGGTGGTTCACAAGCACCTGTAATGAGATCCGGTGCCCTCTTCTGGCCTGCAAGGACACACTGCTGGCAGAACACTGTATACATAATAAACAAATAAACCTAAAAAAAAGCACTGACTGTTCTTCCATAAAACCAGAGTTCAATTTCCAGCACCCACAGGCAGCTAAGAACAACCTGTAGTTTATCTACACTCCCCAGTGCATGCCTTCTGCCTGGCCACCTGATGTGCTTTGACCATCAGAACAATAAATGAAATGGAAGCAGAACATAAAAAAAGGTCTAATTCCAGTTTCAGAGGTTCCCATGCCACTTCTGGCCTCCAAGGGCACTGTACACACATGGTGTACAGACATACATGCAGGCAAAAAACACGCATACACATAAGATAAATTTTTAAAATTAATTAACTTTCCTGTCTATTAATTAGACTGGGGTGTAGTTCAGTAGTAGGAGCACTTGCCAAGCACACATAAAGCCTGTGTTCAATTCTCAGAACCACAGAAACAAAATTAAATTAGGAGCTGGTAAGATAATCTTGCATAGCCTCTGCTGTCAAGTATGACCTGAGTTTGAGCTGACTCATATGGTGGGAGGAAGAGAACTGACTCTCAAAAATGGTCTTCTGAACTCCACACTTGCCACATGGCTCACATGAATAAGTAAGTAAATACACAAAAAATGATTAAATAAGTAAATACAGCCAGGAAATGGTGGCACATGCCTTTAACATCAGCACTAGGGAAGTAGATGCAGACAGATATCTGTGAGTTCGAGGTCAGCCTGGTCTACAAAGCAATTCCAGGACAACTTGGACTATACAGAGAAACCCTGTCTCAAAAAACCAAAAATATAAAACAAAATAAGGTCTGGAGATTTACTCAGAGGTTAAGAGTACTAACTGCTCTTCCAGATGTCCTGAGTTCAATTCCCAGCAACTACATGGTGGCTCACAACCATCTATAATGAGATCTGGTGTCCTCTTCTGGCCTGCAGGCTTACATGCAGGCAGAACACTGTATACATAATAAATAAATCTTAAAAAAAAAGCTAAAATGCATAGTGTTAGGGGTCTAGCTCAGTGGTACAGTGTGTATTCAGCATGTTCAAGTCCCTGTGCTGGATCCCTAGAACAAACTAAGACTGACAGATGGACAGAGAACCTCTTCCCCCTGGGTCTCCCAGTACCAAGAGAAGCTCTAGTCATTTGCACATTTCCTTTCTTCACTACAGGGAGGCAGTGCCCCTTGCTACCAGGTGGGGGCAGGGTTGTTCTATGACCAAACATTCATTAGCACTCTAACACCAAGCTCATTTGATTCATAACCAGTGATGGGGGATTAGTTGAACTGGAAAAAGATCAGTTAAAAAAAAAAAAAAGGTACAGAGGGAGATTGAGGCAGGAGGAGTAAGAATTCAAAGCCAGCCCAAGCTCTCAAAACCCAAATCTGTATATACATCCGTACAGCTTAGTGGTTAAGCACCGCCTAGCGTGTATGTACCTATCTAGCATCATCTGTCTCCATCTAGTACCGTCTATGCAGCTGAAGCAATAAACTAATAATTTCATATTGAATTGTATTTGTGTCTTATACCCTGCTAGGTAACAGGAAAATGATTCGCCTGCATAAGATTAAATCAGGAATTTTGTGGCTGGTAGCAATGTGGGTGAGGCTCAGGGGAGGGAACTGGGGAGGTAGCTCAGCAAGTAAAGGCACTCGCTTCTGAAGCCTGGTGGTTAGTCCCTAGGACTCATAACATAGAGATGACCTCTGTTTTATCTCTGGGACCCATCTAGTAAGAGAGAAACGAGTCCTGAAAGCTGCCTTCTGACCTTTACATATGTACTGCGGCATACCTGCACACGTGGGCTCACTCATACACACAAAATAATTGCAATAAAGATGTGGTAGCCATGTCTGTGGGGAAATGCCTTAATTAACTAACAGACGTAGGAAGACAAAGACAGTGTATATGGCATCCTTCATTCTGTAGGGGTCCCATGCTGTCTCAAAGAGGTTGAGCTGAGCACAAGCAGTGACCATGTTCTAAACACTCCAGAACCAAAAGAAAGAAAAAGAAAGAAAGAAAGAAAGAAAGAAAGAAAGAAAGAAAGAAAGAAAGAAAGAAGGAAGGAAGGAAGGAAATTGTTCAATGGTTAAGAGAACCAACTGCTCGACCAGAGGACCCTGGTTCAATTGACAGCGCCTAAACAGCTTTACTTTTATTCTTGACTTTTTGAGGTTTGTCCTGACTTTCTGGTAATGACGGACTGTAACCTGAAACTGTAAGCTATAATAAACCTCTCTCTCCTAAACTGCTTTTTGTTAGAGTGCTTTATAATAACAACAGAAAGCAAACTAAGGCAGAAGCCAATTGGTAAGGAAGCAGTGTTTTTTTACAGCAGTAGCCATCAAACTGAACTGTACCCTAAGGACAGTGGAGAGCCACTGAAGGATTGGGAATTGAGACGAGAACTTAAACAAATTTTAAAAAGGTTTTATTTTCATGTAAGGATGTTTTGTTTGCATGTATGTCTGTGCACCATGGGCATGTCTCGTGTCCTTGGAGATCAGATTCCCTGGAACTGAAATTACAGACGGTTGTTAGCTGCCATATGGGTGCTGGGAATTGAGCACCCTAGTTACAAAGTAAAAATGGACTAGAAGGGAAGAAACTGCAGCGTGACCATTTATGGTTAAAATCAAAACACTAGCGGGGGAGGCTGGAGATGTAGCTCAATTAGTAGAAGGTTTGCATACAAAAAGATCCTGGTTTTGGTCAGGCAGTGGTGGTGTATGCCTGTAATCCCAGCATTCAGGAGGCAGAGGCAGGTGAATGACTGTGAGTTTGAGGCCAGCCTGGTCTACAAAGCATGTTCCAGGACAGTCAGAGATGTTATACAGAGAAACCCTGTCTCAAAAAAGAAAAAAAAAAGTCCTAGGTTTAAATCTCACTACCTCATAAAACCCTAGTCGGGCAGTGGTGACACACGCCTTTAATCCCAGCACTTGGGAACCAAAGGCAGGCAGATCTCTGTGAGTTTGAGGCCAGCCTGGTCTATAGAGTGAGTTCCAGGACAGGCTCCAAAGCTACACAAAGAAACCTTGTCTTGAACCCCCCCCCCCAAAAAAAAAAAAAAACAAAAACCAAACCTGTAATCCCAGTACTTAGAGGGTAGAGGCTAAGAGCTGACAAAGCAACACTGAAGGGACACTAATCCACTCAAGCATATGGCTCTGGCAGGCCTTGCCCTTCTCCCCGTTCAGCTAGCCACTCAGGTCTAATATTTCCTTAGCATGCCTAATTAAAACTAAAGACCTCATCCTAATACGGGGTTCCTCCTTTACCTTTATAAATCGCCATAAGCTTATGTGCCATGTCTGTCCCCCTCCACCCAGAGGCATTCCTTTGTCCTTCAGGACAAATACTCCTGCCCCTTCCCAGTCCCCCAGCTCCTTTACCACAGCATCCTAGCCCATTCTAACAAAGACCTCCTCTTTTTCTCTTAAGAATGACACCTGCAAGCCGGGCGATGGTGGTGCACGCCTTTAATCCCAGCACTTGGGAGGCAGAGGCAGGCAGATCTCTGTGAGTTCGAGACCAGCCTGGTCTACAGAGCTAGTTCCAGGACAGGCTCCAAAGCCACAGAGAAACCCTGTCTTGAAAAACCAAAAAAGAAAAAGAAAAAAAAGAATGACACCTGCAAGGTCGTTTGCTGCTGTTTTTCTGCCTCAGTCAGAAAGCAGCCACTTTAATTTTTCTTCCCTGCTTAATAAGGAATCTCTCTGTGAAAACACATTTGGGTGTGGTTTCTACCTCATTCAAAGTCTGAAAGGAAGCCCCTGCTGCGCCTGATTCCCTTTCAAATATATCGATCACAAAATGCCCAATCGATCACGGTGCAAGCCTTTAATCACAGCACTTGGAGGAGACAGACACAGGTGGTTCTTTGTGAATTCGAGGCCAGCCTGGTCTACGGAGCTAGTTCCAGGACAGCCAGGACTATTACACAGAGAAACCCTGTCTCGGAAAACCAAAAATAAAATAAAATGTCCAAATCAGTAGACAATAAAAGATTACAAATATTTACTTCTAGAATAGACAGTCTCCAGTGAAGGTGGGCCTGCTTTTCATCAAGGCACTCAAGCTGGAATATTCCCAAAATCTGCATCATTTTCCTTAATTTGTCAAAAACAGAAATCAGAGTAACTAAGCAACAGTTCTGCCCCCGTGACCAGGTAGTGATTTGGGGTAATTTAATAAAATATTCACTTCTCTCATCTGGAAAATGGGCTTTTGTTTTGGTTTGTTTTCTTTTCTTTTCAATTTTAACTTATGTGAAGTCTATATATGCCGTATATGCGCGAGTGCCAGGATGCCCAGAAAAGGGAGCTATGTTCCCTGGAGCTGAAGCTACAGGTGGCTGTAAGTAACACAACCTGGGTACTAGAAGCTGAACTTGGGTCCTCTACAAGAACAGCATTTGATTTTAACTGCTGAGCCATCACTTCAACCCCTGTCCTAAACACTCCAGAACCGAAAGAAAGAAAGAAAGAAAGAAAGAAAGAAAGAAAGAAAGAAAGAAAGAAAGAAAGAAAGAAAGAAATTGTTCAATGGTTAAGAGAACCAACTGCTAGACCAGAGGACCCTGGTTCAATTGACAGCACCTAAACAGTAGTGTGCAACCTCTGTTAACTCCAGCCTCAGAGGATCCAAGGGCCTCATCTGGTCTCTATGGACACTGCATGCACATGGTGCACAGACATACATGCAGGCAACACACGCATAGAAAATTGTTTGTAGTGGGGAGTGGGAGTCAAATCAAAAGAAAGAAAAGGGGGGAGGCTCTAGCCATATGTCATGGTACCACCCTCTCCTAGCCTCCTTGGGCACCAGGCACACATATGGTAGATATAAGAAAAACACTCACAGACATAAAATAAATAAGTATAAAACAAAACAAATCAAAATTTACAGGGGGTTGGAGAGATGGCTCAGCAGTTAAAAGGTTAAAAGCATTTGTTGCTTTTGCAGAGGACCTGGGTTCAGTTGCCAGCACCCACAGGGCACTTTACAACCATTCTTGACTCCAGTTTCAGGGGTCCAGTGCCCTCTTGTGTCTGTGGGTACCAGGCACACATGTAACGCACATTCATGCATGCAGACAAAACACTCATATTCATAAAAACAAAATAATTTATTTAAATAAATGTTTCTGACCTGCTAGTAAACATAAAGTTTATTTGTGGTATTAAGTTTTCATGTGAGAACTAGGGAAAAGACTATCCTTTTTTCAGTGGACAGGAGCACAAAAAAGATAAGCAGGCCCAAAAATTTATTATTGTGTATTTGCTTGCTCCCCAAATTACCTTGCAAACAGAACTACATGCAAAAGCAGTAAGACGAAATTTACACAGGTATAATAATTTCTGTCAGCCTATTGCCCCTTGAAGTGTACTCTCAAACTGTTCCTTAAAAAAAAATTATACATATTTATGAGCCTGGCATTGTGGTGGAAGGAAAAGCAGAAGAATTTTCTTAAAGTTCAAGGCCAGTTTGGTTTGCATAGTGAGTTCTAGGACAGCCAGGACTATGTAGAAACCCTGTCCCCCCAAAATGTATTTTTTCAGTGTGTGTAGGCATGTGTGTGCACATGAATATGGTACCCTCAGAGGCCAGGTGGATCCACTAGAACTGGAATTCTAGGTGGTTGTGAGTCACTTGACATGGGTGCTAGGACCAAACACAAGTCCTTTAGACGAGTGAGTACGGGCTCTTAACCACTGAGCCATTTCTCCCCTCAGTGACTTGACTTTTTTTTTTGGGGGGGGGGTGGCATTTTTCAAGACAGGGTTTCAACTATGTAACCCAGGCTGGCCTGAAACTCATTATGTAGAACATGCTGGTCTCAAACTCTGCCTGTCCCTGCCTCCACAGTGCTGGGATTAAAGGCCAAAATGTCCAGCATTTTTTTGTACTAAATTTTAAATTCATTTAATTTAGGTATATGTGTGTCTTGCCTGCATGCAAGTATGAGTATTGCATGTGTGCCGGGTGACCTTAGAGGTCAGAAATGGGTATTAGATCTCCTGAAACTCGAATTGCCAATGACTTGGGCTGGGAATTGTACCAACATCTTCTACAAGAGCAACCAGTTCTGATTTTGGAATCAGGCTGTCTGGATTTATACCTTGGAACTAATATTGCTTATCTGGATAACATCCAGCAAACTAAATCTCTTTAGGCCTCAGGTTCCTCATCTGTGACTTAACCATAACACCTTCCAACTCGAATAGCAGGATTACTAAATGAGGTCATGCAGAAGAACAATTAGCAAGAGAGTAGTAAGTGTTGACAACTTAGGCACATGGATGTTTGCTATAATGACTAATGGTGCTGGCCGGTGGTGCTGCATGCCTTGAGGCCGGCCTGAGCTACAGAGCAAGTTCCAGGGCAGGCTCCAAAGCTAGAGAAAAAAAAAAAAAAAAAAAAAAAGAGTAATGATGTGATGCCAGTCTATAGCTGTTACCTAGACAATTGGTAAATTTAAGAACCTCCCCCAGAACTCTTATATCTAAGACCATCCATGTGTAAATGAGGGTTGTCGATGTCCGATGTCCCTGCCTCTTGGTATTGTGGACAGACCATATAGGGTGCTTAAAACGGTAAGCCCATTTGGGTGGAGAGGTGTCACACTCAGTAGTAGAGCATTGTCTATACATGCACATAGCTTCAGATTTAATCTACAGCACTGTTAAGAACAAAAACATGCAACATGCTCCATAAACGACACCTAGTGTTGGGCCTACTTCAATTCGGGACAAGATAAATGTCCCCAGAATGCCGCGGGGCATCGAGGACTGACTCCGTTTCCCTAAAAGGCTCCATGCAGGAGGTCTCCAACCGAGCTCAGCCAGGGGCCCAGTACCTGAGTCGCCCCCTGCGCTGACAACCTGGACATCAGGCCCCGTCTGCACTCCGGGCGGCTGGCGGGGAACCGCGCCGCCGCCGGTGGAGTGTTCTTTAGGTTCGGGATCCATAGAGATGGATCTACAGGCGGCTTTAGCGTGAGTGAGGGCAAGGAATCACGTAAAGGCATGGGGACTGGAGACCGTAACGCAGTCAAACCGCAGCGGTCACGAAGCCAACCTCCAGCGATGACGTTTCATCCGCAGTGGGTTGGAACCACCTCGCCGCAGCGCCGAGGGCGTGACGCCGCACTCCCCTACGGCGCCTGCGCCACTTTCGCGCCACAAATTCGAGGTAGAGGGCTCTTTACGCGCCTTTGGTGGACCTCTCTACCCACAATTCCCCCTGGCTCGCAATCGTTTCCGTGGGCGCACGCGTCCTTGCTGGTCCCGCCTCCAAATCCCGTGGTCCTCTGCGAAATGATATTTAAGTGTCGTCCGTTGTCCTTTTCGGCCTCATTTACCTCATGTGCCAGGTAAGTGCTGCTTTCTGTAGTGGGTTTTTTCTTTAATTTAAAAAAAAAAAAAAATACACGTCGTGTCCGCGGCTGGCTACGATCTCGCAGAGATCTGCCTGCCTTTGTTTTGATTAAAGGCGTGAACCACCACGCGTGGCTTTTCCTTAAGAAGCAAGTATTTCTGACGGTTTTTGTTGCTTTAAGAGCCCGCGTGAACATAGCGCTTCCCAGATGTGACTCTTTAACGTCGGTAACTGGAGCAGGGAGGTTAGTTACGTTTAGGGGTCTTCAGGACCTCGAAGCAGGAGGACTTTGTGAAGGACAAAATGGTGGCGGCGGTGCAGGGCCATCCCCGATGATGATTTCCTTTTCACAGACCTGTACTGATTTCCATGAGGATAAGTAATTCTGAGGAGGCTGGCCCAGTACCTAAAGTCTTTTGCCCCCGCCCAGATTGCTCTTAAACGGAGGTGTAGAAATAACCAAATGCCAATTCGTTCCAGATTTGGGATGATTGCATACGGAAACATGGAAGTACGCGTCCTTTTTTTAAGAGTAAGTACTTAATGGCTTAACTCGTTTTTGGTGTTTGTTTAGTTTTTGGTGACTGTTGGTGGTAAATGTGTTACCGGGATGATATAAAAGCTGAACTCTCTCTTTCTGATGGCGCAGTGGAGAAAAAAGAAAAATCTGAGTAGCACAAGTCTGCAGCAGATAGCTGGGTTTGGTTCAGCGGGAAGTCTGTTACTGAAGTGTTTTCCTTTCCATTTTCTCTTGCTTAGATATGGTTGATGAACGCGGAGTTTACACTTTGGGAGCAGGCTAGATTGACCTTACAACTGAGACGTTTTGCTGGCAGTTGAGGTGGGTGTTGATGGCACGTGGAGAAGAGAGAGCACGTCTAGATGACCACTTAATGATGAGTGTAAATGACAAGCATATGCCTGAATTGTAGTGATGTCATCTCTCTGCTGAAAAGTGGGCTGAAAAGGATGGAGGGGGTACTGGGTGGCTATAAATAACGAAATTAAGGAATTTGGTTTTCCTCTGTACAGCATCCTGTAGCAATATTCTGAGGAATGCAGATGACCTCCCAGGATGAATGCAGGTAATTGCCCAAATGAGGCTGCGACTCTCCCATAGCTGGAGAGTCTACAATAATGGCCCTCTTAGCTGCTCCTGTGTTCTGCTTTTTAAAGGACACCGTCTTAATAAGCTCATTCATTAAAAGCCAAGACACTGTCAGATGATTTGAATCAATGCGCTGATGCTCTGTGAAGGTTGAATAAATAGCATGTTAGAGTTCTGATGGCAGTTGGTGGTGATGAGGGAGGCCTGGTCCATCCTGATGGTTGAAAATAACGGCTTGCTACTCTTTTCCAGGTTGTCCTGATGGCTTGTCTAAAGGTGAGTTCATATTCATGGAGCGGAACATGTTTAGACTGGGTTTGTCGCCCTCCTTTAGTCATAGTATCCTGGTGTTTCTCTGTTCAGTTTGGCTCCTTATTTCTCCTAGATACTAGTATCTCAGAATCAAGCAGGGCTGAATATTTTGCTAGTGTGGTAACTGACAGAATTGGTTTCATAAGAGCCAAAGAACAATGAGCATGATTTATATAGTGTGTTCCTGGCTGGCTGTCAGTAGTAAGATAACTAGGTATCGTGGTACTTTGCACTGAGGATGCAAGAGGGTCTCTTGAGTTCTGGGGCTACACAGAAACTGTCTCGGGGAAAAATAGACTAAAGATGGGTATTAGCTTTCTGGAGTTTTAGCTAATTAACTTTCTTTATTTAGGAGAAGATAATTCCTGTATGCCACCAATCACCAGCATTCAGAGGTTAGCAGATTTATTTTTTTGTTTGGATGGGGTTCATGTAGGCAGTTTCTGTGATGAGTCAACTAGCTCACTATGACTACCAATGAAAACATATGAACACCTGAGAAACTGAGAAGTAGGGTGTGGGTATGGCTGTAAATCAAGCCTTTCATCTAACAGTTTGCTCTTTTTCGCAGGTTCTGTTAGCAGTAGCATCCTTGCTGGTTCAGAGGTAAGTACAGTGTGTTCATACATGTGACATTGGGTTTCAAGTTCCTAAAGGCACTTGAGTTTCATATGATGACTTTCATGGAATCTCGTTCGGCTGATGGTTGCTGTTGAGACTTGGAAATCTGAATTTATCACAGAAGAATGGATTACATCAAGACATTTTATTGCAGGGTTTTAAACATTTGACTATCTTGTTTCAGATCAGGTGTCTGCCCTAGAGCTGAGGAACCAACTTTGCCAGGTAAATGCTTTTGTGATGCTATTTGCTGTATAAACTGGGTATCAGTGTATAATGCTTTGATCCAGTGAATTCCTGCTCACCAGTGATGAGTTGAATACCGCCCCAGTCTGATAACTGTGGAGAAAGGTATTTTCTGAGTTGTGAGATCACCCTGGATCAATTGTGAGAACTATTTTTGAGTTTAGTCCATGAATTCTATAAAATAAGCTTTCATTAGAAGCAGTAAGAATAATGGCCTTATTCTCTGTCTTGCAGGAAAGTTGAGCACATCTTCACTCTGCTGGAATAAGGTAAGAAAGCATGGGCATGTAAGGTGTACTGTGAACTAGTCTCCCCATGAAGAAACTTCCACATGTCTTACTTCCTGTCCTAGCGCCAGAGCCTGAAAAGGTGAACCCACTGGGGCTGGCTGGGGGAAAAGAGGAAGATTTGTTCCAGAAGGAACTGTCTGAGGGATTGAGTTTTTATAGAGAGGAAAGAATTGTCAGGTGATAAGAGATAAAAGGTGGCTTGTCTTTTCCCAGGTCTGAAGAAAGGAGGAGCTTGTGAACGGTAAGTAGACAATTGGTATTGAGTATGGGCAGGGTGGAGTTTTGGTTAGGCAAGGGGTATCTGGAGGGCAGAAGATTGTCCATGTGGGTGCATTTGGCATGCTACATTAACTTGATTAAAATTTTCACAGGAATGCAGATCTCCAAGAACAAAGATCTCTATTTCCTTGATAATTTGGAGTTGTATGTCATCATTCTCTTAATAAAATTGTTTCTTTGCCATTTGTTGTTTGGTTCATCTGTTTGGGTAGATTCTAGGAATTACGGTCCAAAGGCATGTGGCTTTTTTGAAACTTCATGCTTTTGTCCTGTAAATTTCTTTATTGCATTGGCTGTCCTACAACTGCCCCCCCCCACCATGGGTAATAGAATGTACCACCACCTGACCTGGTCAAAAAGTCTACCTGGGTCAATAGTACACGCCTTTAGTCCCAGGCAAGGGCAGGTCAGCCTAGTCTGTAACACCTAGCTCCAGGACAGGCTCCAAAGCTGTATAGATAAACCAAAAGAAAGATGCAGTTGCAGGATATGGCAGTTACCATTTATATGAAGGTCTTTGGTGTTTAACACTGGACTTTTGATGGCCATGTTTGCCTAAAGTGATACAATGAAACCCCATCTCTACTAGCATTTGAGGGCTTGGTGCGTTTGGTCTACAGTTTCCTTCGTTGGTGTTTTTCCTGTTTGGATCACAGTGCTGAGGATAAAGCCTGAGCACTGCCTGGGTAGTACCGACTGAGCTACTTTTACCCATTTCCCTTGAAGGTTGCATGGTTTCTAAGAATCACAAAACTTGAAGCATTGCTAGTTAAATGTGCCGGGAGGTTTTCTGGGGACTGGATTTGTTTTCCGCTGTACCCTAAGATTGTGAGTTGCTATCAACCTTGCCACACCAGTTTCCTATGCTGTTAGAGTCCCCAGGTTAAGACTGTCCTTAACTGAAAACTTGTCTGCCAATACCGGTTGCTTGAGGGGGATGTTGAGCCTCTGGATCATTTTAAATTCCAGCTGCTAAACAGGATGGCCATACCCTATCATGTAGCTTGCAGCACTAGCACAGTCACAGGTGAATCTGCTAATCCCCCCAATCAAGAATAAAGGCAAATTTGAAGTAAAATGGGTGGATAGGGCCTAAGTCCATACATATACAGGTTACAATAGCTTCCAGCATCTCACGAACCATATGTCCTTAGTCAAGGGACTTGTAGATCAGAGGCATTTTGTCTCATGCATACTAATCCAAACTTAGAATGTAATTTTTGGTGTCACAAGTCCTGTGCTAACTCGTCCTAAAAGACCAAGTAGTAACAGGGCTGTAAACAGACTGTCAAACTACTCTGTCTTGCTGTTTCACTAATCCTGCCAAAATGTGATTTGCCATCACACCAGGAAAGGGACAGACCTTGGCAAAAAATTATTAGGCAAGGCTGTGGACTATGAGGAGCCATTGTGACTCTAAAAGAGTTGTGTCGAGGGTGGGGTGGGGTGGGGAGGCTGGAGAGATGGCTCAGCAGTTAAGAGCACATACTGCTCTTCCAGAGGCCCTGAGTTCAATTTCCATGGCAGCTCACAACTGTAATTCTATAATCTGTAAATCTGACACCACCACACAAATACATGCAGGCAAAACAATATGCATCAAATAAAAATTAAAAAGTAGTTGGGGACAAGGCCAGAATGGCTGATTTCTAGCAGCAAGGAGTTGGATGTGAGATTACTGGTGAGATCTGATGTCATATGCAATCCCAGTCAGTATCATAGGCTACACAGCAAATTCAAAACAATGGGAGACAGATAATGCACACCAAAGAAACTGCGGTTGTATTTCAACTCTGTCATCTGGCTGTCAGAATTCATACCCATGTTGCTCTTCCCACTCAAGCACCAGGGCATTCTGCCACATGTGCACTAATGGTTCCCGGATTCTGTTCTTTCTTTTTTTTCGAAACAGGGTTTCTCTGTGTATTTTTGGTGCCTGTCCTATGACTAGCTCTTGTAGAACAGGCTGGCCTCAAACTCACAGAGATTCACCTGTCTGCCTCTTGAGTGCTGGGATTAAAGGCGTGCATCACCACTGCCCGGCTCAGGGTTTCTTAGTTTAAAGCTTTGCAGCATATATTTGGGAGAGCCTCTCTCTCACACACACTTTTATTTTTAATGATTTATCTTTTTTTTTTTTTTTTTTTTTTTTTTTTTTTTTTTTTTTTTTTTTTTTTTTTTTTTTTTTTTTTTTTTTTTTTTTTTTTTTTTTTTTTTTTTTTTTTTGACAGGGTTTCTCTGTGGCTTTGGAGCCTGTCCTGGAACTAGCTCTGTAGACCAGGCTGGCCTCGAACTCACAGAGATCCACCTGCCTCTGCCTCCCAAGTGCTGGGAAAAAGGCAGTCTTTTTTTTTTTTTTTTAAGATTATTTATTTATACAGTGTTCTTTCTGTATGTATGCCTGCAGGCCAGAAGAGGACACCAAATCTCATTACAGATGGTTGTGAGCCACCATGTGGTTGCTGGGAATTGAACTCAGGCCCTCTGGAAGAGCAACCAGTGCTCTTAACCTCTGAGCCATCGGTCCAAGCAAATGCACAGATCTTTGTCTATTTTGAGATGGGGTTTCAGTTTCAGTCCTCCCTCTGTAGCCCAGACTGGCTCAGTCTTTTGAGTATTGGAATTAAAGGTGTGTTCGACCACACTTGACTTAGATGTCTCATATTAACCTTGCAAATTTGTTTTCCAAAGTAGAGCCTTTTTTATTTTTTCTATTATGGAGTCTCAATGTGAACAAATAAAACGATGTGGTCTCTACTTTTCAAGACTGACCTAAATGGATTGAGTTTCACTTTCCATCTTTAGTTTTCATTTATAGCCAAGAATGAAGTCACACGGTGGGCAGTGGTGGCACTTGCCTTTAATCCCAGCACTCAGGAAGCAGCAACAGACCTGTGAGTTCAAAGGCCAGCCTGGTCTGCAAAGTGGGTTCACTAAAGCCTGGGCAGATCTTGGTGAGTTCGAGGCCAACCTGATCTACAGAACGAGTTCCAGGAAGGACAGGCTCCAAAGCTACAGAGAAACCTTGAAATATTTAGTTTTTGTTTATGGTCAAGAATGAAGTCACGCGCCAAGGTGGTGTTGGCACACGCCTTTAATCCTAGCACTTGGGACACAGAGGCAGGCAAATATCTGAATTTGAGACCAGCTTGGCCTACAGGGTGAGTTCTAGGACAGCCAGGGCTACACAGAGAAACCCTGTCTCGAAAAACAAAAGAAAAGCAGAAAGAAAAAAGAAGGAAGAGACGGAGGGAGGGAGAAAAGAAGAAAAGAATGAATCACTTCTGAAATTCCTTTAATAGTGTGGAACATAAGCCAACACAGGATAGAGAGACCTATGAGAGCAGGCTCCACCCACCCAGCATTGCAGTTCAGAAAGGATGCTTTTCACTGACAGTGCGAAATGATCCTTACTTTTCAGTTCTCCATAAACAACATTATCCTGTTTGTAGTTTTCCGTTTGTTTGGTTTTTTGTTTTTTCCGTAAAGCTAAAACAAAGGTGGGGTTGGCAGAGTTTTACGGTCCCTACTTTTCCTGCATCCAGAATGGCGCTGTCCGAACTGAGCCTGTTTGAAATCAGTCTGTAATTCCCAGCTACTGTGAGGCTGACTCAGGACTATAAAATCAAGGCCCGCCTAGATTACAAAGTGGGTTCATGGCTTACCTGGGTTTGAAAAAAAATAAAAAGACGGACCTGAGCTATAATCCACAGAGGTTGGGTTAAAAGTTCTCCGCACTTTGTTTCTTGCGGTTTGTTTTTGTTCGTTTGCTTGCTTGTTTGTTTTTTGAGACAAGGTCTCACTGTGTAGCCCTAGCTGGCCAGTAACCCACAGAGCTCTAAAGCCACAGAGAAACCCTGTCTCGAAAAGATATAAGGGTGGGGCATAGGACGGGGGAGGGGGGGGAGGAGGGGGAGGGGGGGAGACTGGTTCCAAGTCGTCAAGATTTGAATCCGGCGCCCCCTGATGATGCAGGTGGTGGCGCGCCGGAAGTCGAGTCACCGGCTGCTCAGCGATGGCGGCCACCTCTGCGCTAGGAAACCATGTGTGGGTTGGCACCGAGACGGGGATCCTGAAAGGTGAGTGTTTGTGTTGTTCGTCCGAACGTGTAGAAGTCGCTTGTCACCCCAGCGTGACTGACGTCCTCGTCCCTCAGGGGTGAACCTTCAGCGGAAACATGCGTCAAACTTCACGCCGTCCGGACAGCCGAGGCGTGAGGAGGCGGTGAATGCTCTGTGCTGGGGCGTAGGTGGCGAGACCCAGGTGAGTGAGCACTCGCCCGGCCTGAGCTAGGAGACGGGCCCGGCAGCCCTGCTCTTCTCCCATCCTTCCCTTCTCTGCTGGCAGATCTTGGTGGGCTGCGCGGACAGGACTGTAAAGCACTTTAACGCCGAGGAGGGTACATTCCAGAGGCAGAGACACTGCCCAGGCGGGGAGGGCACGTTCCGCGGTCTCGCCCAGGCCGATGGGTAAGGAGCATACCCTAGCTCAGGTCACAGGAAGAGCTTTGAGTCTCCCTTGGGTGAACTGAATGCTGAAGTTAAACCCTTAGATGATACAGCCTATGGGTGATTGCAAACCGTGTTCTTGCTTTCATTCATTCCTGTAACATGCATTTATTGGAAAGCTACTGAATGTCAGATATCAGGGAAAAGTCCAAGGGTTTGGGTAAAATATGTGCCTTCATAAAGTTTGCATCCAACAGTTTTTGTTCTGGCTCCTGTATAGTGTTCTGTGCAAGTATTCTCATGCTTTTGAGCATGCTTTTAAGTAGTGATTGACAAAAACCAATAAGATAATGAAACTTCCAAAGAGATGGCTAGGAAGGAAGATTCCCGTAGGTTAGGTTAGTTATCTTTAGTCATCTAGGTGCAGCTTCTCTAGATCGGAGAGAAGACTGTGTAAGTGATTCAATAGGTGAGCTCCAGAAAGAATATGCAAAGGATGGAGTTTTGAACTAGGTCTTAACCTACAAGAATAATCTTGACAGACAAGAGATAAGAACATTCTAAAAAGCAGACACTAACGGAGCAGAGACTAAGTGTTAAAAGACTAAAAGGCTTTATACAAAGGACAAATAGCATTTGGAGGTTGAAGTCAAGGAAGCATTTTTTATACATGTAGGTTTGGCTTTGGATTTGGTTGAGATTAAATGGAAAGGGCTTTTGTACTAAGTTGAGATTTTATTTCATAGGTAATGGAGAATATATTGGGTTTTGAACGGGAAGTGCCATGGACCGAGCTCTGAGCCTGTAGGAGTGAGGAGCATTGAGATGCTGTTTGCCACAGCCCAGGCAAGCAATATAGAGCTAAAATCTAGGTAGGCAGATGTGAGGAAGAGCATAGGTTCAGGCTGTCCAGAGCCTGGGAAAAGGTTTGGGCTTCTTGATTTATATGTTATTTTTGTTTGGTTTGTGTTTGTTTGACTTTGAGACAGGGTCTCATATAGCCAGGATGGCCTTGAATTCTATAAGTAAGTAGTTCAGGCTGACTTTGAATTCCTGGTGCCTCCCTCCCCCCTCCCCCCCTCACTTCCCATGCCCTTTACAGGTAGGTATGAACTACTAAACCTGGTTTACACTTTTTAAAATTGCAATGTTCCTTTCTCTGATTGTAGCACCCTCATCACGTGTGTGGATTCTGGGATTCTTAGAGTCTGGTGTGATGATGACAAGGAAGCATCACCTGACCCAGTAAGGTTCACCTGCCCTAGTGGTTTGAGAGAGTTGGAGCCAGGGTGTAGGGGTCTAATGGGGAATTTGGTGGGCAGAAGATTAAGGGCTAAGGACTCTGGGACTGACTTGCCTTTAATTCTTTCCAGCTCTTGGAACTGAAGGTGGGTCCTGGGGTGTGTAGGATGCGCCAAGACCCAGCACATACTCATATGGTTGCCACATGTGGGAAAGAGAATGCTTTGAAAGTATGGGACCTACAGAGGTCTGAGCAGCCAGTGTTCCGGGCCAAGAATGTAAGTGATGAAGGATGAGGGGGTGCTTTGAAGTTGGAGGAAGTGGAGGCCACTGACTGTGATTGGGGCTTATGTGGGCTTTCGGGGGATGGAGGACTGAAGGAGCAGGTCAAGCTTACCTGTGTTCCGTATGTACCTTCACACCAGGTGCGGAATGATTGGTTGGATCTACGGGTTCCTATTTGGGACCAGGATATACAGTTCCTCCCTGGGTCACAGAAGCTTGTCACATGCACAGGGTACCACCAGGTGCGATTCTTTTGCTTATTCCTGGATTGAAACAACTTTCTAGAAAAAACTTGTCTCCTAGCAGAATAGGTTCCCATGGTGTATCTCACTGTCTTCTTTCCTGGGTTTTCAAAGGAGCTCATATTTCCTCAGCTGGTCAAGCCCATGGCTGAGCCAATGACTTTCCCTTTACTGCATTTTAGGATGGAATTTCTTGAACTATGACTTTCTATTTCTCCTACCTAGAAGGGAAAGCAAAGGGAGTATTCCTTTCACACTAGTTTCCATAGGGAACAGATATCCTGGGTAGATATCAGGTTGGCTGTCAAAGCAATTATATAGTCCTCCCATCTACTACTAACCAGGCTCATGAGATCTGACAAGATTGAGCATATTCTGGTCATAGAATTACTTTGTAGTCCTCATGTGTTGTAAAATATTGTTTATGCTGTGGAACATTTGTATAATGGTGCAAACATGTATTGCATTTGTTTATGTTACATTTGTTTAACTCTGTGAAGCTGTGATCCTTTGCCTGTCTAAAGGACCTGATGGTCCAATAAAGAGCTGAATAGCCAATAGCAAGGCAGGAGAAAGGATAGGTGGGCCTGGAAGGCAGAGAGTATAAATAGAAAAAAGAGGAAGAAGGAGCATAAACAAGGAGAGGAGGACTCTAGGGGCCAGTCACATACCCAGCCACAGAGGAAGAGTGAAAGTAAGATATACAGAAGAAAGAGAAAGGTCTAAGCCCAGAGGCAAAAGGTAGAGAGGATGATTTAAGGAAAGCTGGATAGAAACAAGCTAGGGTAAAGTCGGGCATTCATAAGTAAGAAAAAGACTTCATGTATATGGTTTATTTGGGAGCTGGGTGGCGGGCCCACCCCCAAGATTACGTAAAGAGCCAAAGAATAAAAGAAAAAGCAATAGCAATATTCATGTGTCTAATATACTTTGAGGACGCCCTTCTGGTGTCAGCTCTTGGCTAGGGATCTTTTGTGACTTATTTCATTTGAAGTTCTAAGACTCGAGCAGGTTGGGTTGCTATTTGCCATTTGTATAGTCCCTCACATTAAAGTCTAATTTAGATACTAGGCCTTTGTTCATAACATATGAAGAGCTCCCCACCCCTCCCTTGGTAAGGCTAAGCTTTCCTGCTTGAAATCCACCACCCTCTAGCTTTGGTTCAGCTTGCTTTTCTGTTTCTCTGCTACCATCAGATGCACATACAAGAGACAAAAATGTTTACATAGTCTCAGACATAGACACCTGCCCTCAGCCTGTGCTCATGCTCCTAAGCAGTTCTTGCCCCGACATTCTGAGATGAGATGAGGGACATACCTCAAATGAGGAAGTTTCTCTGAGGGGCTTATAGATAGTAAGCAGTCTTGTCAGGCACTCCTTTAATCCGAGCACTCAGGAGGCAGATGCCGGTGGATCTCTGTGAGTTTGAGGCCAACCTGGTCTATAGAGCAAGTTTCAGGACAGCAAGCGCTATACAGAAAAACCCTGTCTTGAAGAAAAGAAAATTAAATAGTAAGCAGTCTTCAGAAGGCTGATGCTAGATATGAAGATAATGGGGGCCAGTGTAGGCAAGGACACTCTTGTGATACCACAGTCTTCCTCTAGGTCCGTGTCTATGATCCAGTCTCTCCTCAGCGCCGGCCAGTCCTGGAGGCCACCTATGGAGAGTACCCCTTGACAGCCATGACCCTTACTCCTGAGGGCAAGTGAGTATTGACGGGAGGGAAGTCTGGAATGACTCCAGAAGTTGTGCTGAGCCCCTGTCTGGTCTCCTCCATAGTTCTGTCATCGTAGGGAACACTCATGGGCAGCTAGCAGAAATTGATTTTCGGCAAGGTGAGTGGACAGTGGGTTGCTTGAGATGGGGGGAGGGCAAACTAGTAGTACGGGGTTGGGGTAGGTCACTGAACCCTGACAGTGCCACATTCCTTCCCTGGGTTCAAGTTCTGGTCTTACCAAAAACTGACTTTGGATTAGTTATTTGCTCCCTGTGTCTTTGTTTCCTTACCTGTAAAATTGGAACATCACTGGTAACTCCTGTTTCTAGGGTATTTTGAGGATTAAGTACTGAAACATAAGTAGTTTGAACAGTAACTAATTAGATGTCCATCAGCTAGGCAATTAGCACTGATGCCTCCACCTTCTCCAGGGCGTCTACTGGGCTGTCTGAAGGGGTTGGCAGGCAGTGTCCGTGGGCTGCAGTGCCACCCTTCTAAGCCCCTATTAGCCTCTTGTGGCTTGGACAGAGTCTTGAGGATACACAGGATCCGAAATCCACGTGGGCTAGAGCATAAGGTGAGAGCCCAGCCCTCCGGCATTCACTCCCACTGACATCTTTATCTGGAGCCTCTCCTGCTCCCTGTGCCCCACGTTCAAGTTTCTGTCTCAGCTCATCTGGACTCAAGACCCCTTTTATTTTATAGGTTTATCTCAAGTCTCAACTGAACTGCCTCCTCCTGTCAAGCAGGGATAACTGGGAGGTGAGCAACTACTTAGGTGTAGGAATGTGGGAGCCAAAGGCATGATGGCAAGGGATTCTCGCGAGAGAGAATGGGAGGCAGTTTAAACATAGACCCCGGCTGTCTCTTTACTGTAACTTAGTTTCCCTGAGGGGTGTTCAAGCCTTTATAGGCTTATCGCCAAGGGTGAGGTCTCCAGAACACAATAGCTTTGGCTTCTAGATCAAAGTGGTGGTGTCCATAGGCATTATCTTTCTGCCAGGCTCTCCCTTGACACTGATTCTTGAGTTTCCTTCTCACTCATCAGGATGAGCCCCAAGAACCTCAAGAGCCCAACATGGTGCCCCCAGAAGACACAGAGACAGATGAACTTTGGGCATCTTTGGAGGCAGCTGCCAAGCGGAAGCTCCCTGATTTGGATCAGACACAAGAGACGCTCCAAACAAGAAGAAAGAAAAAGAAGCGGCCTGGATCCACCCGTCCTTGAAGGCCGTTGCTCATTTTTGCTAATAAACAGTCCAACACACACAGATCCTGAACCTCTTGTGATGGGAGAAAGGAGAGGTGGCTTGTGCGTGGGAGGGGTTCCCTTACCTAGGCTGTGGGGGACATGACGTCACAAAAGCTAGACCCAGAGTTAAGCAGGTTGGGGAGGGTGGCAGAGTCCTGCGCCTCTCGGGGCCATGGGCTGCTGTCAAGACAAGGACCGTCAGACCTCTGATGACCAAGCAAGAGAGGACGGGAACGAGGAAGGTAGGGCCAGACTCACAAATGGGTCGCGGGAGGGGGAATGGGAGTGGGAAGTAACTAAGAAAGGGCTGCCCCAAGAGGTTGGATTAGAGAGATCAGAACTGGGGTTGGAGAGATGGCTCAGCCGTTAAAGGTGAGGCTCACTATCAAAACTATAAGAGCAGAACTGAATAAAGTGGCTTCGTGGCCTTTGCAGGCACCAGAGGCGATTTGGACAACACAGGCCACCGCAAACAAAGATCTAACGAAAGTCTTCTGATAACCGTGCTGTGGCGCAGGCTATCCATGTTCAGCCGTCGGGGGTCAAGCAAGAGGCCCTCAGAACAGACTCAAAAGCAGGACAGTCAGATCCAGGAGCGCAAACGTGAGGGAAGCCACAAGGAACCAGAAAAGGGCTGACTCCAACCCTGCTCTCGTCCTCCCCAACATCCAGAGAATAAAACTAATATTGTGGATCTGCCGAAAGCACTTAAGCCTCAGCTTCCAGCTTTGTAGGTGCAGGGACCATGGGTTCTTTAAGGCGCCTCTGGCCCAGCCCCTTGGGATCTGTTTCTGCGCCTCAGGGGCGGGGCCGCGGCGGCAACCTAGCCAATGGGAAAGCGGAGGTGAGCTCGCAGGGGCAGGGGTGTGTTCTTCCTGTCTCCGGGCTTAGAAAAATAGGCGTGGCGCGGTAGCACGTCACGGGGGTGGGGTTACGCGTGGGTGACGTGGCGGCTCCTGCTCTTGGGTCCGATTTCGGCGGCTTACTAGTCCGGCGAGGAGGCGGCGACGGCCTGGGGAGAGTGGCAGTGACGGCGGCGGTAGGCAGCAGAGGAGGTAGGGCTTCGCTCAAATGTGGGTCCAGTCTTTGTGGGTCGTCTCAGCTCAGGGGCAGCGGCTTGACGGTGGGGGAGGGGACAAAGAAGGGAGCCAGGGGCAAGTCCTGCTGGCGGCTCCGCGAAAGCGCATACCTCGCTGTCCAATCAGGAAAGGCCTTGTTGAGAAAGACGTCGGCCCTGTCCAATCGGTGGCTGCAGTCTTCCAACAGGCGGAACTTTGATGGAGGTGGGACTTCCTGTTTTAAATAAACACTTTAGAGGTTTTCCCCCCCTCCGCCCACCCTAGTGTGTCCACCTCTGGAGGTCGGTTGCCGGTTTCCCGTGAGGGGGTGAAGGAAAACAAACCAGAGGGCACGTTTAGGATCTGGGCCAACTGCAAAGGTCTGGCTAGAGGCTCAGGGCCGCAGGACCAGGCTCTGGCTGTTTTCTCGACTTTAGGGCCACCGGCCGGTGCTTTGGCCATCAGAGCCAAGTTGGAAGGAGAATCTGAGGAGCTCGCCTTGGGCCTGGAGGAAGCTGACCCTTCTCGCCGTGGCCGGGCTGCAAGATCTACGGGTGGCCTTGGGCTCGAAAGTCTGTCAAATACGGGAAAGGGCCTGAGGATTTGCTAGTTGAGGGAAGAGTTTGGGGAAAGAGGCTGTCTGGAGAATGACGTTCTCCTCTCCACAACAGTCCGAGGTTATGCGACTCAATGATCCCGCGGAAACGCTACGGATCTAAGAACACGGATCAGGGTGTCTACCTGGGTCTCTCAAAGACACAGGTTCTGTCCCCTGCAACTGCTATCAGTAGCAGCAGCGACATCGCTCCTTTGTCCACCCCGGTGGCCCTGGTCCCTTCCCCTCCCGACACCATGTCCTGCCGGGATCGGACCCAGGAGTTCCTGTCCGCCTGTAAGTCGCTGCAGAGCCGTCAGGTAAGGTACCGGAGTGGAAAAACAGGTGTGAGCCCAACTAATGCTTACGTTCTATCTGCTAGTTACCTAAAGTTACTTCACAGATTTTAGATTATCGAATGTTACCAGTAAGAGTGGAAGAATTATCTTCAGTAGAGATTAAGAATAGTTTAAGTAACTTGTTCTGAATACCACAAACGATGAGTCAAGATTTAAAGCTGCATCTGCTTCTATGTTATGTTGTTCCCCAGCACAGCGAAACTGTGTATTTAAATCTTCTTGCTCATATTTGAATTTTTCTACTACATAGCCCTGTTCTTCTGTAGCTAGCAACAGTTCATTAATTTTAAACTCTAAGCCTTCTCATTCATGGAAAAACTTTTTTTCTTAGCTATTACCCCCTGATAAATTTATAGATTGTCTGATGCCAACAGCACTAGAGTGTTTAGTGGGATTGTGAGGGAGCGGTGAATCGCGAAGAGACCTAAAGCAGTCACTTTTTGACATTGCTTTTCAGAATGGAATCCAAACAAATAAACCAGCTCTTCGTGCTGCCAGACAACGCAGTGAATTTACCCTTATGGCCAAGTGAGTTAAGAGAGGCTTTGTGGTGGGGTGATATAAAGGCTGAGAAGTCAATTTGCCTGTGTTGATTTGGCTGAGTGGGGTTGGTTGTGTTGGGGCTTATGGAAGTAGCCTGCCTCCTGCCCTTTACCACAGCCTTTTCCCTGATGATCCTTTACAGGCGCATCGGGAAAGATCTCAGCAATACATTTGCCAAGCTGGAGAAGCTAACAATCTGTGAGTGTTTGGTAGATCTTTCCTAGGTGGGAGTGGGACAGTGAAACGGTACTAGGAAGTGAGGCTCATGGAGGTTTTGTTTTTCCTATGGTGCTGGAGATTTTTTTTTATATTTATTTATTTATTTATTTATTTATTTACTTTGTATACAATATTCTGTCTGTATGTATGCCTGAAGGCCAGAAGAGGGCACCAGACCCCATTACAGATGTCTGCAGGCCACCACGTGGTTGCTGGGATCTGAACTCAGGACCTCTGGAAGAGCAGCCAGTGCTCTTAACCGCTGAGCCATCTCTCCAGCCCCGACCGGTGCTGGAGATTTTAAACCAGGCCTTTGTGCCTTAAAGCAAGGCCTCTACACCTGAACTGTATTCCTAGCCCTCTGAGCCTTGTCATTACCCTTACCTGTTGTAACACCTCGTCTGTCTCTGCAGTGGCAAAGCGCAAGTCCCTCTTTGATGATAAAGCAGTAGAAATTGAGGAGCTAACATACATCATCAAACAGGTGAGCTGCTAGCCGTCAGGAGAGCCCAGCATTCTAATTAGATTACTTCCATCATTTTCCATCGCCATGAATCCCTAGGGTAAGTACCTAGACCTGTGTCCACACACCCTGCCCCTCCATTGAGTCAGTAGACACTTAGGAACATCTAGCATTTATAAAGCACTGTTCTAAATGCTGATGGAACAGATGGGAAGCAAGATGATTTTCTTCAAAGGCTCACTGTTCTTAAGAGTTACCCAGCATAAGGGCCTGCACTTAAAATGGGTAGGTGATAGTACAGAAAAGATTCTACAAAAAGATGGATGAACCAGGATGCTGAGAAAGATTGACAGAGGATATGAAATGTGAGCTGGGTTCAGAGCTAGGTGGAGGTGGTAGAAGGACTTAACAGTCTGAGGGGTCTATATGTAGAGGTGTTGATTAGAAAAAGGAGAGGTCAGCCAGAGGATGGTGGTGGCACGTACCTTTAATCGCAACACTCAGGAGGCAGAGGCAGGGGATCTCTGATTCCAGGCCAGCCTGATCTATAGAGTAAGCTATAGGACTAGGACAGCCAGAGTTATACAGAAAAAAAAAAAAAAAAAAGAAGCAAGTCCGTTGTGTATAATTTCCTTATGTTTGTCTTCATTTCCTCCATCCTTTCGACTTTTCCAATAGAAGGAAAAGAGTGGGAGGGGAAACAAAAGGTTTTTCAGATACCCCAGGAACAAGTTCTTTGTTTTCAAGACTGCCAGGCACGTGTGTGTGTGTTTGTTTGTTTGTTTGTTTGAAAACAGGCTTTCTCTATATATCCCTGGTTGTCCTGGAACTTGCTCTTTAGACTAGGTTAGCCTCGAACTTAGAGATCCACCTGTCTTTGCCTCTTGAGTGCTGCAATTTAAGGCATATACCATGCCTGGCTACTACATGCTGGTGTTTGTGATTCTTCTGCCTCAGCCTCCCAAGCACAGGGATTTTACCATGTATCACCATGCCTGTCCGGGATTTTCCTTTCTGCTTGTTCACAGGTATATTACAAGTGCTTATATAATAGTATCGAACCTGACTATTAGTTGCCTAAGTGAGTGACCAGCAAGAAGTTGGTTGTTAGCTGGGCGGTGGTGGCGCACGCCTTTAATCCCAGCACTCGGGAGGCAGAGGCAGGCGGATCTCTGTGAGTTCGAGGCCAGCCTGGTCTACAAGAGCTAGTTCCAGGACAGGAACCAAAAGCTACGGAGAAACCAAAAATCCAAAAAAAAAAAAAAGAAGAAGAAGAAGTTGGTTGTTTGACTGAGTGGCTAGTTGTAAGAGTGTTAGGGACCTTGATAACCAAGTGTAGAATCATGTGTCGGGGCAACATGTAGAGTCTGATCTGAAACATGGATGGGGTGGGGTAGAGGCTAAGGAGGCAGTTGGTGTGACTATATAGTACAAATAATGGTGGCAGAGGCCAGAGAGCAAATGCATTTAAGAGGTGCTATGCTGGTGAAAGAGTCTTGGGTTGCTATTGGGGTTATTAACCACTTAAGAACTATGTCACTGGTTTCTGAAAAATATGAAGTTGCTTTGTCACCCACTTAGGTTGTGACCATATGTGAGCTCCTAAATTCTGAGTTGCCACTGTCTTATCAGTAAGTTAGAGATAATAAAAGTACCTGCCCCAAACATGGGCAGTAGTGGCACATGCCTTAAATCCCAGGACTTGTGAGGCAGAGGCAAGCCTGGTCTGCAGAGTGAGTTCCAGGACAGGCTCCAAAAGCTACAAAGAAATCCTGTCTTGAAAAAAAAAAAAAAAAAAAAAGGCAAAGAAAAAAAGTATTATCTGCCCCACAGATTTTATGAGGATCTTTTGTTTCTTTTTTTGGGGGGAGAGGTTCAAGACAGGATTTCTCTGTGTAGCCCTGACTGTTCTGGAATTCAATCTGTAGTACAGGCTTGCCTCAAATTCAGAGATCTGTCTGCTTTGTAGGCCAGGTTGGCCTTAATTAAACGCAGAGATCATCTGCCTCTGCCTCCCAGTTGCTGGAATTAAAGGTGTACACCCCACCGACTGCCCATTTGTTTGCTTTTGTCAGTTGCTGACACCGGATTTTCAAAGCTGAGAATATTTCAGGTTGGTTGGCTGAAGAAGTAGTATTTGAGCTGTGTGTGAATAGTGAGGAAAAGGAGCTCATCTGATGATCTGGTGAGAATGTATTCCAGAAAGTGGGAATGCAGTGCAGAAAATGGGCATAGCAGAAGGAAAGGTCTCAAGTGTGGGTCGCATACCACAGCAGCAGAATACAGTTAGAGAAGTAGACAGTGGCCAGACAGAGGGCCTGCGTAAAACAACTTAAACATGAAGGTTGTATTCTAAAATTGAATGATGAGTTCTTGGGAGATTTTCAAGCAGAGGAATGACAATACCCTGGGTTTTCTTTTTTGTGTTCTGTTTTGTTTTTTCTTACATTATTTATTTTTAAATATTTATTTGGATTTGGTTTTGAAGATCATACTAGCCACATTTAGGCAGTAGATTATAGGAAGGCAGACTAAAAAGAAGGCAGTCATTAAGAAGGCTCTTGGAGGTTTTTCGAGTAGAGATGATGGTTAGAGTTTATGAGGTAGAAAAGAAGATAATGTAGATAATTGGAATCATTTGGGTTCATTGTGAGCAAATGATGGTTCCACGTGGATTTGAAGAAAAAGGGAATAGAGGTGTTACTTGGTTTTGTTTGCTTTTTTTTATTATTGATTGATTGATTGATTGATTGAGGCAGGGTCTCACTGTGTAGACCAGGCTGGCCTTGAACTCATAGAACTACTTCTGCCTCCCAAGTGTTGTGATTGAAGGCATGTACCTCTAGCCTGCTTAAAAACATTTTTAAAAATGTTTATAAGTGTTTTGTGTACATGTATCTGTTTGTACCATGTGTGTGCTTGATGCCTGTGGAGGCCAGAAGAAGACATTGAGTATCCTAGAACTGCAGTTACACATGGTTTTGAGCTAACATATGGGTGTTAGAAGTTGAGCCTGTCCTCTATAAGAGTAACGAGTGCTCTTAATCACCGAGCCAACTCTAGAGCCCATTTGTAGTTTAAGATAGAATCTCATCTATCTTAGGCTGACCTTAAATTCATTGCAGTCCACCTACCTCTGGTGGGATTTTAAGTAAAAACACAGTGACCAGCTGAGCATCTGATGAATGGTGGTGCCATTTACTAAAATGGAAAAAGACAGGGAGGGAATGTGACTTTGAGGGGATTGAGTACAGGGTTTCTCTGTAGCTTTGGAGCCTGTCCTGGAACTAGCTCTTGTAGACCAGGCTGGCCTTGAACTCACAGAGATCCGACTGTCTCTGCCTCCCAAGTGCTGGGATTAAAGGCATGCACCGTCGCCCACCACCCGGCAGTAGAAAAGTTTTCTATGCTGATTTAAGAGAGAACATTGTAAGATGCTTAAACAGCAAATAAATAAAAAGCAGTTAATGGGCTTTTTGTTGTTGTTGCTTTTTAATTTTTTTGTTTGGGTGCAGGGAAGAAATCCAGGGCCTGTGTTTGCTGCCCTACACCCCCCCCCCCCCCCCCCCCCCCCCCCCGGCCTCTCGTTATATTTGACACAGTACTGAGTACACAATAAGCACTTAGTAGATTATGGTTCTGTTTAGGTGATCTCATTTGTCAAGTGTATTTTAGCATATAGTTTTTGATAGTATGTAGGTAGACTAAGGAAATGTGGGTGATCAGAAGCCTTCAGTTTGAGTTTCTGCATGGGAAATAGTACTTCACCTAAGCTAGAACCCAAAGGAAGGAGCTGTTATGGCAAAGAAACAAAAAGTGCATTTGGTCAGAAACTCTAGAAAGGTAGACCTGTCATTAGCGAATGTGAGTCCAGGGTTATAGAGAGGTGTGTGGTTGGGCCTACTTAGAAAGCCTCTAGAAATGCTTGAATTTTGTCTTCAATGTATTTCTCATACTCACTTTAAAAATTCTAAAATTATATTTGTTTGTGGTTTTGGGGGGTGGTATCTGAGTGTCATGGCCTACATGTAGAGTTGGTTATCTCTTTCCCTTGTATGGGTCCCTGGGGTTGACTTGAGGTTGCCAGGCATGGCAACAAGCTCTTTTGTCTATTGAGCCATCTTGCTGACTCTCATACTCTATTCCTGATGCCTGGGTAATAGTGTGTTGGGACAGGTTTTCTCTGACGTCACTGTGGAGAATGGAATGTAGGAGACACATTGGCAGTGATATGAATTCACTGTATGTGATTTTGAATAAATCACAGCAAGTCTTTTGCAGTATTAGAAATTCTGTGTAAAATTTTGCTTCTTTGATACTTCTAGGAAAATAGGGTGATTTTTGCCTTTTCTTGGGTTTTATTCAAGTACTCTGTCAGCATGCTACAGGTACAAGATTTTGGCCTTTGTAAGGGTTCTATGCCCTTACAAGGTAAAGTATAGCAGAAAGGTGGAAGGCAGATAAATCATTCACTTAGAAATGGTGAGACCATCAACTTCCTTTTTCTGCAAGGAATGAACAGTCTTTGAATAGTCCCAGTGCCACCTTCTGATCTGACTAGACACTTGACTAGTTTTATCTTGTCCTCTCTGCCAGGGGTAACACAGATGGGGTCAATGACTGGAGACTTCTTGCTTAATACTCTTCTTCTGCTCTCTTACCAGGATATCAATAGCCTCAACAAACAGATTGCTCAACTTCAAGATTTTGTGAGGGCCAAGGGTAGCCAGAGTGGCCGGCATCTGCAGACGCATTCCAACACCATTGTAGTTTCATTGCAGGTGAGACCCTGGGGATGGAAGAAGTGAGGAAGGGGATAACAGAAAGTGACTTCTTTGAATGACCCAATTGTTCTTGCTTTTTATAGTCAAAACTGGCTTCCATGTCCAATGACTTCAAATCAGTTTTAGAAGTGAGGACTGAGGTAAATGGGATCTATATAGGTGGGAAGAATCTGTGGTATGGACCCAAGAGGAAAAGGGGAAGGGCAAGTTATCCAGAGTCATGGGGTCAACATACCCACTTTCCAGAGAGACTCAGGACCTTTGCATTTCCCCCCAACATCAGAACCTGAAACAACAGAGGAACCGTCGGGAACAGTTCTCCCGGGCACCAGTGTCGGCCCTGCCTCTTGCCCCCAACCACCTTGGTAAGTCAGAAACAATATGGGAAGCCTATTAGCTAAGTTCTGGCTGTGGTAGTATCCCTATTGCTAGTATAACAGACATATGCCACTATTCCCCACTTGAATTGCTTTTTTTGTTGTTTTTTTGTTTTGTTTTTTTTGTAAGATTCATTTATTATGCATAGTGTTCTGTCTGCATATATGCCTGCAGGCCAGAAGAGGGAGCCAGGTCTATTACAGGTGGCTGTGAGCCACCATCTGGTTGCTGGGAATTAAACTTAAGACTTCTAAAAGAACAGCCAGGGCTCTTAACTGCTGAGCCATTTCTCCAGCCCCTTAAATTGCTTTTTGTTGTTGTTGTGAGGCAGAGTCTCTCTCTATAGTCTTGGCTGTCCTGGAACTTGCTATGTAGATCAGACTCAAACTCAGATCCTTTTGCCTTAGCCTCAGGAGTGCAGAGCTTAAAGTCATGTGTTACCATGACAGGCCCTGAACCTGCTTTTAATCATTAAAACGTGCCATGTCCTGTTTCTCCTCCAGGGGGTGGTCCTATAGTTTTGGGAGCAGAGTCCCAAGCCTCCAGGGACGTGGCCATTGACATGTTGGACTCTAGAACAAGCCAGCAACTTCAACTTATTGATGAGCAGGTACCCAGGCTCTGAAATGTAGAGGATCAGCTCCTCTTTTGTCTTATGTTCTCCTGGAGTGTTTGGAATGTGATATAGTGAAAATGTCTTAAAAACTCAGGCCCTCGTTCATGGTGCTTTCTTCTTCTGAAGGATTCCTACATCCAGAGTCGGGCAGACACCATGCAGAACATCGAGTCTACAATCGTTGAGCTGGGTTCCATTTTTCAGCAGTTGGCACACATGGTTAAAGAACAGGAGGAAACTATTCAGAGGTGAGCCATTCTCACTCCATACAGTGGAACTTTCTCTTCTCCAGGGATTAGCATCTTGAAGTTCCCAGGTACAGCTTGGGGGTCTTTGGAAGAGTGAGTGAATCCTTAACCCCCATGAGTCCTAATTCACCAGCTTCTAATCACTTAATAAGAGGGCCTGATGTGGTGATGCACGCCTTTAATCCCAGCATCCTGGAAACAGAAGCAGGCAGATCCCTATGAGTTTGAGACTGGCCTGGTTAACATAGTGAATTCCAAGACAGTCTGGGAGGAGGGCTATACATAAAGAGAGACCCTTTTTTAATTTTGTCTTTTATTTTCTGAGACAGAGTTTCTCTGTGTAGCTTTAAAGCCAATCTTGGAAACGCATGTAGACCAGGCTGGCCTTGAACTTGCAGAGATCAACCTGCCTCTGCCTCCCGAGTGCTGGTGCTGGGATCGAAGGCATACACCACCACTGCCCCCCAATTTTTTTTTTTGAAGACAGAGTTTCTTTGTGTAACAACCCTAGCTGTCCTGGAACTCACTTTGTAGACCAGCTGGCCTTCAACTCACAGAGATCTATCTGCCTGCCTCTGTTTCCCAAGAGATGGAATCAAAAGCATGAGCCACCATCACCCAGCAAGGGACCCTTTTTAAAAAAGAAAAAAAATTACTGAGGGCCTGGAAGTACAGTCTGGTTGTAAAGTGTTTGCCTACCATACATGAAGGCTTAGGATCGGTCTTCAGAATCATAGACAAAAGGAAAGAAAGCAATTGGTGGCACCAACTAACTGGCCCAGCGGTATAGGAACTTTCTACATAAGCCTAGTGACAGTTTGATCACTGCAGTCAGGTGAAGGAGAAACAAGAGACCAGCACCACAGAGTTGTCTTCTGCTGCTGTATCTGTGCCCCCCCCCCCATAGCAATAAAAATGTAAAAAAAAAAAACAAAAAACAGCTAAGAAGGGAGCACAGTATGCAGCCTTTATTTTTGAGCACTGTTTGAGCTCAGGAGTGCAAGGCCATCTCTACAAGTGTAGTCAAGCTGTATTTCAAAAATTAAAAGAGATGGCTCAGCAGTTAAGAACACTTGTTCCTTCTCCAAAGGACCTGGGTTCAATTCCTAGTACGCACATGGTGTTGCACAACCATATTTAACTCTAGTTCAAGGGGATCCAGTGCCCTCCCCTGGCCTCCACAGGCATCAAGGATACAAGTGATATACAAACATGGAAAGCACACATTAAACAGGTTAATAAGTGAATAAGTCTAATTTTAAAAAACTTAATAATTATATGAGAACAGGTATTGTAGTATATGCCTTTAATCCCAGTACTCCAGGAGTAGAGGTGGGCAGATCTCGAGTTTTGTTGTTGTTCTGGTTTGGTGTTTTTAGATTTATTTTTTTATTTTATGTATATGAGTGTTTTACTTGCATTTGTATATGTGCCCTGTGTGCCTGGTTCCCACAGAGGTCAGAAGAAGCCATCAGAATCCTGGAAACTGGAGTTAGAAATGATTGTGAAACACTATTGGGTACTGGTAATTGATCCTAGGTCCTCTGCAAAATAGCAAGTGCTCTTAATTGTTAAGCTCTCTCTCCAATTCCTCGATATCTGCATTTGAGGCTGGCCTGGTTTACATAGCACGTTCCAGGCCAGTCAGATCTAATGTTGAAATCTTGTCTCAAAAAAACAAACAAACAAAAAACATGTTTTCAATGTTATCTTCATTCTGTTGTTAAGCTAAGAAATTTTAAATTTCAAATAGTGAATTTTTATGTTTGTTTGAGACAGGCTCTCATATCTTATCTCACGCTAGCTTTAAATTCACTATATAATACTTCCTATGTATGTGAGACTGGCCTGACTCCATCTCTTCAATGTTAGGATAATAGACAAGTGCCACCCTCCTGACTATTTTCATGAAACTCCAGCATGGGCAAGGTGGAGAGCTGAGACAGATGGAAGGGGCTCACTGGTTAGTCAGCCTAGCTAAAGCAGCAGGGCTCAGGTTCTTCTCAGGAAAATTAGAGCCTGATACAACAGAATACCTGACTGTTCTGGCATCTGGGTGCACACACATGCACACATATCCATACACATACATATACACAACAAATCTGAGGCTGAAGAGATTACTCAGTGCTTTAAGAGCACTCACTGTCCTTCCAGAGAACCCAAGTTCAGTTGTAGCCTTCATATCAAGTGACTTACAACCACCTATAACTCTAGCTGCAGGTGATCTAATACCTCCACAGACAAATACATATAATTAAGAGTAAAACATTAGGGCCGGAGAGATGGCTCAGTGGTTAAGAGCATTGTCTGCTCTTCCAAAGGTCCTGAGTTCAATTCCCGGCAACCACATGGTGGCTCACAACCATCTGGAATGAGGTCTGGTGCCCTCTTCTGGCCTGCAGACGTACACACAGACAGAATATTGTATACATAATAAATAAATATTTAAAAAAAAAAAAGAATAAAACATTAGAGAGAGACACCATGGATCCGCCGGAGACAGACGCTGGGAATTTTACCCAGTAAGCCATTGCCACGTGGCAATACACAGATTAATAGAAATGGGTTAAATTAAGATGTAAGAATTAGCCAATAAGAAACTAGAGCTAATGGGCTAATAAGCAGTGTTTTAATTATACAATTTCTTTTTCGGAGCTGAGTGGCCAGGACAAATAAGCAGCCCTCCTTGCAACAATTGGTACTCCAATGTGGTCGTCTGTATTGACGTAAAAACTGAGAAAGTTTGAAAAGGAATTCTAGACACAAAAATACAGAGTTTAACACTGCTCTTTGCTGTTTGCTGGCAGCATGCCACAGCTCCTTTAAGAGAGGTTTTCCAGACTCAGCCATAGCAAAAGAAAAAAAGCCAAGCCGCACAGTTTTAAAATGTCCGCTTTCTAGGTTGTGCTGCCAGCGTGACCTCTGGCTCTTTTTTTTTTTTTTTTTTTTGATTTTCGAGACAGGGTTTCTCCTTATCTTTTGGTTCCTGTCCTGGAACTAGCTCTTGTAGACCAGGCTGGCCTCGAACTCACAGAGATCCACCTGCCTCTGCCTCCTGAGTGCTGGAATTAAAGGTGTGCACCACCACCGCCTGGTACCTCTGGCTCTTTGAGGCTGGAGGTCCAGCCACAGAGCATTTGAGTGGGGTCTGTGAGCAGGCTGCTGCAGCTTGCTTAATGGCGGCTTGGACTGGCTGTGTGCCTAGAAGTGGGGCAGTGTGCATGGCTCAGAGGCACAAGCAGCTCCACCATGTTGGACTGGGCGGCCAAGCAGACACTAACATGTTACATTGATTAATGATGCAGCTTAAGTTTTTAAGAAGCACTTAGCATTTTAAGAAGTGCTCCTGGACAGTAAAGAATTACAGATACACAGTAGGACAGATTCAGACATAAAAGACCTCTAAATGGGTCAGTGTTGGATAAATGTACATAGGCTTGGGAGAGAGAAGAAAAAAGTATAGTGTCTTCAAATAAAGTTAATGCTTTAAAAAGGTCTTTAAAGAGACAGAGTACAGACATAGATTAAAGGAGTAAAAAATAAAATAAATATTAAAAAGTAATAAGAATAAAAAATGATAAATAAAATGTGAGGAGGCTGGTGTGGTACACATGGGAGGTGGAGGCAGAGGAACCAGTTGTTTAAAGGTCATCAGCTCTATAGGAAGTTCAAGGCCATGGTCTGGGCTCTCTCTATATATATTATATATATATTTTTTTTCTCAACTGGTTATTTTATTGGCAAGCTGCATTTTGGGGTTACAAAGAAAGGATCAATCACTTTATTATGTATCTCAAAAGGTAATCTTACAAAAAATTTAAAGAATCACAAATCTAAACTTTTGTATATGAAAAACAATCAATCAGCTCTACTTTAAATCCTCAGGGGACACACTTATTCAGCTACAGGTTTTATATATATATATCAGGAAGCTGAGGGCAGAAATAGGTGCAAAGAATCAATCATCACCCTGATCGCAAACCCATCCCAGCAAGACAGGTATGTCAGCCAATAATAACCGATCTGGGCTATATTTTAAGACCCACTTCCAAAGAACAAACTAAGGATATCCACAATAATAGAGTGCTCACTTGCCTGTGGTTTACTAGGCTTGTGGATTCAGTTCCACAGAAGAAAAGGGGTAAGCAAAAAGAATAGACAACGTTTTTTAGGAGTTTTGTTTCAGAATGCAGCAAGAAAGTCATGTTTCATTGCTTGTACTTATAATTCTGGTACTCAGGAGGGCTGAAGTTGGAAAGATTGTGAGTTTGAGGACAGCCTGCTTGGACAACTTCATAAAACTCAGTCTCAAAAAGAATTAAAAGCTGATGACTGGAGAGATGACTCAGTGGTAAAGATCACTGACTGCTCCTCCAGAGGATCTGGGTTTGAGTCTAAATACCCACATGGTATCTTACAACCACTTGTGATACCAGTTCCAGGGGACCTAGCACACCCTCTTTTTGCCTCTACAGGTACCAGGCATGCATGTGCTACACAGATTTTACACACACACACCCATGCACATGTCAGAAACAGAGCTGACAAACGGATGAATGATAAAGCACTACATCCAGCCCTCGTGCTGCAAGGAACTGGAAGGGAAGGAAGGGAGGAGTGGAGGAAAGAAGCCAAAATCAAACATGTTCTTCTTATCCACATACCTCTTTGAAAAAGTCGTGGCCTATGTCTTTAGTCCCAGCACTCAGGAGGCTTGGGCAGGCAGATCTCTGTGACAAGGCCAGCCTGGTCTACAGAACAAGTTCCAGAACAGGCTCCAAAGCTACACAGAGAAACCCTGTCTTGAAAACAAAACAGAGAGAGAGAGAGAGAGAGAGAGAGAGAGAGAGAGGAGAGAGAATATGAAAGCAAATGTTTAAGAAATATAAGTATCAGAGGAGGCAGGCGGATCTCTGTGAGTTCGAGGCCAGCCTGGCCTACAAGAGCTAGTTCCAGGACAGAAACCAAAAAGCTATGGAGAAACCCTGTATCGAAAATCCAAAAAGAAAAAAGAAAAAGAAATATAAGTACCAAGGTCATTGTAGAAATTAAAAACAACAATAAAGAGAACCTGTATGGATTGTAATCCTAGGAGACAAAGGCACAAGCATCAGCTAGCCTCAGCTGTGTACTTCTGGACCAGCCGCCTTTGCAAAAAACAACCCATCAGTCATAAGGATAATGAACTTAAAAGAATCTGGTGTGGGGACTGAAGAGATGACTCAGAGGTTAAGAGCACTGGCTGTTCTTCCAGAGGTCCTAAGTTCAATTCCCAGCAACCATATGGTCACTCATAGCCACCATAATGAGATCTGGTGCCCTCTTCTAGTATGCAGACAGAACACTGTATACATAGTAAATAGATCTTAGAAAAAAATAAAATAAAAATCTGGTTTGTTAAGTTTCTCAGGAAGGGGAAATTACAGTTACAAAGTTGGTTTGGTCATTATGTTGAAAAGTCTCAAGGTGTCATCCATCTCTTCTCACTCAGCTAGAGATGGACATCAGAACAGGGTGCAAGAGGGTTTCCTGTCTGCTGCTCCTTTTTTGTTTTGTTTTTGTCTTTTTTGAGACAGGGTTTCTCAGTAGCTGTGGATTCAGTCCTGGAGCTCACTCTGTAGACCAGGCTGGCCTCGAACTCACAGAGCCTCTGCCTTCCGAATGCTGGTATTAAAGGCATGCGCCACCACCACCTGGCTCTTTTACATTTATTGTGTGTGTGTGTGTGTGTGTGTGTGTGTGTGTGTGTGTGTGTGTGTGTAGGTGTGCATGTGTCATGGCCCTCATGTGGAGGTCTAAGACCAACATGATGTGGGAGCCAGTTCTCTACGGTGTGGGCTTTAGGGATCAGGCTTTATGGCATCCTTACCTGTTGAGCCCTCTCTGAGGCTCGTGCCTGGAATTTTTAATTCAAGAGGAAAAAGGCTACGAACAGTGACTGAGTATGTAATTCAGTGGTAGAGCACTGACTAGCATGTACATGTCCTGGGTTTGATCTTATAGCACAAAGGAGGTGGGGGTACTATATCTGATATCTGTTTTCCTTGATACAAAGGCAGTCTGGCATTAAATGCTTCCTAATGCAATACAAGATACGTAGCATCTCCTTTCATGTATACCATACAAAATAATTTAACCAGGGGTCACTGGAACCTGTGTTTGATTTTCTAAGTTAACATTGGAGAACCAAAAGTTTTTCTTTTTTGGAAGAACAGTAACAAGGCCAACAGACAACCAGGCTAGAACAGTAACAAGGCCAACAGACAACCAGGCTATAGGATACTGCAAGGAATGCAGCCTTTTTTCTTCACAAGGCAGCATAGTCAGGAAGGAGTACCAGACTGTAGAAAGAGCTCAGAGGTTAAAAGCACTAGCTGTTCTTCCAGGGGACCTGGGTTCAATCCCCAGCACCCACATGACAGCTCACAGCTGTCTATAACTCCAGTTTCAGGGAATCATACACTCTCACACAGGCATACGTGTAGGCAAACACCAATGCACATGAAAAGGAATAATTTTTTTTTAAATATTTATTTATTTATTATGTATACAATATTCTGTCTGTGTGTCTGCCTGCAGGCCAGAAGAGGGCACCAGACCCCATTACATATGGTTGTGAGCCACCATATGGTTGCTGGGAATTGAACTCAGGACCTTTGGAAGAGCAGGCAATGCTCTTAACCTCTGAGACATCTCTCCAGCCCCAGGAATAAATTTTAAAAATAAATAGTCCTAGCACTCCAGAGGCAGAGGCAGGTGGATCTCTATGAGTTCAAGGTCAGCCTGGTCCACAGAGCGAGTGAGTTTCAGGACAGTCAGGACTGTTCACAGAGAAACCCTGTCTCACAAAAACGGCAACAACAACAACAAAAACCCTCTACCTGGACACAGATCACATGTACTTGATTGTGAAGGTTTTTCAACAATCTGCTCTCTGCTTCCCATTGCTTTTTGTTTTGCCTCTTTTATTTTTTTTTTTATGAGACATAGTCTCATTATGTAGCCCTGACTGGCATGGAACTGAGTCTCTGCCTCCCAAATGCTGAGGTTAAAAGTCATGTACTACCACCCCTTCCTGGCCTTATTTGTGACATCTTTTTAACTGAAAAACAAAAAACAAAGAACATTTTTTTTTTCCCACCAGGTATGGTCACATGCCTTTATTCCCAGCATTCTGGAGAAGGTAGATCTTTGTGTGTGTATATAGTGAGTTCCAGGTCAGCCAGGGCTATGCAGTGAGACTTTTTCTCAAAAATAACAAAAACCCAACAGGACTGTGTGTGCAGGTGTGTTTAGGTGCATAAGTAGCACAGCAACTGTGGAGTTGTTTCTCCTATCATGTGGATCCCAGGGATTAAAGTCAGGTCCTCAGACAGGTACTCTACCCACTGAGCCATCTTTCCCAGCCTCTATAATCTTTTATATACAAGATTGCATGTATAAGGTTGATCCATTTTTGTTAAGCAAAGCCATTCAGAACTACCATTATGAGCTTTATTCATTGTGAGATAACAAATAAACTACATTTAAAAATGTAGTTACGGCTAGGCAGTGGTGGCGCACGCCTTTAATCCCACCATTCGGGAGGCAGAGGCAGGCGGATCTCTGTGAGTTTGAGGCCAGCCTGGTCTACAAGAGCTAGTTCCAGGACAGGCTCCAAAGCCACAGAGAAACCCTGTCTCGAAAAACCAAAAAAAAAAAAAAAATGTAGTTACGGTGGTGGTGCACTCCTTTATTAGTTCCAGCATTCTGGGAGGCAGAGGCAGGCAGATTTCTGAGAATGAGGCCAGCCTGGTGTACAAAATGAGTTCCAGGGCAGCCAGGGCTGTACACAGAGAAACCCTGTTTCGAAAAACCAAAAGAGAGAGAGGACATTAAGAGAGATTTACATAGATATAATCTACATGGGAAGTAGAAAGTAGAAAAAGACAAGATCTCCTGAGTAAATTGGGAGCATGGAGACCTTGTGGAAGAATTGAAGCGGGTGGGGGGAGAGGCAGGGAAGGGAGCAGAGAAAAATGTAGAGCTCAATAAATATCAATTTAAAACAAAGATGCATTACTGGTAAAAAGAAAAAAAAAAGGAGAATAAGGCTATGCATGGTGGCATATGCCTTTAGTCTCTCAAGTACTCAGGTGGATCTCTCTGAGTTTGAGGCCAGCCTGGTTTATGTAATAAGTTTTAGGACCCAAGGCTGTTCAGAACCTATCTCAAAAAGCAAAATAAAGTAACTATTGCCGACAGTGTGAACCTGGTATCTTAGCCTCTCCAACATAAAAAAGAACCACAATTCAGGTTTCTGAATTGAGATGCTGAGTTGAGCTTAATCCCTTTGCTTGTCTTTTCAGGACTTTAAACTTGCAGCCCCCTGTCCAGCTCTTTTCCATTTCTAGCCAGATTGCTAGGACCCAGCTGGGCCATACTCAGCTCCTAGAGGGTTTTAGGTCAAGGACCTCTAAAAAATTTAGGGTGTGTTTCATCATACGTTGCTTACTGATGGGGTTATGTTTTGAATAATTTGCTATGAGATGATTTTACACATGACAGAATATAGTTACATGAGTTAAAATAGGTTTTATGTCAGCAGGCAGTACAGTCCTAGTAGATCGCCATGCTTTCTAGGTAGGCAGGGTGTCTGAATCATCTGAAATAGACAGTGTTTCTCTGTGTAGCTTTGGAGCCTGCTCTAGAACTTGCATGTGTGCTGTAGGCTAAAGGAAAGCGTCAGATGTTCCCTATTACTTTGTTCTTCGAGGTAGGGGTCTCCCTTAGCCTGAAACTTGTTTTTTTTTTTTTTTCGGGTAGCCAATGAAACCCAACTTTTTCCTATTTTCTCCTCCCACCCACTGTATTGTAGGTATAGACAAGGTAAAACCATGGCCAGCTTGTTATGTGGGTACTGGGATCCAAATTCAGATCCTCTTGGTTGCCAGGCAAGCACTTTTCCTACTGAGCTATCTGCCCAGCCACAATACTTGGGTTTTAGGATTGTGCGCATAGATTGTCCAGAGAAGGTTTTATTTTCTTCAGTAAGTTTTCAAAATCATCCTTCCCCTGAGGACTTGTTCCCCAGAGACACTGCTCTCTGGATGTAAGGTTTGTATTATTCTTTGAGTTCCTGTCTATATTAAGTTGTCCTCATCCCCCAGCCGGAATTTTCTTACTGTAGTGGTCTGAACTTTACCCCCATTATAACAATGTTCACCGGTGTGGTGGCACACAAATTTACTCCCAGCACTTGGAACACAGAGGCAGGTCTGGTCTACATAATGAGTTCCAGGACAGCCAGGGCTACACAGAGAAACCCTGACTTGAAAATGCTAAAAAACAAAACAAAACCAAAAATAAAAGTAATAAATGTTCATTACCTGGAAAAAAATAAACAAATGCTAGATTAAAAATTACATATTTTATGTCGGGTGGTGATGGCACATGCCTTTAATCCCAGCACTCAGGAGGCAGAGGCAGGTGGATCTTTGAGTTCGAGGCTGGCCTGGTCTACAGAGCAAGTTCCAGGACAGGCTCCAAAGCTACACAGAGAAACCCTGTCTTGAAAAACCACACACACACAAAAAGGTATTTTAGGTGCTCATATGGATTGGGGTGCATCTCATATTTAACTCACTGAAAATGGAAACCTCATGAAAGGAGGTAGGGTTGTTTATGGCAATCTCATTTTTCAGATGTGGAAAATAAGACTTTGGTTAAATAACTCAATCTTAAGATAATAACCCACAGGCCGGGCGATGGTGGCGCACGCCTTTAATCCCAGCACTCAGGAGGCAGAGGCAGGCGGATCTCTGTGAGTTCGAGACCAGCCTGGTCTACAGAGCTAGTTCCAGGACAGGCTCCAAAGCCACAGAGAAACCCTGTCTCAAAAAACGGGGAAAAAAAAAAAAAAAAAAAAACCTGACAGAAAGGTTTCATACTAGAGCCAAGCATGGTCTACTACCCTAAATACTTGTATATACTCTTCTATATACTCATACATGTATACAAAAGAGATCACATGACATGAAACACTTTTTATTTCTGTGCATTGTGATCACCTTTCCATAGCAGTAAATAGATGACCTCAGCTTTCTTTTTAATCCGATGTCCTGTTTTCTCTCCTGGCTGTTTCTAGGATCGATGAGAACGTGCTTGGAGCCCAGCTGGATGTTGAGGCCGCCCATTCAGAGATCCTCAAGTACTTCCAGTCAGTCACCTCTAATCGGTGGCTCATGGTCAAAATCTTCCTCATCCTCATTGTCTTCTTCATCATCTTTGTGGTCTTCCTTGCCTGAACCCTCACTCACTCTGAGGCACTCCATGGAGGGCTTGGGACCCTCCTGGGAGGGCAGGTGGCCACTGTTGCCATTGAGCCCGTGTAGGGTGGTTGGGAGAAAGGCCATTTCCTTGGAACTGCTAAGAATGGCCAGTGTCCCTGTTTCCCGCCCTTGTCTTTGGCCACTCTGTCCTACCCCTCAGGCCCTTGAAACACACTGGTTCTGGATTTGGACTCTGCTGTGAAGTGGCTGGGAGCAGAAGCCAGCTAGGGGCCAGTGGAGGAGGTTGTCTCCACAAGGAGATTTTTATAAAAACCTTACCAGCCTCCCCCAAAGGTAACTTTGGCAGCAAGGGGAGATAATGCCCTCCTTGCCTCCTTGAGAGTGAGGCAAGGAGACAAAACTATCCCAGGGACCAACTTTACCATCAGGTTAGAACTTGACTGCCTCCCTCTGTTCACCATGTGAAGTGAGGGGGCTCTGAGCCCTTCAGTTGCCTGCACAAACCTGACTTTGGCTACTGGTGACTCTCAATCTGCCAAATGTGCTGCAGCCTGTTTCCTCCCAATTACAGCAAGACTGTCAGCCTCACTAGTGACGTTGTCATTTCTGGGTGGGGTCGTGCCCGGTACCAGAACCAGTAGGGTAGAGTTGGTGGCTCTGAAGGGCCCCACGGATAAGCAGGGTACTTTTGGGGCTCTTTACCCACAACTCCCTCCTAGAAAGGGAGCAAATACAACAGAACTTTATTAGAAGAATTTTCCTTTGAACTGGAGCCAAATGGCTTCATCATTGGGTGGCAACTTCCAGGACCATCTCAAGCAGTGCTGGGGCTGTTTTCATCTGTGTTCTCAGATCACTTAGCTTGATTCTTGAACTAAGTGAAGCAGGACCTCTGTTGCTGGGAGCAGAAGAGAACTTGTTCCCAGTTTTTGGCACCTTCTAAGACCCTCAGCAAATCCAAACCAGCCACTGAAAAATGGAGGCGACCCACCTACCACAGACCCTCAAGGGAGGTTAATGAGCTGCTCTGTCCGAACTGATTAGTATGGAAGCCACTGTTCCACGCCTACTGCTGTCCCCTCAGCAGCATCTGGATCCCAGGAACCTCAGGCCAACATAGAGTGTGTCCTAGCCACATTGAAGGCCTTGAACTCACAGAGGTCCACCTGCCTCTGCCTCCCTCAGTGTTGGGATTAAAGGCATAAGCCACCACCTCCCAGCCTGAAGGTTATTTCCTATAAGAGCTTTTGGGTTTGCCATTTAAAAATTTGTAATCACACCGGGCAGTGGTGGCACACTTTATTTATTTTTTATTTTTATTTATTTTTTTTAAGATTTATTTATTATGTATATACAGTATTGTCAGTATTCTGTCTGCATGTATGTCTGCAGGCCAGAAGAGGGCACCAGATCTCCTTACGGATGGTTGTGAGCCACCATGTGGTTGCTGGGAATTGAACTCGGGACCTTTGGAAGAACAGTCAGTGCTCTTAACCACTGAGCCATTTCTCCAGCCCCCCTATTTTTATTTTTTTTGGTTTTTTGAGATAGGGTTTCTCTGTGGCTTTGGAGCCTGTCCTGGAACTAGCTCTGTAGACCAGGCTGGTCTTGAACTCACAGAGATCCGCCTGCCTCTGCCTCCCCAGTGCTGGGATTAAAGGCGTGTGCCACCATCGCCCAGCTGGTGGCACACTTTTAATCCTAGTGCTCTGGAGACAAGAGGCAGATGGATCTCCTGAATTTCCAGAGAAACCCTGTCTCAAGGCAGGAAGTACGGGAATATCACTGTATCACTGTTAGAGACTTTCCCTGCCTATGTAGCTGAGGGGTCTACCCAGTAGGGATGATGACAGGTCCTCGAGTGTAAAGACCAATGCTCACTATATATCCCCGACAGGTTTTTGTTTGGAGACAGGATCTTGCTATGTAGCTTTGGCTGTTCCTATATTTGCTACGTGGACAATGTTGGCCTTGAGCTCCCAAGTACTGAAGACCTACACCACCATACCCAGTTGTTTTGATTTTTTTTTTTTAAAGCAAGATCTCCCTACATAGCTCTGGCTGTTCTCGAAAGTTATATGTAGACCAGGCTGGCCTCAACTCTGCGACCCAAATATTAGGATAAAGTTGTGCTCCCATCATTCGCGGCCTGATTACGTCTTTTTTGATCGGGCAATTTGTGAAGGACCTACAAGGAACTAGATTTTAATTCACACGGGTTTTTACGCTTGGCAAGATACGGAGCTAGGAGTGCTGCAGGAAGAAAAGCTGTGCTTTACTTAAGGTTCCTGTTTCGGTGGAGCTTACATTCCATTTTCTATTTCGTCATAATCCATCGTAGAGTCGAGGAAAGCTGGGAGGGCTTAGGCCTGCGGCTGGCAAGGAGTTCAGCTGCGTCTTACAAGCTGCTGGGATCTCACCGGCAGGGACTGTGAGCCGTTATTCCCACTGAGGCCAGGTCTCCATTCTTCTGTTGGCCCTCGTCCCTGCTCTGAGTTCAGGGCTATAGCCACCAGCTCGGCTCCAGGGAGACCCGCGAATCACCGGGCTCAGTGGAGAAGCAGGAAGGCGGGGCCGGCCAGCAAGCCAACGAGCCCGGAGCTCCGGCTGTGGGCGGGCCTCGAAAGGCCTGGCCCCACCCCCGCGAGGCCGCTCTGCTTCTGCGCAGGCGCGGAGAGCGCGTTCCCGCCCCGCGGCACCGCCCACATCCTGGGGACGTCGGCAGCGCGCGACGTGCTTCGCCGGATAAATGCGGTGGCGCCGGTGGTAGGAGAGCTTCTGTCTTGAGCGCCGGGGCGTCCGGGCGTTTGGTGGCGTCAGGTACTGAGCCTGAGTCCGCCTCTGTACCTGCCTGTGCCATGGCGGACGAGGGGAAACCATACAACGGTTAGTGCGGGGCCTCGGGCCGGGAGGCGGCGCGGTGGGCCGGAGTGGGCGGCCCCGGCCTAGGCCGCAAGCCCGGGGGCGGGAGGCCGCGAGGAGCTCTGCGTTCATGGGCATTGGTGGCCGCGCGGGCAGGGGGCACGAGGTGCCGCGGGACCCGGGGGCTCCAGACTCGCCCAGATTCTGGCGTTGGAGGACCTGTGGCTCAGGGGTGGGGTGACAAGATTCCTTTGAACTTCGAGGGTGGTTGATGCCTGACAGTTCAGTTTGGCGGCCCGACTCTTCGTTTAAATGTGAGTCAGTAGTGCCTTGTTCGTGGGCTGGCTGCTCTGGTGCTCCGGTCAGGCGGTTTTGCAGCTTGCTCCTTAATGTTTACCAGTTTTCTAGCCCTAACAACTACCCTGACTTGTTAATTCATCGTGGTGGTGAGGACAGTATGACAGCTGAGGTTTGACTCTCGAGTTGGCTGTGCTAACCCCAGCGAGTTAAGCGCTAAGGTCTTGTTTTCTACCTCTTTCATGTGTGTACCTGTCTTGCCAAGTTTGTGGTGTGTGTCAGTGAGATCTTTTCTATCAAGGACCTGGAACACAGTGACTCGAAGTGGAGATTATTCAATGAACCTTAGTTGCACTGTTTCTTTATCTTACTCCTTTTCGCTAGGGTCACTTGGTTGAGGGTCTTTGTTTTCAGGACGCTAGATATTAGGTAGATTTCTCTGGAAGTTATGAACCTTTTTGTGTTTGTGTGGTGCTGATTTATCCAGGGCCTGAAAAATCCTCAGCCCAACGAACCTTTATTTTAATTAAAATATAATTATATGCTGGATAGTGGTGGCCCACGCCTTTGATTCCATCACTTGGGAGGCAGAGGCAGGCAGATCTCTAAGGGTTTTTTGTTTTGTTTTGTTTTGTTTTCCCCGAGACAGTGTTTCGATGTAGCTTTGGATCCTGTCCTGGAACTGGCTCTTGTAGACCAGGCTGGCCTCGAACTCAGAGAGATCCTCCTGCCTTTGCCTCCCTAGCGCTGGGATTAAAGGTGAGTGCCACCACCAACTATCCAAATCTCTGTAAGTTCGAGGCCAGCCTGGTCTACAAACTGAATTCCAGGACAGCTACACAGAGAAACCCTTCTCAAAAAACCTCTGTGTGTGTGTGTGTGTGTGTGTGTGTGTGTGTGTGTGTGTGTGTGTATGTGTGTGTTTTAACATGATCTCCTCCCTCCAATCACTTCCATGTCTTGCCCCTCCCCCAAATTCATACAACCTGCTGAGTCCATTTAGTGTTACTTGCATGTACTTGTTTTTAAGGTTAACCATTTGGGTTGAATGACCATTTAGGGAGTCATTACTGGGAAAGGCTAATTATCCCTACTAGGGTCAGCCTTAGTACCCCAGGCTGGCCTCATAGTCTTTCTGTGCCTACTTCCCAAGTTTGGTATTGCAACCATGTGCCACCATGCCTGCCTCACACATTTATTTTGTGCTAGGAGTTGAACACAAGGCCTTGCATTGTGCCTGGCAATCCCCTTCCACAGAGCTATAGTCCCGTCCCATCCTTTTTTGATGTTATCTTTTTTAAGTTGCCCAGACTGACTTGAAGTTTCAAATTCTCCTGCCTCCGTCTCCGTCTGGTGATCTTTTTGTGTGTGTGAAGGATAGGTAAAGCACTTTATGTACTGAGCTGTACCCTCAGCCCTCCTTTTGTGTATGTGTCTAAATATATATACACATAAATACATATATGTAGACACAGAGAGAGAGACAGACTGACAGGGTCTCAGTCCCAGCCTGGCCTTGAACTCTACATGTGAGAGAATGAACTTGAGCCTCTCTGATCATCTTGCATTAAAAACAGTGTACTACTACACTTGGTTTTATTTACTTACCTTCCCTGTCCCCTTTCTTTCTTTTTTAAATATTGAGACAAAGTTTCAATGTGTAGCTCTGACTGTTGTTCTGGAACTCACTGTGTAGACCAGGCTGGCCTTGAAAACTCAAGAGATCTGCCTGCCTCTGTAACTCTTGGGATTAAAGTTGTATGTCCCTATGTCCAGCTTACTTTCCTTTTTAAAGCAGGAGCTTAACTGATATGGAACTTGAAATCCTCCTGCTTCAAACACGGTTTGTATTAGAGAACATTCCAGGACCCTGATATGGAAATATCACCAGACCCCGAATCTATAAGTCCCTTGAGGTGCAGGGCATTTCTGCTCAAAGAAACTAGCATTTTCCAAATTCAGAGTAACAGTTTAAGAGCAAGGAGGTAGTGATTATTATTAGGGGGTTTTAAATAGGTCATATTTGTACATTTTTTTCTTGTTTTTTGCATTTGTATGTATGGCAAAAGATCAAAAATTTCAAAAGGTTTCCATGTATTGATATTTTATTTGACTTTTATTTTAATAAATAAAGCTTGCCTCAAGTTCAGAGAGTAAAGCAGCCACACTGGTCAGCCTTACAGACTAGGCAGTGGTGACACACACCTTTAATCTCAATAGTCACACTAGTTTGCCATAGAAACCAGTTGGTAGTGGTGCACACCTTTAATCCCAGCACCAGAGTGGAATATAAGACAAAAGGAGACAGCTCTCAGACACAGTCTCATTTAGAGATTTCTGGAGGCAAGATCACAATTTCAGACTGAGGTAAAGGTAAAAGCCACTGGCTGGGTATTTTGCTTTTCTGACTGTCAGGTTGAACCCCAATTTTTTTCTCTGATTTTTATTAATCATGCTACATTTCCAGGTGTCAGGTTACATTTCCATGGGTTTTTTTTGTTTGTTTTCATAAAGGAACTTGTCCGCTTAACTTTTTTCTTTGTTTTTTTTTTGACAATTTATACATATACATAATGTGATATATTTATACACATATGTATATATACATAATTGTGATATATTCACCTTTTGTTACTATTTTAAGGATTTGTTTATTTTATTTTTCTGTATCTGGATATTTTGCTTGCATGTGTGTGTCGAGTGCGTGCAGAGCCTAGAAAAGGGTACTGGATTTCCTGGAACTAACTACAAAGGCTACCTCCATACAGACACCTGTGCCCTGGCCAGAGGAAAGAACTTTTTATAGGACATCAACATCAGGACCAAGTTATTGAAAAACTGTAGGGATACTGAATATTGAAGAGTCAAGAATGTACCTTGGGCTGGAGAGATGACTTTAGAGCTACTCTTCCAGAGGACCAGCTTTGATACCCCGTATCCACATGGCAGAGCACAATTGTGAGAAGTTATGTGGGTACTAGGAACCAATTTTGGTTCCTCTAAAAGAACAGCAGGTACTCTAATTATTGAGCCATCTCTTCAGCCTCTTAACCCACTGATTTCGAAGGTTGTTCATATGAACTTGTAGAGAGAATTCCCACACCCACCATGCCTTTTTAAACTTTAATTTGTTTTAAGACAGGATCTCATGTAGCCTAGGTTGGGCTTAAATTTGGTATGTAGGGGCAAATGATCTTGAATAATTGATTTCCTGCCTCTACCTCCCAGCTGTTGGTATAATAAACATGGTCTACCATACCCAAATGGAAAATTCTCATTTTGTTGTTGTTGTTTGTCTGTTTTGAAGCGATGCTAGGGATTAAACCCAGGTCCTTGAGTGTGCTAGGCAAGCACTCTACCACTGAGCTACATTTTTTTCTTTTTTGACTTTTTTTTTAATCCATATGAGTGTTTTGCCTGCTTGTATATCTGTATACCACGTGAGGGCTGGCGTGGGGTGCCCATGGCAGCCTCTGGAATGACATTATGGACAGTTGAGCATGGCAGTGTGGGTGCCAGCTGTTGGTATAATAAACGTGGTCTACCGTACCCAAATGGAAAATTCTCATTTTGTTGTGTTGAAACTGGGAAGAGTGGAGGGAGGGAAAGCTATGGTTGGTGTGTACTGTATGAGAAAAGAATACATTTTTTTTTTTTTTAAAGTCATCTTGCCAGGTGGTGGAAGTGCACTCAGGGAATCAAAGCTGGTCCTCTAGAAGAGTGGCCAGTGCTCTTAAATGTGGTGCCTAGCCCAGTAGTCATCAGAGACTACTCCTCCAGCAGCTGGTGGGAGCAGGTGTAGGGACCCACACCCAAACATTAGGCAGAGCTCAAGGAACCCCATGGACGAGGGGGAAGAAGGATTGTAGGAGGCAGAGGAGTTGAGGATTCCACCAGAACACAGCCCATAGAATCAACTAAGCAGAGCTCATAGGGGCTCTTGGAGACTGAAGCAGTGATCATGAAGCCTGCATGGGTCTGTGCTAGGTCCTCTACGTGCATGTTGTGGTTGTTTGGATTTGGAGTTTTTGTCAGACTCCTAACAGTGGGAGATGGGGTATTTCTGACTCTCTTGTCTGCTCTTAGGACCCTTTTCCTACTCCTGGGTTGCCTTGTCAAGTCTTTTTGTTTGTTTGTTTTGTTTTTCAAGACAGCCACCGCTGTAGCTTTGGAGCCTGTCCTGGAACTACCTCTTTGTAGACTAGGTTGGCCTTGAACTCCCAGAGATCCATCTGCCTCTGTCTCCCTAGTGCTGGTATTTAAAGGAGTGCACTACCACTGCCCAGTACTTGTCAAGTCTTAATATGAGGGTTTTAGGGCTGGAGAGATGGCTCAGCCGTTAAAGGCTAGGCTCACAACCAAAAATATGAGGGTTTTATCTTATCTTACTGTATCTTGTTATGCTGTTTGTTTAACATCACTGGAAGACCTGCTCATTTCTGGGGAGGAGGAAACTGGGAAGAGTGGAGGGAGGGAAAGCTATGGTTGGTGTGTACGGTATGAGAAAAGAATACATTTTTTTTTTTTAAAGTCATCTTGCCAGGTGGTGGAAGTGCACTCAGGGAAGCAGAGGGAGGTGGATCTCTGAGTTCAAGGATAGTCAGGGCTACATAGAGAAGCCCTGTATCAAGAAACTAAACCAGGGGCTGGAGAGCTGGCTCAGAGGTTAAGAGCACTGGCTGCTCTTCCAGAGGTCCTGAGTTCAATTCCCAGCAACCACATGGTGGCTCACAACCATAATGAGATCTCGTGCCCTCTTCTGTCCTGCAGGCATACATGCAGGCAGAACACTATATACATAATAAATAAGTCTTAAAGGGGGGCGGGGGAGGCAAAACAAAGAATGAGTCATCTTTCCAGCCCTTTGAGGTACATTACTGACCCTTTTTTATTTTTCAATAGCCCTGCAGTTTTCCAATAACTTGTTCTTGATGTTGACGTTCTACAGAAAGCTTTTTACTCTGTCTAGGGTATAGGTATGGAGGTAGTCTTTGTAGTCATTATGTCTTTCTCAGGAGTACAGACAGTGGCTGCAGACCATTGATGTATTACCAATTTCTGTATCTGTTTCCGATTCCAGAGCATGATGACCGTGTTAGTTTCCCTCAAAGAAGAAAGAAAGGCCGGGGCCCTTTCCGGTGGAAGTGTGAGGGGAATCGTCGGTCTGGAAGGGGTGGTTCTGGTATACGATCCTCCCGGTTTGAGGAAGATGATGGAGATGTAGCAATGAATGATCCCCAAGATGGCCCCCGAGTAAGATAGTAAGTGACTAATTGTTCTGCTTTAAATAGTGGCCCAATGAAATATAGTCCTTTCTTGTCTCACTTTGTAAAGTGATACTTGACCAAACCAATTTAGTAGCTGTAGTCTTTCGTTAGTAGGTCAGGTTCATCTTTCCTAGTGTTTATGGAAATTTAATTCTGCTTCCCAACAGCAACCCTTATCCCAATCGGCCTAACCGTCAGGGGGATACTTGGCATGAGCGAGATCGAATTCATGTTACTGTAAGGAGAGACAAAGCTCATCCAGAGAGAGGAGGGGCTGGGACCAGCCAAGATGGGACCACCAAGAACTGGTTCAAGATTACAGTGAGTATCTTGGGAGAGTAGATGATTTGGGGAATGGGACTGGACTCTGTAAAGGTGTTTGACACTCACCCCCAGCTCCTCAAATCCATGTAGTCCAGTGTTTACTCAACAATCAAGTATCACATTTATCCACCCTTTCCTCTTGGAATGAGTTTCTTAAGAACATTTAAGAACAGGGATGGGGGGCTGGAGAGGTGGCTCAGAGGATAAGAGCACTGACTGCTCTTCCAGAGGTCCTGAGTTCAGTTCTCAGCAACCACATGGTGGCTCAAAACCATCTGTAATGAGATCTGTCACCCTCTTCTGGTGTGCAGGCATACATGAAGGCAGAATGTCGTATACATAATAAATAAATAAATCTTTAACAACTACAAAAAAAAAAAAAAAAAGAACAGGGATGGGGCTGGAGAGATGGCTCAGAGGTTAAGAGCACTGGCTGCTCTTCCTAGAGGACCTGAGTTCAATTCCCAGCAACCACGTTGTGGCTCACAACCATCTGTAATGAGATCTAATGCCCTCTTCTGGAATGCAGGCAGAACAGTGCTCACATAATAAATGAATGAATGAATGAATCTTTTTTAAAAAAAAAAAAAAAGAACATGGCTAAAAGGGAATTGAGGATAGGCAAAATGACAAGTGGAAGGGGAATCTGCTGAGTGTGCTCAGGAGGGTCAGGAGGTAGAGAAATACTTAAGCTAAGAGTGGCTTATGTGGCTGTAGAGTTTCTGTGGGGCAGGTAAAGCACATATCTTAGGATTTAGAATTAATATATTTGATGTGTGGCCATGTGGTCTGAGGCATCTTGCCAAAAATAATAAGTATATGGAAAAGATTTTTAAGGAACTTTTTGTATCTCAAATGGAAACCTACATCTGGTTCTTTCTTTTTTACTTTTTTTTTCCCCCAGAATTTTCAAGACAGGGTTTCTCTGTAACAGTCCTGGCTGTCCTGGAAGTCACTTTGTAGACCAGGCTGGCCTTGAACACACAGATCCACCTGCCTCTGCCTATTTAATGCTGGGATTGGAGGCGTGTGACAACACGCCTAGCACATCTGACCCTTTCTTTAGGAGCAGGAGGCTGGCTCTAGTCATGCCTTCTATCACTGAGCCTCGTGCATGCCATGTTAAGTATGTCTTCTATCTTTGAGCTCCACTCTAGAGCTCTAGAAATCTTTTCAGGCTTGGCGGAAAATATAGGAGGAGAACTGAAATGTACTGTCCTTCTCTCTCACTTCCAGATTCCTTATGGCAAAAAGTATGACAAAGCATGGCTCCTAAGCATGATTCAGAGCAAGTGCAGTGTCCCTTTCAACCCTGTTGAGGTAAGATGAGGTCAGGCTTGGGAGGCTGGCCAAAAGCCTGTGGACTCCAAATCTAATGTTCTTGTTTTTCCTTCTTCTAGTTTCACTATGAACACACACGGGCCCAGTTTTTTGTGGAAGATGCCAGTACTGCTTCTGCATTAAAGGCTGTCAACTGTAAGATTCACGATCGAGAAAACAGAAAGGTATGTTAGATAAAGGGCCAGGGGTGTGGGATAGGTTGATGTTGATGTACTGAGTAAAAAGGACTAAGTTTAAGTATTAGTTCTGGGGACAGACTTATTTCACGTATATTCTTGCCTGTCTGTCTTCTCTTCAGATATCCATCATCATCAACGCCTCTGCTCCACCCCGCACCGTACAGCTTGAACTGAAGCCTGAACAAATAGAGCAGCTCAAGGTGAGTCCATCGTAAGTGGTAGGTACAGCAGTCCTTAAATCTCCCTCGGTGAGCACTAAACCCTTTCTCTATTTTCTTTCCTCTAGCTGGTCATGAGCAAACGATATGATGGCTCCCAGCAAGCACTCGACCTCAAGGGCCTCCGCTTAGACCCAGGTATGGCTGACAGTAGTGGTCCTGACTAGATGGAGGGGGGGAGCAATCGGTCTTTATAACACTGAGGTTGGCAAGCCCTCTCAGACTTTTCTTTGTGTTTACTGAAGATTTGGTTGCCAACAATGTTGATGCTGTCCTAAACCGCAGAAACTGTATGATGGTCACCCTGCGCATCATTGAAGAGAACATTCCTGAGGTAAAGCAAAGTGTGATAAACAGGGTAGGGTGAGGGACCAGAGTTGCCCTTGCTCTGTGTGTGGTAATACTTGTAAACTTTGTTCTGTTCACAGCTATTGTCTTTGAACTTGAGCAACAACAAACTATACAAGCTGGATGATATGTCCAGTATTGTACAGAAAGCGCCAAATCTAAAGACCTTAAATCTCTCTGGAAACCAAGTGAGGACCAAAAACATTGTGTTGCTTTTATTTTTAATACTTAGTTGTTATAAGTGAGTGGAAGTCGGAGAACAACTTTTGGGAGTTGGTTCTCTTCTTCCACTGTGGGTTCTTGGATTGGAACTTGGGTTGTGAGGCTTGTGCAGCAAGAACTTGTGCCCCACTGAACCATCACACTGACCCTGGCTGGCTTCATTGCTACAATGGTGGAGGGTGAGAAGAGTTTGGTTGACCATGGTTGGAGGCAAGAAAGACAACTTAGGTAGGTTGGGAGTGTGGAGATCCAGCTGCTATCCTTACCAGGGTCTCTTTTTTTCCCTTTTGCCTCCTCTTATCCTTCATAGTTGAAGTCTGAGCGGGAATTAGACAAAATAAAAGGGCTGAAGTTGGAAGAGCTGTGGCTTGACAGAAACCCCATGTGTGATAACTTCCGAGACCAGTCTACCTATATCAGGTCAGTTGTAGCCTCTGTTTCCCCTCCTGGGGACCTTCACCCCCTTGGAGGCTGAGCTAATGCACCCTGACCAGTGCCCGTCTACAGGAGAACATGCAGCCCTGAGCTGGAACCACCTGTCCTTTGGGAGGAGGATCACGTACTCCTTTCTGCCTCTCTGTGTCTCTCACCTTTGTCCCAGATCTCTTTTCTTTCCTTCTTGCCTACCTACTGTTCTCTGGCCTTTTTTCTTCCTTCTTGAACACAGCCTTTTCTAGATTCTCCCTATCTGTTGTTCCAGGAAGGACACCCCCTTTTCTGTTCTGATGTGGGGGTGTCATATATATGTCCCACCCATATGATTGTCTTCACCCAAAAGCCTAGTATACTCAGGGTGAGAAAGTCCTCACGAACTGGGACTACCTACTGAGGTAGACCTTTCCTTGTTTGTCCTTTGATGTTCCCTCTTGCCATTATGCCAAGAGGGACTCTTTCCATGATTGACTTATTCAAGGCTGTGGCCTGGTCTTTCCTGTTCGTGCTGAGGTTGATGCCTCTTGGAGGCTGCTACCATGCTATTGGTCTCTCTTGCCCAGTGCTGTGAGCTGGGCCCTTCTGGAGAAGAAACCTGGGCTCCCTAAGATGTGACCTAAGCCGGGGCCCCACCAGGAGATGTGGGGATCCCAAGGCAGGTGCTGGGCGTGGAGGCCACAGGGGCATCTGCTACCAAGGAGACAAAGAAATGACCCTGTCAGGGGCATTGCCCCTTCCTCACTTGCATACCTCACATCAGCCTGTTTGGCCCTGGAGGATGGCTGGTTAGCCAGAGACGGGTAAGATTCCTCAGGGAAGGAACAACCTAAGACAGGCACAGTCGCAGAGGGGCCATCAGGAGAGAACTTGGGGGCCAACTGAGGTGGGGCATAGACCCTCACCCCCCCAACTCGGCAGGAGCCTAAACCCTCATGTCTTCTGAGGGAGGTCTTCTGGCCCCATGGCTGCTTTACTTCCCACGCCTAGCTCAGACCTGGACCCAGGGAGCAGACAGAGACCTGGCCAACAGCAAGCGACTACAAGCCACTATAGTAGGATTTGTTCTTCATTTCTACCTTGGAACCACAGGAAAGGGGCAGCTGAAGGAAAGGGCTGTATCAGAAGGTCTTTTTTTCTCCCTATCCCCTTCTTTTCTAAGTGCCTTTGCCTTCAGTTCTGTCTCTGTTGCTTTGCTTCCTCTCCTTATCTCCCCATGTCTTCCTGTCCTTGCCCTGCCCTGCCTACTTTCCCTTTTTCTCTTCTCCTTTCCCTTGGTCTCTTCTCTTGCCTTCTTTTCTCTTGAGCCCTGTCTTGCTCATCTCCCTGCCCCAACATCCTGTGCCATACTTGTGGTGTGTTCTGGTCTTGGCCAAGGCCAGACCTGGCAGAACTGGTGGATACCTGTTGAGGCAGCGGAGCCCCTGGGCTCCCACCCTATTCCCTCCTCCCGGGGCTGCACAGGTGAGTAGGTGGAAGGTAAGGGGGGCAAGGTGGGAAAGGCAGCCCTAGGCTTAAAGCTTGGGCTGAGTGTTCTTCCCGTGGCACTCGGTATCAGGTACTGAGAAGAGACAGCCAGCCTTCAAGGCAATCCAGAGGGGTACCCCTTGTGAGGAAGGGAATTGGGGTTCTTATCTCCAAGTGCAGATTGGGAAGGAGTGGGCGATGAGGATGGGATGGGCTGTTCCTCGGGTTTTTGGTGTATTTGCTCCTAGAGCAGCCCAGGAGGCATGATGGCTCTGAAGCGTCACTTACTTCTGTCCCGTTCTTGACAGCGCCATTCGCGAACGATTTCCCAAGTTATTACGCCTGGTAAGTTTAACAGTTCATTCTCAGGCCTGATGCCTTTAATCCCAACACCTGGGAGTCAGAGGTAGCCAGATCTCTGTGAATTCAAGGCTAGCCTGTTCTACAAGTGCTAGTTCCAGGACAGGCTCCAAAGTTACAGAAAAACAAAACAGTTTGTTCTCTTCTAACAAGCACAACTGAGGTCTTGCCTCTGTTTTGTGACTCCCAGTGTGAATTAGTAGATCCCTTTTGAGAATATGCTAACAGTGGTAGCCATCATCCTAGAAAAGTTCACACCAGATTCCTGCACACTCTTTATGCTGTTTTATGATTGACTTCTGACTCTGCTCTTAGCTCTTTTGTGTGGTAACAAATTAAGTCTTCTGCTTCACATGTTACATTCACTGTTTCCACAGGATGGCCACGAGTTACCCCCTCCAATTGCCTTTGATGTTGAAGCCCCCACAATGCTACCACCCTGCAAGGTCAGAATTGGGGATAGAATTATAAACTCGTGAGTGGAAAGCATACTGGTCCTGTCATCCTAATGTCTTGTTTGATTTCAGGGAAGCTATTTTGGAACAGAAAACTTAAAGAGTTTGGTCCTGCACTTCTTGCAGCAGTGAGTATCCCAGGGGCCCCTTAGGGCTGGGGATAGTGACTGGCCTGTGCATAGCTCACTGCTGTGTTGCTTTGGTTTTAGACACAACTGAGACTCTTCCTTTCACTTTCCTTACAGGTACTATGCAATTTATGACTCAGGAGACCGCCAGGGTCTCCTAGATGCCTACCATGATGGGGCCTGTTGCTCACTAAGCATTCCACCGAACTCTGTCCGGTGAGTGTCACATGTCAAAACCTAGAACCACAGGGGTTTTTTTGGTAGATACAGGCTACTCTTCTGACCACCACCATATCCCCCCCCCCCTATTTTCCAGAACCAACTTATCTGAATACTTCAAAGACAGCAGAAATGTGAAGAAGCTTAAAGATCCCAGTAAGTATATCATGTGAGCAGTCAGAATGAGAGACAATCAGGAGAGCTAGCCAGGGCAGGTGTGCCCTGACTTTGGTTTCTCTTCCTTCTACTTGCAGCCCTGCGGTTCCGGCTGTTAAAGCATACACGTCTCAACGTTGTTGCCTTCCTCAATGAGTTACCCAAAACTCAACATGACATCAATTCCTTTGTGGTAGACATAAGTGCCCAAACAGTAAGCACATACTCTCCTGACAGAAGCCCAGAATTGGGGTGGGGAATGGGTTCAGCACTCCTTGGGTGAGGAGGCCCAAGCTCTGGCTAGGAACCTTCTTTGCTTCAGGTGCTTTTTTCTCTTTCAGAGCACATTGCTGTGTTTTTCTGTCAATGGAGTCTTCAAGGAAGGTAAAAATCTTGAGTCCTGAACCTTTCTCCGATCCTTAGTTTCCCAGCTATCTTCTTAGCCTTTTTCTGCTCTGACCTTCCTATTTTACCCAACACATCTTGGTTTGATCTTATCTCCTACCTGTCTTAGATGCAGTGTGACAAAAACCTAGGGACCAGAACAATGTAGATGGATGAGTCAGACAGGTCTCCATTTCCATCCCTGTGTTTATTCTGTGGGTCTAGCAAAGTTACAGTACCTCAGAACCATTCTTTTCTTCTGTTTTGTCAGACGAGGTTCATAATACTCTTGCATAGTGGTGCTTTAAGAACTGAAATGACTTCAGATACCTTTGCCAAGCCACAGGGTCAAGACTTTCTAAGTTGTTTCACTTACTTCCTGTTCCTGTCCTCCTTGATCTGTCCCTTCATTCCACCTCTGTTCTTCTGTGTCCTAATAACCATCCTTACCTGACCATGATGTGAGAACCTTTTGTACACATCAAGCTTGAGTGACTCTAAGAAGCCATTGCTGCTCTTCTCGTTGCAGTGGATGGGAAGTCTCGAGACTCTCTGCGTGCTTTCACGAGAACATTCATTGCTGTTCCTGCCAGCAATTCAGGGTAAGTGCTCAGCTTATCACATTGGGCATCAGTCTCAGTCTCACACCAGCAGTGTGATAAGTGGAAAGAATTATTCCTCAGGGAGTTAGCAGAATTGTAGAAAAGCAATAAATAGGAAGTTCATGAAGCTTGAGTAACAACTATAATAATTCTAATGTGTTTGGGAGATAATCCTCCTAAATACCTAGTCTGTAGTCAAATGATGAAAGGTAACATTAGATGGGCACCTTGTGTATTAACCAGATCTGAGAACAGAGACAATGTAGAAATGAGAGGTTATTTGTCTTATTTATTTAAAATGTTCTTTGTCCCCAAGGTTATGTATTATAAATGATGAATTATTTGTGCGGAATGCCAGCCCTGAAGAAATCCAAAGAGCCTTCGCCATGCCTGCACCTGCACCCACACCTTCCTCCAGTCCAGTACCCACGCTCTCCCCAGAACAACAGGAAATGTTGCAAGCATTCTCTACCCAGTCTGGCATGAACCTCGAGTGGTCCCAGAAGTGAGTGCCAAGCATGGATAGGACCAAAAGGAAACAGCCAAAAAAAGATTTCCACCAAGACTTCTGCATATATTATGAAATTCCAAAGCAGTCAGGCAGTGGTGGCGCACACCTTTAATCCCAGCACTTTTGAGAGCCAAAGGCAGGCGGATCTCTGTGAGTTTGAGGCCAGCCTGGTCTACAAGAGCTAGTTCCAGGACAGCCTCCAAAGCTACAAAGAAACCCTGTCTTGGGGAAGAAAAAAAAATTCCAAAGCACAAATTAAGAATGAATTGTTGCCCTTTCGCTTACATGTTGCTCCCTTCTCCCACAGTAAAATTAGGGATTAAATCTAGACTTCAGACTTCATATATGCTAGGCACTCTACCACCAAGCTAATTTCCCTGGACACCTTTTTTGTTGAGACAGGGTTACACTATGTACTTGTTTGGCCTTGAACTCATAGATAACCTGCCTGCGTCTTCCTCCAGAATGGTGTGGCTAAAAGCATGAGCTATTGCTACCCAGTCCTCTTTTTACTTGTCATTCAATTTGAGACAAGGTCTCATTAAGTTACCAGAGCTGTTCTTGAACTCTTTCCAAGCCCTGGACTGCAGTAATCCTCATCATTTCAAGGGAGCTGGGACTATATAGGTGCATACCTGGAGCAAGAGTCCTCTTATATGTAGTTCTGCAACAGTTTTGTTTTGAGACAGGGTCTTGCTATGTGCTTTGGCTGCCTGAGAGTCATTGTGTAGCTCAGAATTGCTTCCAACTCAGTGATTCCCACCTACTCCTGCCTCCTGAATGGTGGGATTAAAGGCCTGCACCATCTTGCCATCCTGCAACTTAGTTTTTAAATTATGTAAACCCTTCCATTCCAGTGTAAAATTTTGGTCATTTTTTGTTAGACATCTTAATGTTTCATTTGTATAAGTGGTGCAACAATGTATAAACTTAGTGAAAAACTTGGGTGAAGTTCTTCATGGCATGGATTATAGAATGACATCTTCCCCCTTGAGTAGTCAGATTCTCACATGGCTTCCTATTCTAATCTCACTTCAGGTGCCTTCAAGACAATAACTGGGACTACACCAGATCTGCTCAGGCCTTCACTCATCTCAAGGTAGGGTATGGGAATTTTGTGGCTAGAACCAGGGATCTCTGAGCTTTTCAAAAGGGTCAAATGAAGGCTGGGTGTGGTGGGCTTGTCATTAGTCCCAACCCTTGGGGTAGAGGTGGCCAGATTGAAACTGTGGCCAGCCTGATCTAGATAGAGTTCCAGGACAGCAGGGTGTGGGATGGGGAGTGTCAAATGAGCTGGTGAGAAAGGAATCATCTGGCTCTACTTACCTGTTCTCTTTCTGCAGGCCAAGGGAGAGATTCCAGAAGTAGCGTTTATGAAATGATCACAGGAAAAGCCCCCTTGTAAATAGCCCTTGGATAATATTGTCTGGCTGTCATCTGCCGTCTCCTGTGCAGCACCGAGGCCAGCCTGTAACTGTGACTGAGGAGGGAGGACTGCCTTATCCTCCTCACCTACCTTCTGGAAGACTTACAGAAGACTTCCGGAAGATTGAGCCTCATGGTGCCAGGAAGCCAAAGCTTACTTTGTAGAGCTGACACTAAACTCCCCGAAGGACTTAGGTGCTCTGTGTACTTAACCCCGGATCCCCTTTACTTTTTAAGATAAAGAGTGATATTGTAGCTTGTGTCCTATTACTGGCTTGTTTTCCCTCGCTGCAGGAAGGGGTGGGAGAATGTGTCGTAACAGGAAGTCCCGCCCCGGGGACAGAAGTGCCGCGCTATGGCGGCACCTTGGTGGCGGGATGTCCGCGGTCTGTTTTCCTTGCTGCGGTCCCAGCCTGTGTACCGGTATTTGCAAAATGAGGTCCCACGAGATGTGCTGCTCTTCCAAAATGAACGGGGTCGCTTCTTTGCCACCCTTGGACTATTCTGCGCCGGCCAGGGCATCTTTTGGACCTCTCTGGCTGTTGCAGCCTTGTCCCGACCTGTTATCCAAGGTCCTGCGGAGGCCCCCAACCAGGGCAACGCCGACCTGCGCTCTGCACTCTGGCGCTACGGGCTAGCTGTTGGTTGCGGCACGATGGGTAAGGGCATGGGCTTCAGGTTGCCGTGGGGCTGTGAGCAAAAACTCAATGAAGGGTTCCCAATCCTGGATGAGCGGAAATGTAAGCGGGATATCCAGGATAGTTGCGATGAAAGTCTGTGAATGCTTTGCTCTCCAAATCCCCACCTCCGCCCCACACACCATAAGCCAAAGTCTGTCCTTCCCTCTGGCCGTGAGCAGGCTACTGAAGCCACTGGCTCACTTTCTCCCTTTACCGACGAAGCTGGCCATCTATAAGAACGTCAGTATGGCTCAATTTGTAGAGTGCTCGCCTAAGGCTTGAGGCCTTGGATTCAATCCCCAGCACTGCGCAAACTGTACATGGTGGCACCCAGATGTAATATTAGCATTTTGACAGTGGAGGCAGGAAGTTTTTCTGTATAACTCTGGCTGTCCTGGAGCTCACGCTGTAGAACAGGCTAGCCTCGAACTCAGATCCTCCTGCCTCTGCCTTCTGAGTGCTCAGATTAAAGTTGTGCGCTACTACTGCTTAGCTTGTCTAAGTGATGGGTTTAGAGTTAGAAACACAAAATTCTGTTAGAGCCATTACAGCAATGTGTTGCTCTAACAGGGGTCTGTATAATCCTTTACCCCACTTTGCTTCTCCTGCAGGAACCTTGGTCCTGGGTGCTGGTCTTCTCTACTCTCTCCGATCTGTGCGTTCAGTCATGCTCCTTGCAGGCGGGCAGCAAGTGACACTCACCACTTATGCCCCCTTTGGCTTGGGGACCCGTTTCACAGTTCCCTTGAACCAGGTTTCCTGCATGGCCCACAGAGGTGAAGTTCCTGCCATGTTGCCTCTGAAAATTAAAGGCCGACGCTTCTACTTCCTTTTGGACAAAACTGGACACTTTCCCAACACTCAACTCTTTGACAACACTGTGGGTGCCTACCGGAGCCTGTGAAAAGTGGCGTACCCTCTCAGATGAGGATGCAAACCCTCTAGATGAGACAACCAACCCAGGGCAATGAAAAGGCACCCGGGATTCACTACTAGCCAATAAATCTGTCTTCTAAAGGGCCCGATAAACCATCATTCTGTCTTCTCTCCCATCTATTTTCTTCCACATCAAGAACTCTATATCATGATGAAGAAAAGTAATATATATTATTTTGGTACAAAAAAAAATGTTAAGGTGAAAAGGTATGGGGGGGGTCTATTCTAATGTTTCCCTCCTGGAGGGAAAACTGAGGCTCTCAGTATAAACAGGGCTGTATTTGAGACAAGATTAAAAGCTCTCGGGCATGGAGCTTCTGGCTGCAGAGAGCATGCTGAACATTCTTCAGGAGCGAGATGGGCGGTGCCCAACAAGAGCAGCGGTCTCAGAGCTCCACTCTGGGTCACCCCTCTCTGGAGCCTGGGTGGCTTCAGACTTGCACTGTACGACCTGGAGCATCCAAACCAGACACCACAGTACCAGATTCACCCAAGAAGAGGTCTGTGAGAGAAAACAGGAATATGAGGAAGGAAGCCATCTCCAGTACTCAATATCCTCTATTGAGAATCAGGTGACACGCCCCCGGATACTTGGAGCTTTGGGCTGAATTACAGCCAAGCACATATTACATGGAGAACACTCCATACTTGAGCTACAGGTATTTAATCTTAGTATATCCCTTTGTCTCACTTCAGCATTTCGTAGGTTGGAGTAAAACTGCACAGCAGTTCCAGGGGGTGTCCATGAGATTTTCTGGGCGTCAGAGCAGCTGTGAGGATAGAAAGGGGGAAAACGCTCTAAACACATCTGTGTTCTTAAAGGACCAAAGGATGGGGATAAAATGGGAACGTAAATGACTTGTCCCCTACAGAGGGAAGATAGTCCCTGCCAGGTTTCCCTCCCTCTCCCATTACCTAATTGTATGGTTCAAGGAGATGATGGAATTGCAGAGAGAACGGGTGCCAAATCGAAGTATACAGGCAGACACTAAGATGAGGAAGATGGCTATAGCTGAGATGGCCAAAGCAATTCGGAGCCCTATCGAACCTCTGAGGGAGAGAAAACAAGCTGTGAGGCTTAGCTGGAACTCCTCTCACCTCACCCCTTGTCCTCGGTAGGGCAATCACCTGTGGGAATCCTCGATGCAGCTGCTGTACACCCAGAAGAGGAGAAGCAGAAGGCAGTAGAGGGCCAAAAGGCCTGAAGCCACAGCTACAAAGGAGCAGAGGGAAGGGGCTGAGGGACTTGACAAGGCCAGAGAGGAGCCATTGAGGGCAGCCACACCATACAAGGGACAGCTACCACCGAAGGAGCCCTGTGGAGAGAAAGCTGTTTAGTCCTTCCTTCCAGTTTAGTGTCCCGAGATGCAGGTTACTGCCAGATGTCAGGGCTAGTTCACAAATTAGGAGAAACGGGGAGACTGATGTAGATCTGCTGGTAACCAAGTCTGCAGGGCCCCGAAGGGATCAGAAAATTCAGTGGGTTCTAATGAACCCAAGAGAATCCGGACAGAGGTGGCACACTTTAATCCCAGCACCAGGGAGGCAGAGGCAGGTAGATATTTCAGTTCAACGCCAGCTTGGTCTAGAGGGAGTGCCAGGATGGCCAGGGCTAGATACATAGAGAAACCCTGTCTCAAAAAACAAAAACCCAAGAGAAATCACAAGTTGCAGCCTTTGTGAGCAGAAATTCTGGAGTAAACCCTGACCTTGTGTGCCCTTAAACAAGCAGCTCTCCTAGCCTGTGTGTCCTAGACTCCTATAGAGACTCAAAGTACTCCATTACCAAGACTGCCCAGCAGTTGTAAATCTTAAATGTACGTAAGTATTTGCGTTTCCTCATTTCACACACCGCGTTAGAATCATGTGGTACCTCGATCACCTCCTCTACACTACGTTTTGGTTTTTTTTTTTTTTTGGGGGGGGGGTGGCAAAACGTTTCTATTGGATAAATGCAAAAACGGCCTGTATGTATCAGTACCCAAGCAAGCTTATGCAGCAGTTTAACAACCGGCTCATCTTGGGCGGGAAGGAAACAACTTTGGGACTTCTCAGCCCCTAAGACCGGTGGAGCTACCGCGGCCAGTCCCGGACGTCGGCCTGCTCCAACCCAAGGCTAGCCCGCCCCGCAGCCGCACCTGGGTCCTGGTCAGTGCCGCAGCCGCCACAGCCCCGCACAGGAAGGCAGCAGCGAATAGCACGAGCTCAACGCGCTGCAACCAACGCAGCGCCATGGCGCCTGGGCCACCAGGAAGCCAACCGCCCAAGCCCCGCCCACGAGCCCGGACACATCACTTCCTGGGGAGGATTTATTCTTGAAGGGGCCGCAGCCTTACAGGGGCAGGTACAGCGAATAGTCCGAGAGCGCCCAGCGGCGGGCCGGGCGGCCGGTGCGGCCGATCATGGGCAACTTCTGCACGTAGCGGGACGCCGGGCTGGGCCCGTAGGGCGCGGGGAAAGCAGTCTGAAAGAGACGCCCGCGGCAGCGCCGCCCGGCCTGACGCCCAGCGATGATAAAACGGAAGTGGGGGGCACCGCGGGGCGCAAAGCGGCTCTTCTGGAAGACGTCGCGCGTCCCGGTGCCAGGACCCTGCTGACGAGGAGCGCCCCGCGCCCGGTGCACGCGCGGCAGCGGCCTGCTCTCCGAGGCGGCGGAGGCGGTCGCGGGGCCCCCGCCGAGCGGGCTCTCGTCTCCCTGCGGGCTGACCACGGCGTTAGCGGTCAGCTGCGGCATTTTCCGCACCGAGTCTGGGGCGGCCACTGGCTCCTTCTTGTCTCCGGGTGGGCGCGGGACCGTGGGCGCGGGCTGGCCAGTGCCGAAGCGTGTGGCCAAGCTGTCACCAAAGAAAGCGTACAACTCCCGGTAGATTTCTGCCAGGGTCAAGGAAGAGGGGTCCTCTAGCCGGGCGCCTCCTGGCGGCAGGGGAAGACCAGACCCAAAGCCTGGTTCGGCACCACCTCCCGGGGAAGACTCTAGGAGAAGGCTGTCCCAAGGCAAGTCCTCAGCACGATGGCACCCTCTCCCGCCAAGGCCACTGCGATTGGGCTCTGCTGCCTGGGCTTTCATCTTCAGTAGTCGCTCTACGGCCACCTGTCAAAAAAAAAAAAAAAAAAAAAAAAAGAGCTAGAAGGTACCTGGGCCAGCAGGCATCTCAGTAAACCTGCTGAGCTGTAGTAAGGGGCGGTCCACTCACCAGAATAGCTCCATAGACTTTGTGCCCATCTGCTTTGACCTGGGCATTAGATACCGAATAGTCATCCAGCACGGCCTGCAAGTTTGTCCAGTAAGTGGGTAGATGTGGGTAAAGGACTCGTTCTACAGCCTAGAAGGGAAAAAGGAACGCAGTAAACAACCTCGTTCCATGTTCCATATGCCCTCTTGAGTGTCCTTCCCCACAAAAGATCCTCTCAGATTGTTATCTCAGTCCTCAATTTCCCCATTGGGATGTCCAACGTTTCTCTGGGATATGTAAAAGCTTTTGGTAGGCATGAGGATAAAGACATAAAAACACAGGCAATGTAAAAATACTCATTACTGGCATTTACAGTGGGATGGTAAGACATAATTAAATCAATACAACATAGAAATTGTGATTCTTAGTGAATACAATCAGCAGGAAAGTGCTGTTCTTTTTTTTTTTTTTTTTTTTTTTTAGTTTTTTAAAGACAGGGTTTCTCTGTGGTTTTGGAGCCTGTCCTGGAACTAGCTCTTGTAGACCAGGCTGGTCTCGAACTCACAGAGATCTGCCTGCCTCTGCCTCCCGAGTGCTCAGATTAAAGGCATGCGCCACCACCAACCGGCTGAAAGTGCTGTTCTTATTAGAGAAACAGGAGTGGAGTTCAGACCACACACAAGAACAATCAAGAGACCTTGTTGAAATGACCACTGGGCCTTGGATTCCTGAGAATTTCCTTTAGTTTTCCAAACTCTGGGATTAATACACAGTGTACTACCACACATGGCTTTGATCATAGACTTTTAAATACAATAGTTATCTGGGGAAAAGCAACTAAGACTAAACAAAATGTATTGATATTTGAGATGGGCTTTGACTTGTAAGGTAGACTTGGATCACTCATGCACAGAGCATGAACATTTGAAAATCCCATCACCTACCTGTCAAATTTGTAAAAAAAAATGTTACTGACACAAATAGCGAGAATTTTTTTTTTCCGAGACAGGGTTTCTGTAGCTTTGGAACCTGTCCTGGAACTCACTCTGTAGACCAGGCTGGCCTTGAACTCACAGAGATCCACAGGCCTCTGCCTCCCAAATGCTGGGACTAAAAGTATGTGTCAACACCACTGGAATTACATTTTAAGTAACTATGAAAGACACTGAAATATCTTGCTAAAATTTACGGACATAAATATACACTCAGAAAAGTGATCTCAATCATAATTTTTTTAAAAGCAAGATTTTGAGCTGTAAGTATGTAACCCTATCATTCACAAGTCTGATTCCAAATTTAAGGTCAGCCTGGGCTTCACTTTACCCGTTTGTATAAAAACAGGCAGGCATAGTGGCTCACACCTTTAATTGCAAGGGGGTGGGCTGGGAGGAGCAAAAGAAGCAATTAGATCTTTGAGTTCATGAGGCTAGGAAATCCCGTTTAGAAAAAACAGTAATAAGGGACTGGACAGATGACTCAGCAATTAAGAGTACTGGCTGCTCTTTCAGAGGACCTGGGTTCAGTTCCCAGCACCCACATAGCAGCTCACAACTGCAATTCCAGTTCCAAGGGACAATGCCTTCACACAGATATGCAGGCAAAACACCAATGCACATTTTAAAATTTTTTTAAAAGATAATTTTGTATAAAGGCCAGTAATAATAGTAAAAAAAAGCATCCAGGGCCCACCAGGATATATCATCGCATCGAGGTATTTGCTGTACAAACCTGGTAACCTGAGTTCAATGCCTTGAAACCAGGTAAAGTTGAAAGAGGGACCTGACTCTACAGAGTCATGGTCTCCTCTGACCTCCACACATGGCCAACATCATATGCTTACGCAATCATAATAATAAAGAGTTTTTTCAAAAGGAACTAAAATGGCCGGGTGGTGGCGGCACATACCTTTAGTCCCAGCACTTTGGGAGGCAGAGGCAGGCCGATTTCTGTGAGTTTGAAGCCAGCCTGGTCTACAATGCTAGTTATAGGACAGCTACGGCTGTTATACAGAGAAACCCTGTCTTGAAAAAGAAAAAACAAACAAACAAAAACCAAAAAGGAGCTAAAATGTAGCTCGGTTAGTTGAGTGCTTGACTAACATGTTCTAAGCCCTAATCTTGCCCAGCACTGCATAAACCAGGTGTGATGTACATGCCTATAATCCTGAAAAGGCAGCATTCAGAAGGCTCAGATTATCTTCAGCTACAAAACAAATTGAAGGCCAACCTGGGATAAATTAGCAAATAAAAATTCAGTTTAAACCAATAGAAACTTTTGTTTCTTTTATTTCTTTGGTTTTTCAAGACAGGGTTTCTCTGTGTGACAGCCCTGGCTGTCCTGCAACTCACTTTGTAGACCAGGCTAGCCTCGAACTCAGAGGCCTCTGCCTTCTGCCTTCCTAGTGTTAGGATTAAAGGAGTGCACCACCACTTCCTGGCAAAACTTCTGCTTCTTAAATTACAACTAAATTGAGTTTATCCTATGAACGTAAAGATATCTTACTAATAAAAATCTAGGTTGGGCATGTTGGTTCACACTTGTTAATGTCAGCACTGGGGAGTTTGGGGTGGGAGGAATAAAGTTCCTGGCTATGGATCTGGGGAGATAGCTCAGTTGGTAAAAAGTTTACCATGGTGGTATGAGGACCTGAGTTCAGATTCACAGCATCCATGTAAAAACAAACTAGGCCCAGGGATGCACATTTATAATTCCAGCACTGTGGCTTGCTGGCATCTTGTCTAATAAACTGGTGATCTCTAGCTTCAATAACAGAAACCGTCCACCATCTCATTAAAAAAGTTAAAGTGGACAATTTGTAAAAGATATCTGACATAAACCTCTAGCCTCTCTCTATATATAAACATGCATATACCAAAGTTCAAAGTCAGCTTGAGACCCTTGTTTCAAGAAAACCAAACAAGATGTGGCACACGACTTTAAGCCAACACTTGGGAGGCAGAAGCAGATGGATTGCTCTCAGATTCAGAACAGCCTGGTCTACATAGAGAGTCCCAGGCCAGTGAGGGCTAGAGTGAAACCCTGCCTTTAAAAAAAAGCTGGGCATTGGTGGCACCTTTAATCCCAGCACTTGGGAGGCAGAGACAAGCGGATTTCTGTGAGTTCAAGGCCAGCCTGGTCGAGAGAGAGAGAGAGAGAGAGAGAGAGAGAGAGAGAGAGAGAGAGAGAGAGAGAGAGAGAGAGAGAGAGAGAGAGAGAGAGAGAGAGAGAGAGAGAGAGAGAGAGAGAGAGATCAAAGCTACAGAGAAATCCTTGTGTTGAAAAACAAAACCAAAATTTCAAATATAAATAAATAAGGGCCAAAGATACGATTCAGAGTAGAAGCCCTCAGCTTCAAAATTCATGCAAAAAAGAAAAGAAAGAACAAAAAAAAGAGTAGAAGTCCTTGCCCTGTAATCCTGGAAACCCAAGTTTGATCCCCAGAGACCATGAAAGGTGAAGGAAAGAATCAACTGCAAAAGCCACCTACCATTTCCACACACAGCCCCTCCACCATAACAATAAAAGGACGAAAGGAAAGAATGGCGCATAAGTGTGATCCCAGGACTAGAAGGAGAAAAAGGATTAGGAGTTTCAAGTTATCCTCTCATTGCATATGAAGTTCAGCCTGGGTTAAATGAGAGGCTGTCTCAAAACAAAACAAAACCCAAAAAGAATCAGCAGTGATAGTTTAAGGAAGTAGGTAGATCAAACACAAAAAGTGGCCGTCTTGAGCTGCTTCACCTTGAGGTTTGTTGGGTCTGTCCACTTTTCTGGGGACCAAGGTGCAATTTTCCCTCTTTCTTTTTTTAAAATTTTCCCCCCAAGAAAGGGTTTCTCTATGTGGCCCTGGCTGTCCTGGAATTGCTTCTGTAAACCAAGCAGTCCTTGAGATCTGCCTGCCTCTGCTGGGATTAAAGGTGATGCCAAAACACCTTTTTTTGTTTGTTTGTTTTGTGTCTAGCACTATTATTTTGAAATGCTGGCTAGAGAGCCGGGCGGTGGTGGCGCACGCCTTTAATCCCAGCACTTGGGGAGGCAGAGGCAGGCGGATCTCTGTGAGCTAGTTCCAGGACAGACTCCAAAACCACAGAGAAACCCTGTCTAGAAAAAGCAAAAAAAAAAAAAAAAAAGTGAAATGCTGGCTAGAACTTAATACGCTTTTTCTGATCATTTGGACTTCCTTATTTTCTAAAACCCCTCCCTTACCATGTGACTACCTACCACTCTGCCAGTTTAGCACAAAAAAAATGTTTTTTTATCCTTTGGGAGGGGCTTTTCAAGAGGGGGTTTCTCTGTATTAATAATCAGGGCTATTCTGGAACTTGCTCCTTTAGACCAGGCTGGCCTTGAACTCACAGAGAGTGGTGGGTATAAGGGCATGAACCAGGCATGTCTTTTCTTCTTTCCTTCATCTTCCACATCTGGGAAGTGTCTGAGATTTACAACTGGCCTACCCTAGGATATTTTCCTCTTAAATGCTAATAAAACTGTCCTTGATCTTAAAACACACACGTACCAACTATTTCTATATACCAACAAGGGACAGCCCCCTTGAAACAGCACCACAGCAAGAAACTGGGAAGAAACATAACAAAAGAATGGAGGGGAGGGAGATAGGGGGGGAGCACCTGCAAAGTGTGAACAAGACCCAGAATCCGAAGGCCAACACTGCAAAAATAAAGCGTGTCAGTTCTCCTTAGGGCAACCCTGATAGCACCCTAAAAGACTGAGGACATTAAAAAAAAAAAGTAAATATAAAAATATGACATGGTCAAGAAGTATGGTGCTGCAAGCCAGGTGGTGGTGGCGCAGGCCTTTAATCCCAGCACTCCGGAGGCAGAGGCAGGCAGATCTCTGAGTTCTAGGCCAGCCTGGTCTACAAGAGCTAGTTCCAGGACAGGCTTCAAAGCTACAGAGAAGCCCTGTCTCAAGGAAAAAAAAAAAATGGTGCTTGAGGCAGGAGGATCAAAACTGAAGGCCAATATGGGCAACAAAACAAGCACTGTCTCCAACAAAAAACCCAAAGAGAAAAGGAGAGAAACAAAGAAAATGAGGGTATTTACTAACATGGTGTTAGGGAATGGGCAGGGATTCATTAAAAAAACAGGAGCATACTATAGCGACCACCAGGCAGGAGTTCTGAAAGGAGACACATTTACACAGTCAAGGTACACGATAAACCTGGCCCAAGGCAAGGTCTCAACACACAGCTGCATCAAGCACACCACTTAATAAAAATATACATGAATGCTATTTCTTTCCATACATGGCAACTGTCCAAGATGTGTGAGAAAAGCCAGGTCCTCACCTTCCAGCCCAGAGCATGCAGCCCTACCACAGCCCCATAGTGAGAACAGAGAGGCCGAACAGGGTCTGTCAGGACCTTCTGCAGGGATAGCAGAATCTGCTGATAGAGGCCACTTACAAGGTCACCATGAGTCCTGTGGGAGCAACAGTCAGGAAAGGCAATGAGGTACCGCACACAAAGACTCGAGCATTTGTAGGGCACTCTGGGACAGGCTGCCAGGTTTGACTGACTCAGTATCCAAGGGACAAAAGATGGGTATCTTAGTATATTTGTACTGGACCATGACACGCCGGCTAGGGCTCTAAGGGAAGGGTCTACACTCAACATTTGATCTCAAAGCCAGCCAGAGGCTTCACAGTTCCCTACCACAGCCCAGCTGACTCTGTAAGCCATCCCATCCTCTATTCACTTCCAGCCCAGTGGCTACCAGAAGATGTGGCTGAGAAGAAGTGCAGCCCCATCCCGAAGAGTCCAGTGGTCATTCAAAGGGTTGATGGAGGCGGCCAGGGGCTCCAAGACGCAATAGAGCACACTCCCCACCAGGGAGCGGACATAGGGCCCCAAGCAGAGGTGTGGGTTCCGTATCAAGCTCCGTGCCACCTGCAGTAGTCGGTGTAGCTGCTCCAGGTCATGGCTTACAGATTTGACCTGTTGGTAAAAGCGGGTGGCTTAGAAAGACATGGAGAGACAGGAGCCTGACATTCTGACAGCATCTGCTATGAGCCCTAAGCACTGCAGGGCCATCTTCATTAGAAAACTGGTCACTTACCCCACTGACCACATAAACAAAGTAAGGCAGGAGTGCAGCAATCTTGGAGTTTGTCTGCAGGTCCTGGAGGGCGATCTGAAAGGAACCATCCCAATAAAAGAGAGCCACCATTCTGGTGGGTTAGCATGTTAAATGTGCATGCCCTGACGCAGAGATTCCATCAGCTTTAACCTGTGGAAACCTGCTGACACAGACAACAATACTATCTATTAATAGAAAAAGTGAACGCATGCCATCCATGAGTGACCAAGAGCTAAGTTTTTATTTCCCTTTGTTCTCTACTGAGACAGGGTCTTATAAAGTACCCATCCAATCCAGGCCTTTGCACACGCTAATCAATGCATGGCTAGCCCAGGAGCCAAGGTCTGAGAACAGAAATGGATGGTGACAATGTTCCTAGTTTTTTAAGTGAAATAGCAGCAGCCAGATGTGAAGGTGAGGATCGTGTCACACAGAAAAGTCACATGACTGGACCAGAGAGGAAAGCCTCCGGTGATGTCCAGAGGCTAAAGAAGCAGCTCAGGGAGCAGTCCAGGAACTATGCTTGAGAGCAGGCCTGGATAGGCACCTGGAGGCACCTGACCTGGACCTATACATTCCCTTTCCTTACCAAGAACTAGCTAGTTCCAGGACAGTTAAGACTGTTAATTAGAGAAACCCTGCTTCAAAAAAAAATAAATAATTAATTAATTAATTAATAAAATGCCTCATTTGGCTCCAGATCAATAGACACCTCAAAAAAATGGGAATCAGGAATGAAGGTGTGGGAATCCAATTGTTAGAAGCACCTGCTCTGCTGCCCACTGCCCGGGAACAATGGTTTCTACCAGAGCATGAAGGAGTTAGGACTGGCATAGCAGGGGATCACACAGGGGACACATGCCACTAGAGAATGGGTTCCACCACAGTAAACAGTTCATCTACAGAGGACAGGAACTAGACAACTGAAATATTCACGGGGATCTCAAACTCTGACTTTATGCCTAGTCACTGTTTCACCTTCATCAGCTGTGGATCGTCCCCCAGTACAGCCCGCGTGACTTGCTGGTAGTACTTGAGAAGGTCATCTGTCAGTGAAGACACTGCGCTGGGTACTGTGATGAGAGAAGGACGTGGTCACACAGGAAGGGACAGCCTTCTCAAGGCTTCCTCAGCCTGCCACCCTACAGCTACCATACCCACCCACGCGGGACCCAATCAAGCAGAAGGCGCAGGAGCAGGCTCCAGCTGCTCCCAGTGCACTCTGATCAGGCAGGTTCCACTTGCCTCGGCTCTATCTACTCCCACCCACCCTCTGCCATACAGATTCCTGCTCAGTTCTAAAGCTCCGATTGCGATTGCCTATGACTCAGGCTCTCTGAAGCTCCGCTCAGCGTACCCTGGAAGTGAAGTACTTCTTGGGGAATCTCAGAATACAGCACAGACTTCTGTCTTGGCCTCTAACATACATTATGGCTGCTAATAGGTCTGGGTCCTGCTTCTGGTCAAAGGCATGTGTTCCTTTAGAACATGGCAGGCATCTGGAAATGCTTGGCAGATGCAGATCAAAAGGCACAGATGCCCCTCACTCCTACAGAGTTCCTCAGGACAGCCCATTCTCCACACTGCCGTTTACCTGATCCCTGAGGTGCCAGGTTTCCTTTGCCATCCAGATAGGAGACATGGACTAAAATTAAGGGAAAGAGATGGATGTCAGTTGGGATTTTGCCCCCCCAAATTCCACCCTTCCTAAAAGTTGGCCCATCAGCACCACTCAGACCATCCAGTTCCTGTCCCAAGCCCAAGGAGGACCCTAGCAGCCACCTCTGACTGCTGTCTCTGCACAGCCCTTGGGGATGTTGGTGGCCAATGCCAGCTCCACGAGGTTCACTTCTCGGTCCTCTGGAAAGTAGAGCTCACCCTCTCTTGTGGGGCGCAAGGGCAATGCCTCCTGGGACCCATAGCCACACACAGCCTGAGGAGAAAGAAGATTAGCAAACAGAGTCAATCCAGTGAAGGAACAAGAGCCGGGATGGGGCGCTCCTGATCGGGGCAGGAAGCCTATGCTGGAGGACAGTCCCTAGGTCCTGGGACACTTTGGCTCACCAGGTCACGGGCTGGATGTTACCTTCCTCTTATAACTGTAAGAGTTCTATGCCCCACTAAGGTGCCAGTCCCTCTCACTTACAGCCAAACAACTCTAAAAACACTCACTACCTTCCTCTCTCAACTCCGTGACCCAGAGCTACAGCAACACAGGTTCATACCCCATGTTTCCTTACCCAGCATGCCTTTTTATTTCTGGAGTACTTCAGCTCCATTTCCTCAGCACTCTTAAGGCCTGGCTCAAGCTCTTCTCTTTTACGAATCATTCCCCACTGGCCAGGATCCCAGGGGCCTTTCCATTCTTTCAGAACTCATATTGCTTTGGTCTGGGTCCAGCACCTGACAACATTGCCAGCCCTGATCTGAACAGGGGTGAGGTAGCCCTCTGTGGCCATACTCCACTCACCTCCACACTGCTCCACCTGAGAGCCCTGTTGAAATCCTCTACCGTCAGCTTCCTTCGTTTGGTGTGCTTCATGAACTGAGAGCTATTCTGGGAGGGGATGAACAGAAGCCAGAGTCAGTACGCAGGGAGCAGGTGCGGGAACCCCCAAAGGAAATGGGTTAGATTGAAGAGACAAAGAGGACCCCACACCAGCAATCAGAAAGCCTGGTTTCTCCAGCTCAGCCTTTGCAAACTTTCTCACATCACGACCCAGCTGTGTGCCTTGGTGTCTCCTGTGCAGAGTGTCACTGTCTATCCACTCTGCCTGGGTGGCAGGACATGGTAAGAAGAGTCATAAGAAAATGCTCAGCTAGTGTTTTCTTTTCTGGATGACTAACTGGGGAGAAAATGTTTTTGTTCATTTGTCTTTTGTTTTTGTTTTTCAAGACAGGGTTTCTCTGTGTAGCCCTGGCTGTCCTGGAACTCACTCTGTACACCAAGGTGACCTCCAACTCAGAAATCCGCCTACTTCTGCCTCCTGAAACATGATTCTAATTAGTCTAACATACACCATCACTGCCTGGCTTAGATAAGGACTCTTTAAAAGATCTAGACTGTCTCCTAACCTCAAAACACAAGGTACCTAACATACGTTCATTGAACCAGCCAGTGTGGGAGGGGGTAACAGGGAAGAACAAAGGGAGAAGGGCTAAGGAGAGCTGAGAGCAGCGCACCTGTGTGGCCTCTCTGAGACGGTAGCACACATCTTCAGCAAGCAGAGCTGCCACCTCGTCACTCAGCTCCAGCCCTGTGCTCTCTGCCATGAGTCGAACTGACTCCCGAGGGATCTCCACAAACCTCCGCTCTTCTCTCTCCGACATGGTTCCAGTGGAGCTGGGAGTGGAAACAAAAGGAAGGGTTAAAAACTGTCCAATATCGCTAAGAGTCCCCCAAACACAGGTCAAGCAAGACCCTCTCATCTGTGCCTGCTCCTCTTGCTCTATAATCCACAAACAGGGAGTTTAGAGGCTCAACAAGGCCAGGTCCAAGATGATCCACCCAGACAAGCTCCCAGGACTCCAGCACAGATTCATCATTCTTCATCTCTAAAACCAATGGGCAATGCATGTAGCCCCCATCACTCTCCTCCCCGTCTCCCCCATTGCTTCTGGAAAATAAAGAACAAAACTGGCCCAAGCTGGAAAGGCTGCGGACAGGCTGTCTGCAAAACTTCCCACTACCTTTCATGTGCTTATTGCAGGACCTCAGTCCACTCTGTCTCTTCTTTGCGTCACTCCCCTTCTTTATTCTCCTCCCTAAATCTCCTGAACTGAGTGATCCAGCACCTATTCCCTTTGCATCACTGTTCAAATGTCACCTGCTCAGGTTGTGTAAATATCCCTGTCATTTGTCCTTAAAGCAGTTCTGAGGCAGGTGCGTGGATAGTTCCAAGTCCACCTTGACTATGAAATGAGTTCAAGGTTACCCAAACAACTCAGACTATCTCAAAATAAAAAGAAGGCTGGAGTTGAAGTGATGGTGCACACCTTTAATCCCAGCATTCAGGAGGCAGAGGCAGGAAGATCTCTGTGTTTGAGGCCAGCCTGGTCCACAGCCAGAACAAATTCTGGGGACAGTCAGGGTTATAGAGAAACCCTGTCTCAAGAAAAATATAAAAAATTTAAAAAGGGGCTGGAGAGTTGGCTCAGAAGTTAAGAGCACTGACTGCTCTTCCAGAGGTCCTGAGTTCAATTCCCAGCAACCACATGGTGGCTCACAGCCATCTGTAATGAGATCTGGTGCCCTCTTCTGGCATGTAAACATAAAAAAAAATTAAAAAGAAGGTTGAAGATATAGCTCAGTGGCAGAACCTTAGGGTCAAACAGTCTGTAACTACACAGTTGCACAACTTCCTGGGTAGTGTTTGCAGAGTTCACACCAGAGTGTTTGCAGAGTTCACACCAGAAGACAACTCTGGTTATCACTCCTCCTGAGGAGCTGCCCACTTTGTTTTTTGAGACAAGGTCTCTCCCTGGAACCTGAGGCCCACAGATTAGTAGGCTGGCTGGTCAGCGAGCCTCAGAGAGCCGCCCACCTTGGGGTGCGCAGGGCTGGCTTTTTACCATCATTCCCACTCTTGTTCAGGGGGTGCTGCGGGCCAGCATGTGGTCCCCAGCAGACTGAGCTGCACACCAGCAAAGACCATGGTCTGTATGCTCACCTTTGCAGCCCAAGCATCCAGCAGCAATGTCAGCACATACTACGCCCTCATTAACACTTGCTGAAAAAAGAAAGAACAGTTATTCTTTATTCCTTTTTCTGTTTGCTTGGCTCTTTGAGCCAGGGTTTCCTCTGTAGTTCTGGAGCCTGTCTTGGAAGTAGCTCTTGAACCAGGCTGGCCTCAAACTCATAGAGATCTGCCTGCCTCTGCCTTCCAAGTGTTGGGATTAAAGGCGTGCACCACCACTCCTGGCTTTTAAAGATTTATTTTTATGTACATTGGTGTTTTGCCTGCACGTATGTCTCTGTGAGGATAACAGATCCCCTTGAACTGCAATTACAGACAGTTGTGAGCTGCCATGTGAGTGCTAGGAATTGAACCCAGGTCCTCTAGAAGAGCAGCCAGTGTTCTTAATCAATCACCGAGCCATCTCTCCAGCACAGCTATTTCTCTAAGCACATAAATGTGGCTTCCAGCTAGCAACACTCTATGACCTCATTCTAACCTACATATCTAATATCTAACAATGAGATATATACAGTATACATTTTGTTCATTTTACCAAGTCACAAAAGCCATAGCTCAGAGAGATTACCTGGATTGTCCAAGGCCAACCAGTAGGCATTGAGTAATTAGATGGCAGGGGCTCGAACCTTTGTAGTAAATTAACTCAGAATACTATATTTACAAGCAGCAGACTTGTGTTTGAACTAGGCCTGGCTTAGTACCTCAAGGATTTGGAGTCCCACAATTAGATGCACCACTGGATGAGTATGCTTCAGTTTTCCCATCTCTAAAATGGGAGCACTCAGTATTGGATGTGTGGAAAGCCAGGAAGGACTTACTCTATCATGTCCCCCTATTGAGACCTCACAAAATCCAGTCTGTGACCAGGGTCTCCCACTCCTCAGTCTCCTGTCCTGCACATCCTCAGTTCCAAGTCCCTCTGCCCAGAAAGCGTGGGAGCCGACCTCCTAGGACCTTAGGGTTGCGCATCCTCCAATCCACCTTACTTCATCCCAGATCCGGAGGGCGTGGGGTGGAGTGGGAAGGTCAAGGGTTACGGAACTTGTGTCACGTGCTCGATGAAGAGGGCGGGCCCCCGCCGGCTCCCAGGCTGGTGAGCAGCCCACCGCGGGACGCGAAGCCCTGGACCCCAGCAGGGCCTGCTCACCTGCAGACTCCGGCGCTGCGAGGGCGCCTGCCGAAGAGGCGGCGGCAGCTTCTACTCACCGGCTCGGACTAATTCCCTCTCTCGGAGCCCAGACTCCGCCCTCAAAACGCGGAGCCAATCGGTGGCCGCCTCCTGAGTTTCCCGCCCACCAATGGGCGTCCCGCCTCAAGATTGGTCAGTGTGAATGAGCGCTGAAGGCACCAAGCCGTCGTCGGTCACGTGGGTGGCGCTTCTTAAAGCGACAGCTCTTGGTTGGCTAGAAGGTGGTGTGCCCTAGTTTACAAAGTCCCCAGAGAGATAGTCCTCGTCCCGGACCTTGCGCCTGTTATTGCAGAGTTTTTCCGCATCAGAGTAAACCTTTAGGCTTTTGGTGCCTGACTTAGCTTTCCTCTCTCTATTATCCCTCCAATAATACCTCCAACAGCAACTGCTACAGGAACAGATGGGATTCACAGGAGCTGTTCCCGGTGGATAGAAGAGACTTCTGGCCGGGTGTGATGGAGCATTGCACATCTTCAATCTCAGCGCTGAGGACGCAGAAGCAGGAGCATTTTTATGAGTTTGAGGCCAGTCTGGTTCACACAGTGAGTCTGAAGCGAGCCCAGAGGAACATCGTGAGAAACAAAAATCCAAAGGGGGTACAGCCTTGGTGGCGCGTGCCTTTAATCCCACTTGGGAGGCAGTCTTAGGCAGATCTCTGTGAGTTCAAGACCAGCCTGTTTCATAGCATGAGTTCCAGGACGGTCAGAAAAATAAATGAATAAAAATAAAGATGGTACTTTGGCTGGGCCAGACACTTCAAGAATCCCTGGATTCTGCTCGTTGGGCTCACGTCCCCATTCTCCGGACTCGTGCCTTATCGTCCATATTATAGGCTACAACTCCTACACTGCTCTAACAGCTCTTTCCTAAACTCCTGTTGAGACAGTTACTGTGTGCTCTCTCTTCAGTGCCCCACCCTTCACCCCCTTCCCTTTGGGAAAAGATCTTCTGCCTGGCCAGGAACTCATTATATAGACCATGCTGTCCCCCAGCAATTCTCACAAGTCCCCCAAAGGCAAGACGTGTAGGTTTGTTTCCACGTATCTGGTTCATCGACAAGTCTCAGTTGATAAACAGTGAATTTCACCCAGCAAACAACCTCATTCCAAGTAAAAGAGGAAGTGGTGATGAGGCAGGAGGATTACCAATTTCAAACCTGTAAAGGAGGAACTGGAGGTTAACCTGATCCATTCTCAAAACAGAGACAGTTGCTTACTGGTCTTCACTGCTAACCCAGCCCACAGAAATCGTAATTTCTGCCACACCCAATCTCTCTGTCTGTCTGTCTGTCTGTCTGTCTGTCTGTCTCTCTCTCTCTCTCTCTCTGTCTCTCTCTCTCTCTGTCTCTCTCTGTCTCTCTCTCTGTCTCTCTCTCTCTGTCTCTCTCTCTCTCTCTCGCTCTCGCTCTCGCTCTCGCTCTCGCTCTCGCTCTCGCTCTCGCTCTCGCTCTCGCTCTCTCTGTCATTGTCCTGGAATTAGGTCTATCTACCAAACTCTGGCCAAACTCTTTTAAATACCAGTCAAAATCCTAAACATGCTTGCCCTGGCACTCTTTCTCTGAAGATCATTCCCACCCCTGAATCCACAGAAGCTTGCAAACCTCTATTGCTAAACCAGCCAGGTTTTTTTGTTTTTGGTTTTGGTTGTTTTTGAGACAGGGTTTCTCTGTAGCTTTGGAGCCTGTCCTGGAACTAGCTCTAGTAGACCAGGCTGGCCTCGAACTCACAGAGATCCACCTGCCTCTGCCTCTGGAGTGCTGGGATTAAAGCCATGTCCCACCATCACCGGGCCCAGGTTTTTGGTTTTTTGGGTTTTTTTGTTTTTTGTTTGACTTTGAGTGTGTGTGTAGGGGGAGGGGGTTGGTTTTTTGAGATGGGGATTCTTTGTGTTGTAGCTCTAGCTGTCCTGGACCTCCCTCCTTAGACAGGCTGGCCTTGAACTCACAGAGTAATGCCTGCCTCCACCCTGCCCCAAGGGTGGGGGTCAAAGGCATGCCACCACACCCAGCCAGCTTTTTTCTAAAAAGAGTGTAGCCCCCTTTCTTCTTCCTGAACATCACCTCCCAGCAGACGCAGAGATTTAGTTTGCCTGCCCTGCCGTTTTTCTCCCAAACTTTAATGAAAGAAAGCATCCAGCAAAGTTAGAGATTAAATTTTATTTCATCCCAAAACAGTAGAAATTTTAAAAGCTTGTGTATGTGAGTGGAAGGCAGAGTGCATGCACACGGAGGTCAGTTTACTTTCCAGAGCTGGTTCTCTTCCACCTTGCTTTTGAGGCAGGGTCTTGTTTCTAGGCGATGGCGTCCAAGCTAACTGGTCCCAAGCTTCTGGGTGGCCAGTCTCACCTCTCTTCTCACTGTAAGTGTACTAGGATTTCAGCTACTGGCCCTTACACCCAAGTTTATTATTGGTTTTTATGGGGGGAGGAGTTTAAAACAGGGTGTTACTGTGTACATGTCTGTCCTAGAATTCACTGTGTAAACCAGGCTGGCCTTAAAGTCATAGGCCTGTTTCTATCTATCTCTAGAGTGTTGGGATCAAAAGTGTGTGCCACCACGCCCCATACCAGTTTCTGATCTTTTAAAAAAAAAATGCCAGGTGGTGGTGAAACATGCCTTTAATCCCTGCACTCTGGAGGCAGAGGTAGGCAAATCTCTGTGAGTTCCAGGCCAGCCAGGTCTACAAAGTGAGTCTAGGACAGCCAAGCCTATACAGAGAAGCCTTGTTTCAAAAAAACAAACAAACAAAAAGTATTTTTTGTTTTGTTTTGTTTTTTAAATCTGTATGTGTGCATACACTTGCCAGTCAGAGGACAACTTGCAGGAGTTGGGATCTCATCACAGCAAGGAGGGACCAAAAATTGAACTCAACAAATTCTTTTACTTGTTTCACCATCATTTCAGGCCCCTTGGTCAAGTACTTGTCTACTACTTGTAGGACGGAAACTGGGTGACGTGATACTCGCCTGCAATGCTGGCTCTTGGGAGGCGAGAGCGGGAGAAGCACAAGTTCAGTATTATCCTCAGCTACATGTCAAGTTTAAGGCTAACCTGCGATATAGGAGCCCCAAGAAAGTAAAATAATCCCAGCACTCGGGAAACAGAGCCAGGCGGATCTTGAGTTCGAGGCCAGCCTGGTCTACAAGAGCTAGTTCCAGGACAGACTCCAAAGCTACAGAGAAACCTTGTCTCGAAAAAAAAAAAAATAAGGAAAATAAATTTTATTTATTTAATGCAGTTCAGGTGATCAAACCTCCAAGTTTGCATCTGCTAGACAAAAATGTTCTACCACTAAGTTACATCCTCAGCACTTTATTAAAGAATATTTTTTAAAATTTAAGATTTTTTTATGAGTGTTTTGTTTGCATGTATGTCTGTGCATCATGTGTGTACCTGGTGCTTGAGGAAGTCAGAAGAGGGCATCAGATCCCTGGGACTGGAGCTATGTGTCAACATGTGAGTGCTGAGAACGGACACAGCGGGAAGACCAAGCACTCTCAACTGATGAGCCATCTCTCCAGCCCCAAGATTTACTTCCCACTGTTTTTATTTGTGTATGTATGTGTGCACATGAGTGAAGACTGTGCTCCAGGAAGCTAGAGGAGTCAGATCTCCGGGAGATGGTAACAGGTGTCGTGAGCAGGCAACATGGTGCTGGTGATTGAACTCAGGTCCTGTGCAGGAGCAGCAAGAGCTCTTAAGCATGGAGCCATCTCTCCATCCCTCATTTTTTAATTCCAGAAGAAATTCCTGCATGAGAACCTGGACAGGCACACTCACCCCTCTTCCTTTCAGGGCTCAATACTGCTGCTTGGGAAAGAAAATCCTCTGGAACTAAGCTGTGAAAGCCAGATGGATGGAACTGGGGTTGCCATGGCAACTCCACCTTAGGCTACTGACCCTGCTGAGTCTCTCCCAGTTACATTGACTTGCAGTGTGGTTTCCAGGCTTGAAGACCGAAATGTCTGTCCATCTATGAAGGCCTTAGTTTATTAGCTCATTAGCATTGGGCTGGGCTGCTGGCTGGTACTGCTCACATTTGTAAGTCTAAACCACTACTGACAGCTTGAAGGCAGGAGAGGGCGGAGGAAGGCCCAGGCCTGTTAGGGCAACATCATATCTAGTGAAGCTGTATATAATCTGATGGAGGTGGGTCTTGTATCTTATCTCTTGCTTTCATTGGTTAACTAATAAAGAAAACTGCTTGGCCTGATAGGACAGAAAATTAGGTAGGCAGAATAAACAGAACAGAATGCTGGGAGAAATAAGCCAAGTTAGTCAGTCGCCAAGTTAGTGATTCTCCCACCCAACACAGCCGCAGGTTAAAATCTTCCCTGGTAAGCCACCTCGTGGGCTATACAGATTATTAGAAATGGGTTAGATCAATATGTAAGAGCTAGCCAATAAGAGGCTGGAACTAATGGGCCAGGCAGTGTTCAAAAGAATACAGTTTCCGTGTAATTATTTCGGGTATAAAGCTAGCCGTGCAGGCAGCCGGGTGCCAGGAACATAGCCCGCCGCTCATATTACAACAATAATCTGCCTAGAGTTTATTTGCTCCCAACTGGAGTAGAAGCAAGAGCTCAGGGAGGCAGCAATGCGATCCACATCACCAGAGAAAAAGAGGAGGCTACTGTGGATGCCATCTGGGATGGATCACTGCTGAGCCATTCCGTCCTCAGAACAAAGCTACTTTGGCATTAACGTGGGTCTGAGCTCAGGGTAAGAGTAGCCCTGGCTACACTTTATCTCAAGGCATCCTGATATCACAGAGAATTCCACCCTTTAATGAACAGATGTACGCTTTCACAAGTCTGACCCCTAGTAGCACATTCCTCCCCTTGAGACGGGTGGCCAGTCCCAACTGCAGGCATCCCACACTGTAAGTTAGTCCTCAGGACCATATCATGTCACCTAACCAAGTAAGAGCCCCCACAGGTAGGTGTCCCAGCTGATCAGACCTAAGAAATTTCCATTAAACCCTGTAAAGAGATTTTCATCCCTCCCTCCCCAGTTAACATTAGGGACACATTGTGTCAGATGCGATCCTTGATTTCCCCCACCCCAGCTTTGGTGGTATCTCTCATGAAATCCTCCATTTCTATTAGTATGGTCTTTGATGAATTCATTCAGTCAATATCATTGGCCTGCCAACATGCTCCCCAGCATAGAAGCATTCCCACTCCCCAAATGCCTAGCCCCTGGAAAGAATAAATTGCTTTATTTCAACCAGGTGGTGCTGGCAGCAGCAGCAAACACCTTTAATCCCAGCATTTGGGAGGCAGAGGCAAGCAGATCTCTGAGTTCAAGATCAGCCTGGTCTACAGAGTAAGTTCCAGAACAGCCAAGGCCACACAAGAGAAACCCATTTCTCCAAAAACCAAAGGGAAAAATTGCTTTTTTTAAATTTATTTATTATGTATGAGTGTTCTAGGCACCAGATCTCATTATAGATGGGTGTGAGCTACCATGTGGTTGCTGGGAATTGAACTCAGGACCTCCGGAATAGCGGTCAGTTCTCTTAACCTCTGAGCCATCTCTCCAGACCAAAATTGCTTTATTTTAAACACTCGCCAGGCGTGTTAGTGCATTTATGAATTACAACCTTTGGAGCATGGGCAAGAGAATCTGTTCAAGGACAGCCTGGGTTATAGTATGAGATCCTATCTCAAGACCAAAAATCCATAGTTCCATTATATCATTAGCTGTGTGCCGTTAGACACATTAGTTCACCTCTCTGATCAGTTTCATCAGCTTGTAAAGCAAGATAAGTCTCTATCATAAAATTGTAAAATAATGTGTATAAGGAATTTGTATCATTTATACACAAAGCACTTTTTGACTCTCCCTGGGCCAGTTCGGGAGGTGCTAACTTCCATGGGGTGCAGAAATGGCTCAGGAGAAAGCGCTTACTACTCCACCCAAATATGCATGTCAGTGGCTCACACCCACCTCCAACTTCAGCTCCAGGGATTCCTACATCTTGGGCCTTGCTGCAGGCACCTGCACTCTTGCATACACACGTGCATAAATATAATGGATAATAAAATATTTAAAACAACAAAACAATTTGACATTCTAACGTTCAGACTTCCCTAGAACTGATCAAAGTCAGACACAGTAGGAGATGCCTTTAATCTCAGCGTTCAGAAGGCAAAAACAGGCAATCAGAACTACACAGTGAGACCCTGTCCAACAAATGGGGGCGGGGGTGAGAAGTAGGGGTGGCAATGTGAGTTTAAAATTTTGTGTCTCTGTGTAGCCTTGGCTGCCTGCCTCTGCCTCCCAAGTGCTGGGATTAAAGGTGTGCACCACCACTGCTTGGCTATGAACCTACAATTCTATAAAAATTTTAAATAAAAACATTCTGCCTTAGTAATTAATATACATACACATATAGTTTGTTTTTTGTTTTTTTGAGTCACAGTTTCTCTGTGTAGCCTGCCCTGGCACTTGCTCTGTAGATCAGGCTGGCTTTGAACTCAGAGATCCACCTGTCTCTGCATTCTGAATGTTGGGATTAAAGATGTGCACCACCAGGCGGTGGTGGCGCACGCCCTTAATCCCAGCACTTGGGAGGCAGAGGCAGGCGGATCTCTGGGAGTTTGAGACCAGCCTGGTCTACAGAGCTAGTTCCAGGACAGGCTCCAAAGCCACAGAGAAATCCTGTCTCGAAAAACCAAACAAAAAACAAAAAACAAACAAACAAAAAAAGATGTGCACCACCACCTGCTTTTTGTTTGTTTGTTTGTTTTGTTGTGTTTAAGACAGGGTTTCTCTCTAATTTTGGAGCCTGTCCTGGAACTAGTTCTTGTAGACCAGGCTGGCCTCAAACTCAGAGATCCGCCTGCCTCTGCCTCCCAAGTGCTGGGATTAAAGGCGTGCGCCACCACCACCTGGCTGTTACCACCTGGTTTAATAATTATATTTTAATATTTTTATGGTTTATTTAACTTTATTTATATGCATTGGTGTGAAGGTATCAGATCCCCTGGAACTGGATCTTCAGACAGTTGTGAGCTGCCATGTGAGTGCTGGGAATTGAACCTAGGTCCTCTGGAAGAGCAGTCAGTGCTCTTAACTACTGAGCCATCTCTCCAACCCCTAATAATTTTTTTTAACTCTAATTTTATGTACATTGGTGTTTTGCCTGCATGTACGTCTAAGGGTGTTAGATCCCCTGGAACAGGAGGTATAAACAGTTGCGAGCTGTCATATGGGTGCGGGGAATTGAACCTGGGTTCTCTGGAAGAGCAGCCAGTGCTCTTAATCCCTGAGCCTTCTCTCCAGCCCTTGTTTTGTTTTCTTTTGAGGCAGAATCTCACTATATAAAGTGGACTGACGCCCAGTTCCAATTACGAACATTTTAGATATAAAACAGAACATGAAGGGAGATAAGAAACTACAGAACCTTGGTCCAGGAGTTGTGATAGACAAGGGAAAGGGAAAAGGGAGCCATATTGTGGTGCCTTTCTCTTGCCATGTTCTGACATCATTCTGGATGCTTCAGCTCTCTATTAATTTGCTTTTTTATTGTTTTGTTATTTTTTTAATATTTATTTATTTATTATGCATACAATATTCTGTCTGTGTGTATGTCTGCAGGCCAGAAGAGGGCACCAGACCTCATTACAGATGGCTATGAGCCACCATGTGGTTGCTGGGAATTGAACTCAGGACCTTTGGAAGAGCAGGCAATGCTCTTAACCACTGAGCCATCTCTCCAGCCCTGTTTTGTTGTTATTATTGAGACAAGGTCTCACTGTGTAGCCCAAGCCAGCCTGGAACTCTTGTAGACCTGATTGTCTCTGCCTCCCTAGAGCTGATAGTGAAGAAATGACTCACCACACCAAGCAGCATCGGCTCTTTAATTTCTGAACCTCAACACAATTAACACTGGGACCATATTATGTAAGATGCAGTCTTTGAGCTCACAGCCCTTAAAATAAACCAGGAATGATCTTGTATACCTGTAGTCCTTACACCTGGAATTCAAAGGCGGCCTAGGATACACAGTGGTTCAAGGTTAGCACAAGTTTGAGAACCCATCTCAAAAGCAAATAAATAACAACAATACTAAAGCTCTTTATTCCGACCAAGACAAGACAACATTTCCATGAGAACCAAAGACCTTTTATGGCTAAAACACAGAATAAAAAGTCTTGAGAACACAGCTCCGCTGGAAGAAGTAGCCATAGCCTTCTGTGGACAAGAGATCATCCTTGCCTCCGTAACAGTGGCCAGACTGAAGCTCTAGACGATATATCAAGCAGGAAAGTCACGTTCTCCAAATCAGGACCAAACAAGGCTGGAGGCTCCCTTACTCAGCTCACGAGTCCTATGATAAATCAGGAAAAACATGTAAGTTAGACACCAAGCTCTCTGGCAGCCAAAACCATAGACTTCCCACCCCAAGGACATATGTCTTAGACTTCCAAAAGAATAGGATGAGAACTTACATGTCTCTGAGACATTAAATCCTACAGTTGCCCCCTCTCCTGTACACCCCTTCTTCAGAGAATAGAACCAGAACCCATGTCAGACACTCACCCAAGTAATCGTCCATCAGAGAGCCAATAGCAAACTGTAGGAAGAATGGTAAAAAGGGCGGTGAGGCCAAGACACAAGGATATCCTCGACCCACCCGCCCCACTCCAGGCTTCTATCATCAATCCCCCTTTCAGGGAAAAATAGCACAGAAAAAGTAATTTAAAAAAAGAAAGAAAGAAAGAGAGAGAGAGAGAGAGAGGGAGGGAGGGAGGGAGGGAGGGAGGGAGGGAGGGAGGAAGGAAGGAAGGAAGGAAGGAAGGAAGGAAGGAAGGAAGGAAGGAAGGAAGGAAGGAACCAACCAACCAACCAACCAACCAGCTGGGAATGACAGTACTGATTTATTTATAATCCAGCCACTTGAAAAGCTGAGGCAGGAGGATTATGAGTTCCAGGCCAGTTTGGGCTATGTCATCAAGACACTGACTCAAAAATAAAATTAACCAGGCCTGCCCCGTAAAGGCAAGAAGTCAGGCAAGAGACTCACAATGTCATTCTTGTCCACACGTGTCCCCACAATCTTGAGGCGGATCTCATCATCCTGTTGAATCACAATGTCCTGTGGAAGGAGAGAACCATGTACTCAAACGTACTCCGCCCACAGTCTCAGGCCGTCTTACTCTCTTCCCTTGCTCACCTCATCCATTGTCTTGTAACAAGGTGGGTTGGAGTTCGGGTCGAACTCCATCTCCGATGGGATGGACTAGAAGGCAATTGACATGAAGATTAGCACTTCAGATGGCTTTGTCAAAAGATGATAGTCGGGACTCTGTCTCCTCCTTGGACCCCACCCAGTATACCGACTTACATGTCTAGAGATGAAGCAAGACATAGGCCCAATTTCTGTGAAAAGTCCAACCTAGGAGGAAAATGAATGATCACACTTCAAAGGCTTTCAGGAACTAATTTTCCCGCCTTTAGCTAATATCTAATTATATTACTCATGTTTCCTAAGAGTCTGAATTGTAGCATTTGTTTTCATTTCTCTTTCACACAGTCTTTCATTTCTTTATGTAACAAGTCTTTATCTGTCCTGCAGCCAGCTCCCAAATAATGACACAGACACTTATTATTAATTATGAAAGCTTAGCCTTAGCTTAAGCTTGTTTTGTTTTGCTTTTCGAGACAGAATTTCTCTGTGTAACAGTCCTGGTTGGGCTATGAAGTTTTAGCAACCCTGATGCTTAGGCTTGTTTTTTATTTTATTTATTTATTTATTTATTTTGTATGCAGTTAGTCAGAAGAGGGCACCATACCTCAATACAGATGGTTGTGAGCCACCATGTGGTTGCTGGGAATTGAACTCAGGACCTTTGGAAGAGCAGGCAATGCTCTTAATCGCTGAGCCATCTCTCCAGCCCCCTTAGGCTTGTTTTTAACTAGCTCTTATAACTTAAATTAACCCATTTCTATTAATCTACATTTTACTATATAACTCTTTATCTTTCTTTCCTTCTATATGTCCAACTCCCTCCATGTCTCCTTAGTGCCTTGCTGGCATATTTTGATTGCCCACATCCTCCTCCTCTTCCTTTCTCTCCCCAGAAATCCCACCTATCCTCCCTGCCTAGCTTTTGGTCATTCAGCTTTTTATTACACCAATCACAGCAATGCATCTTCACAGAATACAAATATCCCACAACATCTTTACATTTTTATTTTATTTTTTCAATTACTTTTTTTTTTTTTGGTATTTTTCGAGACAGGGTTTCTCTGTAGCTTTGGTGCCTGTCCCGGAACTAGCTCTTGTAGACCAGACTGGTCTCAAACTCCCAGAGATCCGCCTGCCTCTGCCTCCCGAGTGCTGGGATTAAAGGCATGTGCCACCACCACCCAGCTTTTTTCATTACTTTTATGTGTGTGAATATTCTGCCTGCTTGCAGTGCCCATGAAGGGGAGAAAAGGTTGTTGGATCCTGTGAAATTGGAGTTACAGAAGATTGTGAGCCATAATGTGGGTGGTGGAAATCAAACCCAGGTCTTCTAGAAGAGCAACTAGTGTTCTAAACCACTAAGCTATAATCCTTATATAGCCCGAGCAGGCCTTGAATTTGTGATCCCAAATAGGGAGGATTACAGGCTTATGTTACTAAGACTGAATTTTACCATGGTACCAGGGATCAGAACTCAAGTCCTCATGCTTGCACAGGAAGCACTTTACCCATTGAACAATATCCCAGATTCCCACTTTGTCTGAGATAGAGTCCCAACTCTAGAGCCCACGTCGGGTGGATTAAAATCTGCAGAGGCAGAGGCAGGCAGATTGCTGAGTTCAAGGCCAGCCTGGTCTACAAAGTGAGTTGCAGGACAGCCAAGGCTATAGAAAAGCCCTGCCTCAATAAACAAATGAATCTTAATAACAATGCCAGCCAGTGGTAGCACACACCTTTAAGCCCAGCACTCACTCTGTGAGTTCAAGGCCAGCCGGCACTGGAAGAGCTAGTTCCAGGACAGAAACTAAAGCTACAGAGAAACCCTATCTCAAAAAAAAAAAAAAAAAAAAAACCTTAATAACAACAAAAAATTTAAGATAATCAGTAAGTGACTACCCACAACCTATGAATGCTCTTACCTTGTTGACCTGAGTGACCACAGCATCCACCACCTCACCTTTAAAAGGCCGGAAAACAATAGCCTTGTACTTAACTGGATAAAGAACAAAACCTCGTCCTGGCTGGATCACACCAGCACCAATATTGTCGATGGTGGTGACAGCAATGACAAAACCATACCTGCAAGAAGGATGAAACAACACAGCTACTGTATGTGAAGATCCTCTAACAATCCATCAGCAACATGAGTCTGTGTGTGTCTGTGTATGTGTGATGGAGCTTCTGCTCTGGAAGCTCAATGACCAAGAAAAAGCCAGGCCCACCGATCAGTATCTGTAAGAGCAAATGATGCTCTCATATTTGTACAATAAATGCTCAAGAAGGCTGACATATCCCTATTATCTCAGCACTGAGGCAGAATTAATTGGTCAGGGTCGGAGGCCAGGCTGAGACAACATGGTGAGACTGAGACAGATGTTTCAAAAAACTACAAACAGGGATGGACTGGAGAGATGGCTCAGCAGTTAAGAGTTCAGCTCTTCAGAGTTCAATTCCCAGCAACCATGTGGTGGTTCACAGCCATCTACAATGAGATCTGGTGCCCTTTTCTGGCATGCAGGCAAAACACTACATAACAAATAAATACAAACGAGCTGTGGCAATGACACAAGCCTCTAATTCCAGCACTGAGAGGCAGGCAGATCTCAGAGTCGGAGGCCAGCCTGGTCTACACAGTGACGCTACCTCAAAAGCCAAAAACATTTGCATAACTGAGCTCACATAAGAGCTGGAAATTTGGTTACCCAACTCTGCAGAGGGCCCAAAGCAGGCAAAAACTGGCTGCCACGGGTGCCTGGATGGGTGAAAGGGCTCCTCAGAATGAGTGACAAGCCCGTTGAGAAGAAGTTGGGTAGGGGTTCCATGCTAGGGTCATTGTGCGTGCCTCCAGCAGACCACGGGCGAGAGCGAGACTTACTTCCCAGTGCAGGTCCCCTCCACCTCGGTGAAAAGCTTCTGCTTCACCGTGTTAAGTAAGTTGGGACCGAAGTAGCGTGGGTGCAGCAGAATCTCGTGCTCTAGGGAAATCTGCAGACAAAGTGGGATGGAGATTCAGTCAGCCGCATTGAGAATAAGGGGAAACTAGTCAGCCCTTCCCGGTTTCCTGGCTCCTCCTGCCCCGGCCCTCGCCGCCACCCCGCGTCCGACTCACGTGATAAAACATTTTCTGCAGAAGTTTGGAGCTCAGAGCCGCGAACTCGGCAGGCAGCAGCCTCACCGGAAACACTTGCAGATGTGTCCCAGCCACTTCCGCGGTGCTGATGAAGCCTAACGTCATGGGCGGATCCACGAAGCCCCGCCCCTCAAGCCTGCTCATTTGGCGCTCAGACTTCCCACTTACTTAAAGCAAGTTCCAAGACAGCTAGGACTACACAGAGAAACTCTACCGAAAAATCAAACCAAACTAACCAAACAAAAAGATAGTTTACTATAGGCCTGGCTTGATGCCGCACCCCCTTAAACCCAGCAGAGGCAGACATATCTCTGTGAGTTCGAGGCTACCCTAGTGTTACATAGTGAGTTCTAGGAAAACCAGGGCTGTGTGTGTAAACCCTGTCTCATAAAACAAAAACTAAAGAAGAGTTAATTGGTATTTTGTTGTTGTTTTTTGTTTTGTTTTGTTTTCGAGACAGGGTTTCTCTGTGGCTTTGGAGCCTGTCCTGGAACTAGCTCTGTAGACCAGGGTGATCTCGAACTCCCAGAGATCCGCCTGCCTCTGCCTCCCAAGTGCTGAGATTAAAGGCATGCGCCACCATCGCCCGGCAAAAGAGTTAATTGTTAAAGAAAGCTGAAACAAAGTGCATAGAAAAGCAAAAGGTAAGCCGGGCAGTGGTGGTGCAAGCCTTTAATCCCAGCACTCGGGAGGCAGAGGCAGGCGGATCTCTGTGAGTTCGAGACCAGCCTGGTCTACAAGAGCTAATTCCAGGACAGGAACCAAAAAGCTACGGAGAAACCCTGTCTCAAAAATAAAAAAAAAAAAGAAAAAGAAAAAGAAAAAAACCCTACCAAAAAAAAAAGGCAAAACACATTCGTTGAGCAAATATTTGAAGACTACCTTATTTCCTTGTTTGTGGTGAGATAGGAGTTTCTCTGTGTAACAACTCATTATCCTGGAACCTGCTTTGTACACCGGATTGAGTGTTCAGATTATGAACAACTGATCTGTTCCAAAGCTGTGTTCTTGATTAATATATATTCTACTTCAGATTTAATCTGACCAAAAAATCCAGAACATTAGCAGACCATCATGTCTCCTCTGAAAAGCGTAGATGGAATCTCAGAGCTTAGAACAGCTCTCCAAGTGTGGTGTGGGGAAGAAACATTCATGATCTTGGGGACTCCTCTTCCAGCTGCCTATCTGTGAGATCGGGTTTTCTGTACATGCTCCAGTCCAAACAATAATCCATAATAGCTCAGAAACAGATGTAAGAATCTAGCTATCTTTTTGTTGTTTGTTTGTTTGAGACAGGGTCTCTATCCTAGCCCTGACTGGTCTGGACCATGCTGGGCTTGAACTCGGCAATCTGCCTACCTCTGCTTCCTGAGTGCTGAGCTTAAAAGCACATGCCATGATGCCTAGCTTTTATGACAGATATTAAGAAAATTTGCAGCTGGGCAATGGTGGTGCCCGTCTTTAATCCCAGCACTTGGGAAGCAGAGGCAGGCGGATCTCTGTGAGTTCGAGACCAGCCTGGTCTACAGAGCTAGAGCTAGTTCCAGGACAGGCTCCAAAGCCACAGAGAAACCCTGTCTCGAAAACCAAAAAAAAGAAAGAAAAGAAAAGAAAAGAAAATTTGCAAAAATGCAATGTCAATGTCATTTATTTGCACTACACTTTTCTTGGTGTGGACAAATATATTTACTTTCTATAAAAACATAAAAGGTGTTAGCAGGTATAGTGGTGCAAGGGTTTTAAACCCAGCACTCAGGAGGCAGAAACAGGCAGATCTCTTGAGTTGAGGTCAGCCTGGCCTACATATTAAATTCAAAGACAGACAGGGCTACACAGAGAAACCCTGTCACGAAAAACCAAAACAAACAAATAAACAAAAGGTATTGTGGCTTTGCAACTGTAGCTCGGTGACTGTTGTAAGACATTATTTCAGGGGAGTTATGAACAAACATCTACTTTTGCCCAGGTAAGGAACCAAGTACAAATCAAATAAGGTTACAGCAGGTGGATCTAAGTGAGTTCAAGGCCAGCCTGGTCTACAAAGTGAGTTCCAGGATAGCCAGAACTGCAACACAGAGAAATCCTGTCTTGAAAAACCAAAAATAAAAAAGTAAAGTCACCTGTGAGAAACTCAGCACTACACACACAAGCAGGAACCCAACTTTAAAGAAAAAGATATCTGTCATGTAGCTTCTATGAGAGAGTCATTTGTGCCCACAGGGCTCCCGACCCACAGGTTGAGGAGTTCTATTTTTGCCAGCCTAAGCCTCAACGAACCTCTCTCCAAGGCAGAATGTTTCCTAAGAAGAAACTGCTACACACCAGTGGCAGAGGGCATGTTTTGTATGAGCAATGGAGGGAGACCCTGTGTTCAATTCCTAGCAAGAGAAAAAGCAAAAGTGAGAGATTAAGATTACTCTCAGGGTGTTGGTGGTCCACATCTTTAATCCCAGCATTCAAGAAGCAGAAAAAGATGGATCTTTGAGTTCTAGGACAGTAGGCATGCCTTGGAGTTACTGTCTTTCTTTTTGAGGGAGAGGGTATTATTATGTAGCCATGGGTGGCCTGAGATTTGCTTTGTTTGTTTCTTGCTGGTTTTTTGAGACAGGATTTCTCAGTATAGCCTTGGACGTCCTGGAACTTGCTCTGTAGACCAGACTGGTCTTGAACTCACAGGGATCCTTCTGCCTCTGCCTCCTGAGTGCTGGGATTAAAGGCCACCACCGCCCAGCTGGTTTGCTTTATAAACTAGGCTTGCCCTCAGCTTTTGACCATTCTCCTGTCTTTGCTTCTAAAGGCCTGGGACTACATGTCACTAAGGGGTGCTTGGTGTAGAGTGACAGGATCCTGACACACTCCTGAAAACCTTGTGCAATAGGGATAGGAATCATTCTACTCTACAGCCCTTCCCTCTGCGAATCTTGGGACTCTTAAAATTTTATTCAAGTTCTTTGTGGTGGTGAACACCTGTAATCCCAGATTTGGAAAGTAGAAAGATTAGGAGTGCAGATCTTGGCTACAATATCACATATGAGGACAGTCAGTGCTAAGTGAGGCCCTGTCTTAAAAAAAAAAAAAGGAAAAAAGTTGTGTGTGTGTGTGGGGAGAGTTCTTCAGTAGTAGCCATCTTTGACAGCTGTGACAGTACCTGCCTACAGTTCCATCAGGTGAGGTACCGGCACACCAAGTCCCGAGTCAATTTGGGCTACATGAGCACATCCTTTTCAATCACAAAAGTAGCTACACTGAAAAAGAAAAAAAAAGAGAGAGGGAGGAAAGGAAGGAAGGAAGGAAGGAAGGAAGGAAGGAAGGAAGGAAGGAAGAAAACCACAAAAGAAAGAGAGAAGCCAGGCAGTGGTGGTGCACGCCTCTAATCCCAGCACTCCGGAGGCAGAGGCAGGCGGATCTCTATGAGTTCGAGACCAGCCTGGTCTACAAGAGCTAGTTCCAGAACAGGCTCCAAAGCTACAGAGAAACCGTGTCTCAAAAAAAAAAAAAAAAAAAAAAAAAAAAAAAGAAAGAAAAAGAAAAAGAGAGAGAGAGAAAGAAAAAAGGCAGGCAGAAAGGAAGGAAGGAAGGAAGGAAGGAAGGAAGGAAGGCAGGAAGGGAGGAAGAAAACCCTCCAGTCTTGGGACTATTTTTTTTTTGAGGGGCTCACTGTGCAGCTCAGGCCTGCCTGGAAGTCACTATATTGACCAGGCTGGCTTTTAACTCACAGCCTCTGCTTCCCAAGTGCTGGGATTAAAAGTGCATACCATCTACACCTGAATTTTATGTCGTCCAGGCAGTCCTGGAACTATGTAGTTTAGGCCTTGAAGATTGGATGCTGTCTTCTTTTCTTTTTTTTTTTTTCGAGACAGGGTTTCTCTGTAGCTTTGGAGCCTGTCCTGGAACTAGCTCTTGTAGACCAGGCTGGTCTCGAACTCACAGAGATCTGCCTGCCTCTGCCTCCCAAGTGCTGGGATTAAAGGCGTGTGCCACCACTGCCTGGCCTCGGATGCTGGTATAGCAGACGTGCACCATAGCATGTGGATTATATGCCCATACAGGACTATCCTCAGCCAAACTGTCATCCTCTTCAGGACTCTTGGCTAGGTCTGCAGGCAGATCATCTCAGTTGGGCTTGCTGACTATTGACTTTCCCTTATAGGAGGAGTTGTGGACAGTCATGGGACCTCACCTGAGTATCCAGCTACTCCCCTCAACCAGTTGTATACAATTCTTCCCTAATTGCACAGGGCCCAGAATCTCCAAGAGGCGCTAAAATATATAGGTGTAGGATGACTGGGGAGGGGGCTCTGTCTATGAGGCTGTAAGTTGTAGCGAGCTGCGTGGTGTCACACCTGATGGAGATGTATAATCAACTCCTGAGATGGCTAAGGCCTGACCTATGCTATGATCACGCAATGATTATCAGCTGCCTGCATATGCGTGAACCTATGGACAGTGCCCACCTGGCAGTTCAGGGTTGGCAGCCCATGCCTACTTAAGGTCTGGGAGAGGTTTGCCCAGAGAGAGAGGGTAAAGAGAGGGAAAGAGAGAAGGAGAAGGGGGCTGGAGATATGGCTCAGTGGTTAAGAGCATTGCCTGCTCTTCCAAAGGTCCTGAGCTCAATTCCCAGCAACCACATGGTGGCTCACAACCATCTGGAAGGAGGTCTGGTGCCCTCTTCTGGCCCTCAGGCATACAGACAGAATATTGTATACATAATAAATAAATAAATATTTTTAAAAAAAAAAGAGAGAGAGAAGGAGAAGGAGAAAGATTACTGTGAATAAAGTCCTGAAAACTGCTGTGAAGAGCTCCGGGTGTTGTGTTTTTCCTTGCGGGTCGAGGGTGGACGTGACAATTGGTGGCCTCGTATGGGGAACCTCCAAACCTCTCTCTGTGGAGCCCAGAACTTGCTGCAGTCAGGGGGTGCACCGACAGTCCTCAGATAAGGCTGGTTTTTTGTTCTCACCAATAGAAAAGGGAGAACAAGGTAGAACCACGACAATAGTGGACGGATTAAAAGTAAAATTGTAAGAATTTAATATTTGTTTCTGATGGGCACTTCACCTTCACATCCAATTTTTTTAGCTCTTAAAGGAGTCAGGTCAGTTTGGAAGCTACTGTGGCGTTGCTTGAAAGACCAAAGGCATAATGAAGCAATAGAGAATAGCCAGGCTGCCTTAGAGATTCAACAGGAGGAGAGATCTGAGAGAGCAGCCTCTAAAAAAGTTATGTTTGACGCTGGGTCAGGTAAAGGAACGAGGAAAAAGAAAAACAGGTTTACATACTAATCTGTCAGAACTGGAGGAGTCGAATATTTCCACTCACTCAGAATCTGATGAGGAGGAGGAGGAGGAGGAGGAGGAGGAGGAGGAGGAGGAGGAGGAGGAGGAGGAAGAGGAGGGCTTTTATGTAGTCCACCTAGAATCTATCCGTAAGATCAAGAGGAAAGAAAGGGAGGAACAGAAGCAAAAACAACTTGAAAGTATAGGAAGGAGTGTAACTCCTTCGCCCCCCCCCCTCAGTATCCTGGGGTCATGGGAGCAGAAGGAGGGACTTCTTTCAGTCCTGGAGTATGGAAGGAAGTCAGAGCGGAAATGATGACTCAGAAAGGAGATAGAATGATGACTGCTTTTCCAGTGTTTCATGATCAGCAAGGCAACAGATACCATGAGCCCTTAGATTTCAAAGTTATTAAAACATTGGCAGAGTCTGTCCGAACCTATGGCGTTTCAGCTTCTTTTACAGTGGCTCAGGTGGAAGCTTTACATAGATACGCTATGACTCCAGCTGATGGGATGAATCTTGCAGAGGCTTGCTTATCCCCTGGTCAATATTTGGATTGGAAAGCTTTTTTAATTGAATTTGCCAATGGCCAGGCTGCGATAAATTTAGCAGCTGGGGGAGCTCAAGCAGCCTGGGATACGGACAGGCTACTCGGACAAGGTAGCTTTGCCAATCAGCAAAATGGATATCCACCTCAGGTGTATGAGCAAATTAACAATCTTGCTACTCGAGCCTGGAAGTCTTTACCCAATAGAGGGGAAGTAAGAGGTAATTTGACAAAGTTTATTCAAGGACCTACAGAGCCTTTTTCTGATTTTGTGGCTAGACTGGTGGAAACGGCAGGAAAGATATTCGGTGATCCTGACACCGCTATGCCGTTAGTCAAGCAGTTAGCATATGAACAACGTACTAAAGAATGCAGGGCAGCTATCACTCCTTACAAGAACAGAGGGTTGGAATATTGGATGAGAGCATGTTGAGAGTTAGCAGGTCCGTTAACCAGTTCTGGGCTAGCTGCTGCTGTACTTAGGCTAAGTAAAAATGGGGGTAATGCAGGAACTTGTTTTCGTTGTGGCAAGGCAGGCCATATAAGGCGTAACTGCCCTCAAGGAGGAAGCACTCAGCAGGGACATGCCCAGGAAGCTGGAAATGGTCAACGCCCAATTCCAGGACTATGCCCCAGATGGAGAAAAGGAAGGCATTGGGCGATTGGGTGTAGGTTTAAAAGATATTAATGGACAACCTCTAGTAAATGTTACTGTGCCAAAAAATGGACAGTGGGGCCCCCAGCCTCAGGGCCCACAAATATATGGGGCAATGGAGGATCAGAGCAGAGAAGGGAGTCACGAGCAGTGGCCAACCTTCAGACATCCCAAGGACCGCGGAGAGCTACTGCAGGTTCAGCAGGATTGGACGTTCGTGCCACCACCAGACTTGTATTGACACCTCAAATGGGGGTCCAAACTGTAGACTCTGACTTTCAGGGTCCCCTTCAGCCTGGCACGGTGGGTCTATTGATAGGGAGATCATCTACCACCTTAAGAGGCTTACGAGTTCACCCAGGGATAATTGATCCAGACTATACAGGCATTGTTAAAATCATGGTTGAGTCACCTAAAGGCATTACTGCGATTTCCCCAGGTGATAGGATAGCTCAATTTGTTATTTTGCCTAGTCTACGTGACAAACATCCAGCTAAAGACAGTGAAAGAGGAGATAAGGGATTTAGTTCATCAGGTACAGACTTAACATCCTTATCCTTGGATTTGGACCAAAGGCCTATTTTACAATTAACTGTTAATGGAGTCAAGATCACAGGCCTTTTGGATACAGGGGCGGATAAAAGTATCATAGCTAGTAAAGATTGGCCACGAGGATGGCCTATACAGACCTCATCACACACCTTACAAGGATTAGGATATGCAGGTGCCCCTAATATTAGTGCTAATTTATTAAATTGGCAGGATACAGAGGGCCACTCCAGAGTAATTCAACCTTATGTTCTTGAACTTCCAGTATCATTATGGGGAAGAGAGCTCATGAAATCTATGGATTTTAAATTAAGTAACGAATACTCAGAAAAAGCTCAAACCATTATGAAAATATGGGCTGCCATCCGAATTTTGGATTGGGAAGGTATTTACAAGGACGGAAAGATCCGATAGTGGCAGAACTAAGAAAATCCAGACAAGGGATGGGTTTTTCTTAGGGGCCGCTGGGGAAGGAATTCCCATTATTTGGAAAACAGAGGAGCCAGTGTGGGTTCCTCAGTGGCCTCTTTCCTCTGAGAAGCTCATAGCTGCCAATGATTTAATAATGGAACAGTTAACTCTAGGCCATATTAAACCATTCATTTCCCCCTGGAACACACCTATCTTTGTAATCAGGAAAAAATCGGGAAAGTGGCGCCTATTACACGATTTGCGAGCTGCAAATCATGGGACCAGTGCAACGCGGGTTGCCATTACTATCCTCTTTGCCTGCCTCCTGGCCTATTATTGTAATAGATATAAAAGATTGTTTTTTCTCCATTCCTTTGTTTGATAAAGACAGCGAGAGATTTGCCTTTACAGTTCCATCTCTTAATCATGAAGAACCAGACAAAAGATATGAGTGGGTTGTCTTGCCACAGGGAATGGCCAATAGTGCTACAATGTGTCAGCTGTATGTAGGGGAGACTATTACACCCCTAAGAGAAAAATTTCCCACTCAAAGATGTGTTCATTATATGGAAGATATATTGCTGGCTGCCAAGAATGAACGAATGTTAGATCAGGCCTATGTGGAGCTTATTAAGCTACTTGAAAGGAGAGGGTTACATGTAGCTCCTGAAAAGGTACAAAAGGATAAAATTGTTAATTATTTAGGAGTAAGAGTTTGTGAGAAACAGATCATCCCTTAAAAGTTGCCGGGCGGTGGTGGTGCACGCCTTTAATCCCAGCACTAGGGAGGCAGAGGCAGGTGGATCTCTGTGAGTTCGAGACCAGCCTGGTCTACAAGAGCTAGTTCCAGGACAGGCTCATTGTCTAGAAGCATGGGCAGCCTGGGGCAAGCCTCAACGATTAAAGACTGATAATGGTCCTGCTTATACTGGACAAAAATTCACCTCATTTTGTCAACGTATGGGTGTTCAATTGACACATGGACTGCCTACAATCCACAAGGACAAGGCATCGTGGAACGTGCCCATCGATCTCTAAAGGAGATACTTCAAAAACAAAAAGGGGGAATAGGCCATAAGCAACCTCCTAAGAATAGACTTTCTTTAGCCTTATTTACTTTAAATTTTTTGAACTTAGATAATTCCATTCAGTCTGCCGCAGACAGGCATTCATGTCCGTCCAGTCCTTCAAAAGGAATGATGACCTGGAAGGATGCTTTAACAGGGGTCTGGCATGGACCCGATCCCGTGCTGGCATGGGCACGAGGTGCACAGGATCATTTGGACCCTATCTGGGTGCCAGAACGCCTGGTGAGGAAGGTGCAAGTGCAGACGGAGACAGAAAAGGATGTTACGGATATGTCTGGGGATCCTGTGCCTGTTCCTCACCCACTCAACGGAGAAAGTGATGGCGAAGCTGCGGTGGGGGATTCTGTCAGCCTTTCCTAAGCTGATGCCAGTTCGCCATGACCTGGATCATCATAGCCGTGGGGATCATCTGAAGGAGTGGGTGGGAGTAGGAGCCCTAACAAGGCTTAATGGTGCTTGCCTCCCTGGTATGCCTGGGGCGCATTTGTCACATAAGGGTTTCACAGCATCGCAGTGCAGTTATGATCATTCAGGCCTTCACGGCTATTGAAGCAGGACAGTCCCCACAAGCTTGGTTATAAGTGAGCACAGGATGCCAGGCTTGCGCACTGCACTTGAGGTAAGCGTACATCAACCTCAAGAAGAGCAAGTCTGATTGCATGTGGGTTGGTGTCTAACTCCCACCTCTGTAAAAGGACACCGGACAGGTCTAGTGTTCTCTGAGTGGATAACACCTGGACAGACACTAGTACATGTTTCATTTTTAACAGAGATCAGACCTCTACTCTTGCCTGTAGCTTTACAAAAGGGGGAATTGTAGAGAGCTGCGTGGTGTCACACCTGACGGAGATGTATAATCAACTCCTGAGATGGCTAAGGCCTGACCTATGCTATGATCACGCAGTGATTATCAGCTGCCTGCATATGCGTGAACCTATGGGCAGTGCCTACCTGGCAGTTCGGGATTGGCAGCCCATGCCTACTTAAGGGCTGGGAGAGGTTTGCCCAGAGAAAGGGTAAAGAGAGGGAAAGAGAAGGAGAAGGAGAAAGGTTACTGTGAATAAAGTCCTGAAAACTGCTGCAAGAAGAGCTCCGGGTGTGCGTTTTTCCTTGCGGGTCGAGGGTGGACGCGACAGTAAGGAAAGTTATCATTTATGCTAGGTAAACACTTTCCAGTGGGGCCTTCTAGGGTGACTCACTCATTCTCTTGTAACCCCTTACCTATGCTCTGTAAATCCAATAAATTCACTGGAGCCCAAAGGTGAGCTTTGGTGGTCTAGTACCTTGGTTTACCATTGGAACTGTTGAGAAGAGATTTCTAACAACCAAGACATTTTTAAACTCTATCCCACTCCTGTCCACTGGCGCTTGGGAAGTGGTCATTCTCTGACACCACCGCTGAGCCTGGAACTAAGTAGGGCATGCCGGAATTTTTGAGGAAGTTCACAAGAGTGAACTGCACTTTTGAGAAGTGTGGCTTACTGCGCACTGTTTTCGGCAGAGCCTACACATTACACACTGTGTCTCCTAAGAACTCTGCCGCAGGAACGCGCTATTTACTCCCAGACACACTGCGCAGATGCTAACTTCATGCCCCATCCAAGGCGCGTAATCTCCCTACGGAAAACAGGTAAGTGAAGAAATTCAGCCAATCCTGAGAGGTCTGGGGCAAAGAAGGCGGGATGAGGAAGAAAAAGTTTAGGACGGGAGCAACAACCAATCGGGAGCCTTGATGCCTGAACGATGGCAGATACTACCCATTCGGAGAAGCCGGTTACCGAGGGGCGGGGTAGTAGACGGTGAGCCAATCCACGATGGGAGAGGGCGAGCTGAAGCCAATTAGGACAGCGAAGGTGGGAAGGGGCGGAGCTTTCCTGGTGGCTGCTAGGTTGTGGATGAGGGCTCATCTTTCTCTGCTAGTTCCTACGCTCGGAGTCCTCATCCTTGGAATGTGAGAGGAAGAAGCGCAGGAAGTTCCAGAACCAGGGCGTGAAGGCATCGCCCTGGAAAGCTTGGGCGCGAAAGACAGTCCTAGTTGAAGGAGTCACTGGAAGGCACCGTCTGGGACCGAGGAAGCAGAGGCTAGTTAGGGGCGGGACTTCCGGGGGCAGGGCTTTTTTGAATAGGGGCGGGGACGATCCTTAAGGTTGGGCTTAGGGGGCGGAGCCAACAGGTCTTTGGGTGTGACCTGGGAGAAAGATAGGCAGTTAACTGAAACATGGTTGGGGGTGTGGGATGTGTTGCCAGAGGCCTTGGGTAGTAAGCCCTAGTTAAGGGCTGAAGTGGAGGTTGCTGTGGAAATTACCTGACCTAACTCAGACTTATCTTTGCAGGGAACTACTGTTGGGGAACTTTCTTGGGCACCCTTCCCCTTCTTGGGGTGCTATGGAGTTCCCAGAACACAGTCAGCAGCTGCTTCAGAGCCTGCGGGAGCAGCGGTCCCAGGGTTTCCTTTGTGACTGTACTGTGATGGTTGGTAGCACCCAGTTCCTGGCCCATCGGGCTGTGCTGGCTTCCTGCAGCCCATTCTTTCAGCTTTTCTACAAGGAGCGAGAATTGGACAAGAGGGATCTGGTGTGTATTCACAATGAAATTGTCACGGCCCCAGCCTTTGGGTTGCTTCTGGACTTCATGTATGCTGGCCAGCTGGCCCTTCGGGGAGATACCCCTCTAGAAGATGTGCTGGCCGCAGCCAGCTACCTGCACATGAATGACATCGTTAAGGTGTGTAAACAGCGCTTGCAAGCCCGGGCTCTGGCGGAGGCAGACAGTACCAAGAAGGAAGAGGAAAGCAATCCTGCTAGTATGGAGTTTTTGTCAGGCAGTTCTCGTGGCCCCCAGCCTTTACTGGCATCTATTGAGCCGTCAGCCCGCTGGAGCAAAGAGGAATGGAAGGGTCCAGCCACTCCCTTACCTATTGCTCATTCTGCAGATGAGCCACCAGTGTCCGGTGGCGCTGACACTACACAACCAAGCATGGAAGTCGACCCACCACATCTGCGGGCACCTCCCCCACAAGTGGCTGATGTCTCTGTCTCTCTTGCCAGCCCCAGTAGCTCTACAGAGACCATTCCTGTAAACTACTTCTCTTCTGGCCTTCCAGCAGTTTCCGTGGAGCCCTTGACTCCTCTAGATGTGGTTCCTGAGAGTCTGAGGGTGGTGGAACCAAGGGATACTGGAGGACCATTGCAAGGCTTCTACACTCCAGCTCCAGCCCCACCCCCAGCTCCAGCCCCAGTTCTGTCCCAGGCTCCAGCCCCAGTTGAAGCTGAACTGGTGCAGGTGAAAGTAGAAGCTATTGTGATCTCTGATGAGGAGACTGACTTGTCCGAGGAACAGCCTCAGGGACCTGAAGGGCTGTTCACATCTGGAGGTGCAATATATGGGGGACAGTCTTCACAGCCAGACACTTTTGAGGAGCCAGGGGCAACAGGACTAGAGGAGGTGGGGCCAGGTGACCACTTCCTGCCTCCAGAATCTCATCTTCCATACCATCTGCTGCCTGGTCCTGGGCAGTATCATCGGGGACTGGTGACCTCACCCCTGCCTGCACCACCAGCCCTGCATGAGCCACTCTACCCTCCTTCTGAGTATGAAGTAGCTCCAGGGAGCTTTGGGGGTTTTACAGAGGATGTTCCCACCTGTAAGACATGTGGAAAGACCTTCTCATGTTCTTATACATTACGGAGACATGCCACAGTGCATACACGAGAGCGACCCTATGAATGCCGCTATTGCCTACGCAGCTACACACAGTCAGGGGATCTCTACCGCCACATCCGCAAGGCTCATAATGAGGACCTGGCCAAACGCAGCAAACCAGACCCAGAGGCCAGCTCCAATCTTGGGGCGCATCCCCTCTCTGGCTCCCAGACAACAGAGAGACAGAGCAGTGGTGGTGGAGTAGCACCCAAAGATTTTGTACTTGGTCCCAAAAATTAACATCTGAGCATGAACTGATGCCAGGCCTGCGCTTACTACTGTTAGATGGCTACAGAGGAAGTTGGAGGCATCCCATCATTACTACAGGGTGGCAGAATGAAGGTTCTTCCCAAGCTGAAGGTGTCTACCCATCTCTTTGTCAAGCCAGATAAGTAGGACATGGGGCAAAGCAGGTCAGCCACAACACTCCAAGGCACTGGGGATTTTCCTGAGGTGCATCTCATCCCACATTCTGGAACATAAAACTAGCCGTGAAATTATCCCTTTGAACTGGTGTTGGCCGGTTCGGTTCCTTCCACAAGTCCGATGGGTTCATGTCTGCCCTCTAGTTCTTTTATTTGACAACTGCATTGGGTAAGCATGTGACTGCTTATGAGGCAAAAAGTGAAACGCAGAGGGCAGCATAGACTTGACAGGAAAAGAGTACAAATAGGGACTCTTACACATGGTTTACTACAGTTGAACTTGTGTTCTGGGCTGTATTGGGTACTTCATACACTCATTTTTAATCCCTGACAACTCTTTAGGCTCTTCCGCTTCAGGTGCAAAGAAACTTGAGACTCAGGACTCACTTGTTCAGGGTCATTGAGCTGGTTAAGGAGAAAGCTAGGATTTGAACTTGGCTTCTGACTTCAGATAAAATTCATGATAAAACCATACATTTTCAAAATAATGTTCAAGGCAAATAGTTAGCCAACAACTAGACGGTTTTTCTTTTTTTATTTTTATTTTTACTTAAAAAATTCCACCTCCTCCCATTTCCCTCCCTCCCTCCCCCCCCCCCAGTTTTTTCTCTTTATTTGAAGATTTATTTATTTGCCATGAGGTGGTAGCTTATGCCTTTAATCCCAAGACTGGGAAGCAGAGGCAGTTCTCTGAGTTCCAGGACAGCCAGGGCTACACAGAGAAACCCTGTTTCAAAAAACAGAACAAAATTTATTTTATGTGTGTGGGCTTTTGGCTACATGTATGTCTTTGTACCACACATGCATGGCTGTTATCTGCTGAGGCTACAAGAGGGCATCAGATCCTCTGGAACTAGCGTTATGGACGGTTGTGAACCACATTGGGTGCTGGGGTTTGAATCTGGGTCCTCTTGAAGAACAACAGGTGATCCATCCTCCAGCTCCAGAAGTTGTTTTCTTATTCTTTTGAGTGCGTGACTTTGTTCCCTTACCTGTGTCCTCTGCATTGGACCTAGAAAGATCTTTGGTTGTGTGTTTTGACAATGGACGTATTGATAAACTTGAAATTTCTGCCTTTTTGTGAATTTGAATTGAGGTCTCTGAAGATGAGAAACTGGTGAGAGAAAAACTGTGTGCCCATGGAGAGGGCTGTTTATGGGGGGAGGGGGGCTGAGAACCTGAGGAAATATTGAAATGACAGCTGCTTGGGAAAGCTAAGGCAGGAAACCCCATGAGGATTTTATAGTCCTCTAAGCTTGGACCCTTACTTCCAAATGTGGAGCTGGGGACTGATGTTTTACCTAGCCTGAGACCCTTGGGATCTGATCCCTAGCACTCCGAAAAGAAGTAAAATTGTGGGGACTGATGGTTTACCTAGCCTGAGACCCTTGGGATCTGATCCCTAGCACTCCGAAAAGAAGTAAAATTGTGGGGACTGATGGTGCCTGAGACCCTTGGGATCTGATCCCTAGCACTCCGAAAAGAAGTAAAATTGTGGGGACTGATGGTTTACCTAGCCTGAGACCCTTGGGATCTGATCCCTAGCACTCCGGAAAGATGTAAAATTGGAACAACAGCTGTCTAAAAAGCTTAAAGCACTCACTAAAGTTATACAGGGAGTTACTGGCACTAGAGGCAGTAAAAAGTGAGAGTTTAAAGTGTTGAGATGGGATGTGGGGAAAGCTCACAATGTAAACGAAGTAACTTTCCAGGCTGTGGAGAGTGGAGCTGTGGAGCTGTAGAGTGAACTAGCCAGGTGCCCTACACACACCCTCTCCTGGCACACAAGGACCTAAGAGCAAATCAAACAGGAGGCAAAACTGAAAAAAAGCCAAAATAAAAGCAGGCTTTCTTGACTTCTTTAGCCTCCTCTGGGGTCACATGCAGGGCTGTAAGTTGCTCCAACTAAGCTACTGCTGGTTTTGAGATAGGAGACTGAGCTAACAGTGAAGATTTGGCCAAAGGAAGCTCCCTTGGTGAGGCATCATGGGAAGCAAGAGTTGATTTTTTTGTTTTGTTGCTGAGAAAATTCTAAAGCTGAGTACAACTACAATGGCAGCTCCTCAGCAGTTGGAGGAAGCTAATCTGAGAGAAAAAGGAAGACTCCGTCTTCCCCATAATGAAGAACTTGTACACATGTCACACTCCTTTTCCTCCCTCTTTGGATCCTTCCTCCATTCCTTTCTTCCTGCCTTCCATTTTTGGAGACAGGGTCTCTTATAGCCCTGTCTGGCCCTGAACTTGCTAAGTAGCTGAGGATGGCCTTGCCCTCCTTCCAGGTACACGTGCCTCTAACCCAAAGGTCTGATGTTTTAGGCATATACCACTATGCCTACCTCTTTGGTCTTTTGAGACGGGGTCTTGCTATGTACAACAGGCTAGCCTGAAATTCTAGATATTCCGCCTTGGCCTTATCAGTACTAGATGTACAACCAGGTCCTGTAGCAGGACTAATAAAAACCCAGAGACAGAAATTGGGGTTCAACCTGAAGGTCAGAAAAGCAAAACAGCCAGCCACTGACTCTTAGCTCTCTACCTCAGTCTGAAATGGCGATCCTGCCTCTAGGAATCTCAGAATGGGACTGTGTGTGAGAGCTCTCTTCTCCCACCTTATTCCTCTCTAGGGCCGGTTTGGCAAACTAGTGTGGCTACTGGGATTAAAGGTGTGTATCACCACTGCCTCATCTGTAAGGCTGACCAGTGGGGCTGTTTTACTCTCTGATCTTCAGGCAAGCTTTATTTATTAAAATACAAATGAAACATCACCACAAGGTTCAGCTAACATTCCTTATATTAGAATAACTGTCTGTGTTCCAATTTTATTAATGCTAATGTATTATTGCCTTAATTTCTCCAAGAAAGGGCAAAATATGAATAAAAATAGTAAAAGCCATTCTAGATGAGTGTAGCACCTTTTCCAGTCTTTCCTACTGTAAACATCAAAGCCTGTGAGAATCAGTTCCCTTCAAAAGGGTGGATTTTATAGCTTTTGATTTCTCATTTAAAGAAGTAGGGGGAGCTGAAAAAATAAGTTGCCTTAGAATATCAGTTCCTCAAAGTAAGGAACAAAGCCCTCATGGAACTGACACATTCTCTAAACTGTGTGAGTAACAGTCACTCCTGGGCTAATCAAGTCAGCCTTGCTCCAGCCAGTACTTAACTGACGAGTCAGTGGGCAGGGTGTGATTCAGTGGGAGAGTATGTGCCCAGCAGGCGCAAGGCCCCGAGTTTCCACGCCTAGCCCACACAGAGAAGGAAAAAGAGCTCATGAGTAAGTAAATTCACCTCCATTTTTACAGACTAGTGTGGTACTAGTAGTTCTAGCTCAGGCAGAAGGCTCACGGGCTCAGTAGACTAGGCTAGCCTGGGCAACTTAAGAATAACCAGTGTGTACAGAATATAGCTGGTGTGCTGGCTCATGCCTGTAATCTTAGCACCTGGGAGGCTGACCACAGGAGGATTGCCATGATGTCAAGGGCAGCAGTGTTAGCCAAGAGCTCTCCCACAAAACTACACCCTTAACCCTCACATATTGACTAAACACTAATACAGGTAATGTGTAAATAAAACTTGAAGCAAATCTATGGAGCTGGTAGGTCTCAATGTGGGAAATACTTGTCAAACTGCCTTCTGTGATCTTCAAATACATCACAAAGCTTCTCTCTCCAGATCTTGTTGGAAATGCTTACAGCCTCTTCCTCTCACAAATTTCTGAACAGATATTTAGGGATTCACTGTGGCTGACCAAGATGTAGGCTTGTCAGACCTGTGTCAGGCTACCTTCCTCTGTCTACTGTTCTGTTTCTTAAAGTCTCTGTTAACTGCCATATACGTCTGACTACCATGTTAGTATCACCTCTTAGAAGGCTAAGAAAATGATCAGCAAAATAAATTTCTAAGATGTATTTGTGAATATCAGTTTTATTTTTCCTCAAAATGTAGTAGACAGCTTCCTTGAATATCTAATTTTTGCAGAACAACCAAGAAGTAAAACCAGCTCCAAAGGAGTGAAACGTGTGCCAGGATTAAAGCACTTGGGGACAGAGGCGGGTGGATCTCTGGGAGTTCAAGGGCAGCCTGGTCTACAGGTGAGTTCTAGGATAGTCAGCACTATGTAGAGAAACACTGTTTTGAAAAACGAAACAAAAAGTGAAACATGCAAGATGATAAAGATTTTAAAATTAACTTTTAGACACAGATTGGACCTAACTGACTCCAAAAAGACAAGTGGATATTTATAATTGAGGGGTAGTGTTAAGATTTTTACATGGAAATTTACTCAGAGAAAACTTCAAAGATAAGGCCCTCTGGCCAACCAAATGTGACAGGATTCGCCATGACAAAATTTTGCCAAACCAATATAGGAATTTTTTCCGTCTATTTTGAGTTTTTAAGACATAATCTTGGCCAGGCTGTGGTGGCACACGCCTTTAATCCCAGTACTCAGGAGGCAGAGGCAGGCGGATCTCTGTGAGTTTGAGGCCAGCCTGGTCTACAAGAGCTAGTTCCAGGATAGGCTCCACAGCCACATAGAAACCCTGTCTCAAAAAACAAAACAAAACAAAAAGACATGATCTTGTTAGGGAACCCAATCTAGTCTGAAATTCAGTATATAGCCTCATAGCAATCCTCCTGCCTCAGCCTGAGTGCTGAGATGACAGGCAAATGCTAGGTTTAACAGTTTAAGAAGTTAAATAAAGAAAATATTCTACTTTACTTAGTTCTTGCCTTGGATTTTTTAGATTATTTGGTAGTAAGCCTTTTGCTGTACTTTGATGCATGTATTATTTAAACTATAGGGAGGACCAAAGAAGAGTAGTGCATTGGGAGAGTTTGGGGTGTTATTAATAAAGTAGACTGACCCCACCCCAAGAATCATATTTGTTTAATGAATACCACATGCTTATTGTCTCCGCTTTTAATGGCAGAGACCTACTACATGGTCTTAGCTACTAACTGGCACCCATGATACAGACGCAATCCACAGAGCAAACAGAATGACAGAGCAGCCATTGGCTGATGGACGCCACAGAGGCAGGGCTGCACTAGATCTGCACCCTGCACCCATGAGCACAGCAGCTTCCCAGGTCCTATCAGAATTCCAAGACTAAGCAATAACTGTCTTTCCTTGTGGTTTCTTTTCTCTGAGAGGTCCTGAGCTCTTACAAAATAAGAGCGACAGATGAAGAGGAGACTTGGGTTCTGTCATGCTTTATTATGATACTCTTTCAAGAAGACACTAATGTTTCTGAGAAAAATGAACACACTTTAGAAATGCACCTATTAAAAATTAAAACATGGACAGGCAGGGCTACACAGAGAAACCTTGTCCAAAATACAAAAAGAAACAAAACCACTTTGAGGCTGACTATGTAGCTCAATGATAGGGTGCTTGCCTAGCATGTGCAAGATAGGTTCAAACTCCAGCCCCACACTACATACAGACCCATAAAAAGCTCACTAGCACGTGGGTTCCTTTTCGGCATGAGGACAGAGAGTTATTAGATACTTAACTATTTACGTGCTTGACTCCCAGAAACATTGTTTTTAAAAAACAGGGTTTCATGTATTCCAAGCATTTACTTCAGAAGCTTTAAAACAGAATAAAGACAAATTAATAAGTTATACTGTGTTAATGATCTGAATATAAGCAATATCAAGGACTAGAAATTACTGGGAGAAAAAAAATTAAAGAGCCAGGCAGTCGTGGTGCACACCTTTAATTCCAGCATTTGCGAGGCAGAGGCAGGGGAGTTTTGTGAGTTTGGGTCCAGCCTGGTCCACAGAGATAGTTCCAGGAGAGCCAAGGCTACACAGAGAAACCATATCTTGACAACAAACAAACAAACAAAAGAGATTAATTTAAATAAAAGTTGGATTTGGTTGTTGTTTAGTTTATTTTTGCAACACTGGGGAATCAAACCCAGGACCTTGTACATGCCAGGCTCTACCACTGAGCTACATCCTAGCCCCAAAATGATTAATTTCAAATCTTTAATGTAAATGTACATATACTTGGGCTCAATTTATATTTATCTAGTCTCACAAATTATATATATTTCCCACTGAGAAAAACAAAGGCATCTGAGGAAACAGTAAAAGATTCCTTTCTGCCTGTCCTTACTATTTTATCCTTCACTGGCCTTCTCCTCTGTATCTGAACACATCTAATATCATCTCATTTTATCTACATCACAAATATAGTTGATTGCATCCACAGTGGATGAATGCTTTCTAGTCGATTTCTCAAGGCAAATAATATGGATTGCCAGCCACATGGCCTAAGTAGCAAAGAGCTTGTGCAGAACAGGAAAATAGAAATCCACCTGGGTCAGAAGTAAAGGGTGAATCTCTCTTGTTGAGGTTCAGGTCTCTCTTGACGGGTCTTTAGTGGTCCACTTGAGCTCAAGTAGAGAAGCATCTTTTTTCTTCATTAACCAAACATGCCCAGATATAGCTGCTTCTCTTTCCTGTGGTAGCTGCTGAGTTCTGATTGTGTCAACTGGAGGTATCGCCGGACATTGGCATCTTCAGAGACAACAAAGAAAAAAGGCAATTACAGACAGACCACAATGACCCAGTGGACCAGAGAGCACTGGTAACACTCCCAGTTACTCTAGTTCTCCAAAATCTGAATCTGAATGTGTCACAATTACTTCATGAAATAATGACCTCTGTTACTTAATTTATGTCACCGTGAATTACTTTTTTTCCCCTTCAAAACAGGGTTTCTCTGTGTAGCCCTGGCTGTGCTGAAACTCATTTTGTAGACTAGGCTGGCTTCGAACTCAGAGATCTGCCTGTCTCTGCCTCCTGAGTGCTGGGACCAAAGCTGTGTGCCACCACTGCCAGACAATTTTTTTTCTTTCTTTTGGAAGTCTTGTAGCCCATGCTGGCTTTGAATCTGATTTGTACCTGAAGACAGCCTTGCTGATTCACCCATCTTAAAATTATGACTTAAATAAACAAACAAAATCTCTATAGGTCAGAGCTAAGTTTTGTTTGCTTGTCAAATTCACAGTCCTCTTGCCTCTACCTCCCAGGTGTTGGGATTATAGTCATGAATGAACCCTCATGCATTATTCACTGATGGGGATCCAGACAAGCAACCCACCAGCTGGGCTATATCACCAGCCTTTTTCTAATTTTTTGTTTGTTTTGTTTTTTTTCTAGACAGGGTTTCTCTGTGTAACCCTGGCTGTCCTGAAACTCTCTGTGTACAAGGCTGGCCTCAAACTCACAGAAATCTGCCTACCTCTGAGAATGCTGAAGCTAAAGGCATATGCCACCTCCGGCTGGCTATTTTTGGATTTTATTTTTTAAATTCTTCCCCAAGTTTTATCTTAATCTCTTTCTTTTTTTTTTTTAAAGATTTATTTATTTATTATGTATACNAATCTCTTTCTTTTTTTTTTTTAAAGATTTATTTATTTATTATGTATACAATATTCTGCTTCCCTGTATGCCCGCATGCCAGAGAAGGGCGCCAGATCTCATTACAGATGGTTGTGAGGCACTATGTGGTGGCTGGGAATTGAACTCAGGACCTCTGGAAGAGCAGCCAGTGCTCTTAACCACTGAGCCATCTCTCCAGCCCCTGGATTTTTTTTTTTTTTTTTTTTTTTAAAGATGTGGTCTGCTGTGTTGCCCAGATTGGTCTTGAACTTACAGGCTAAGTGACCCTCCTGCCTCAGCCTCTCATAATAGTTGGGACTAAAGATGTGTGCCACTGTGCCCACTTAGTAGCATTTCATCTGTATACCTGAAGTCAAGAAACAAAAACAAATGGCTCATATACCTTCATTACTTCATAGTGGCTTTAGCGTTCATTTAAATTAGTGAAAAGTTTTACTGCACTGTTATGTTTGGGGTTCCTTTGCTACTAGCCTCCAATAGCTGCTTTAAGAATGAAAAGGGGGGACTGGAAAGATGGATCAGTGGTTAAGAGCACTGGCTGCTCTTCCAGAGGTGGTGACTTCAATTCTGTCTGGCATCCTCTTCTGGTGTGTAGGCATATATGGAGGCAGAATGTTGTATACATAATAAATGAAGAAGAAAAAAAAGCCCGGAAGTGGTGGCTCAGGCCTTTAATCCCGGCATTTCAGAGGCAGAGGCAGTGAATTTGAGGTCAGACTAGTCTACAGAGCAAGTTCCAGGACAGCTAGGTTTACACAGATAAACTGTGTAACTTCTCTTGAGAAAGAGAAGAAAAAAAGGGAGAAACAATATTCAGTGTTGCTGGGCGGTGGTGGCGCACGCCTTTAATCCCAGCCCTCGGGAGGCAGAGGCAGGCAGATCTCTGTGAGTTCGAGACCAGCCTGGTCTACAAGAGCTAGTTCCGGGACAGGCTCCAAAACCACAGACAGAGAAACCCTGTCTCGAAAAACCAAAAAAAACAAAAAACAAAAAACAATATTCAGTGTTAAACCAACCAACACAGAAATGAACCTGCCATCTGCTTCACAGTTTCCTTTCTGTCCTGAAAGTGCCAAATCTGAAATTTTCCCAGTCAGTGGTTTCTTTTTCTAGGTCACACCTGGAGTTAGCTGAGCTAAAAAATAAGGCAATAGCTAAAGTGAAGGACAGCTCCTATCCAGACAGCAGGCCAACTGACGACGATCAAGTTCATTCACTGAGATTCACTAACATACTCTTTAAAAGGTAGGGGGGGCTTTAAATATTCCTAAGGATGCAGACAGAACTAATAGTTGCGTTCCTGTAGAAACAAGGACAGAGTATTGCAGATGAGGTGGTAAGAAACTATAATCCTAGCATTCCTCAAGGTGGCTGGCACTAAGGATGCAGCTGCAGGCCACCCACAGGGTGGAAGGAGAGAAGCAGCTTCTACAGGCTGTCCTCTGGACTCCACATGTGCTGCAGCTTGCAAACATCCACCCCAACACACAAAGTAAGTAAAAAACAAAATCAAAAACACAGAAGTGGAAAAGTTATTCATGTGCACATTCTGTTTGTTTTTTGTTTTTCGTGACAAAGTTTCTTTAGCAGTCCTGGCTGTAGGGGAACTTACTTTGTAGGCCAGGCTGGCCTTGAACTCTCTTGAACTCACAGAGATCCGCCTGCCTCTGCCTCCCAAGTACTGGGATTAAAGACGTGAGCCACCACCACCCAGCTTACTTTCTTAAATATATGAATGCTTTATTTATTTATTTATTTATTTGTTTATTTATTTATTTTACAATATTCTGTCTGTGCATATGCCTGCAGGCCAGAAGACGGCACCAGACCCCATTACAGATAGTTGTGAGCCACCATGTGGTTGCTGGGAATTGAATTCAGGACCTTTGGAAGAGCAGGCAGTGCTCTTAACCTCTGAGCCATCTCTCCAGCCTCTTTTTAAATTTTTTATATTTTTCTTGAGACAGGTTTAAAAAAATATTTGATTAATTCTTTGAGAATTTTACATTTTTGTCATACTCACCTACCCTCCTATCTGCCCTCAAACTCCCACCCCACCCAAGTTTTAAGCTTTCTTCTTCTTTTCCCAACCCCATCTACTCTAGTTTGTGTTGCCTAGATACTCTTGGGAATGGTGCTTGCCCTGGAGTGTGGGTGACCTACAAGGGGGTAGCATCATTAAAGAAAACTAACTCTCCCCTCAACAGCTATCACATAGCTCCTCGGCTGTGAATTTCTTTCTTCTTCTTTTTTTTTGGTTTTTCAAGACAGGGTTTCTCTGTGTAACCTTGGCTATCCTAGAACTCATTCTGTAGACCATGCTGGCTTCAAACCCAAAGATCCTCCAACCTCTGTCTCCCAAGTGCTTGGATTAAAGGCTTGTAACTCAGCTAGGAATCTCATGACCATCTTCCCCACTTCCTCCTTGGATTTTTGTTTGTTTGTTTGTTTGTTTTTTAGATAGGGTTTCTATGTGGTTTTGGAACCTATCCTAGAAATAGCTTTTGTAGACCAGGCTGGCCTCAGACTCACTGAGATCCTCCTACCTCTGCCTCCCAAGTGCTGGGATTAAAGGCGTGCGCCACCACCAGGCCCTCCTGGGATTTTTTATCTGGTTTGTAGTATCAGTTTTTTAAAAAGTTAAAAATTGAGGGTGAAGAGAAAGCTACAGAGACAAAAAAAAAAAAAAAAAAGTGAAGCCAGGTGGTGGCAGCACACTCTTTAATGCCAGCACTCGGGAGGCAGTGGCAGGTGGATCATGAAACAGTTTTGCTTTGCGACAGGATCTCCCGTAGCCCAGATCATCTTCAGACTCACTAACCTTGAACTCTGATCCTCTGGCTTCTACCTCCCAAGTGTTGGGATTACAGGCTTGTGCACCACTACGTATGCTTTTATGCAATGCTGGGGATTGAACCTGGAGCTTTGTGCATGCCTACCTACTAAGTCAACTAAGCTATATATATTCATTCCCACCTCTTCTTTTTCTTTTCTTCTTTCTTTCCTTCTTTCTTTCTTTCTTTCTTTCTTTCTTTATTTATTTATTTATTTATTTATTTATTTATTTTGGTTTTTCAAGACAGGGTTTCTCTGTAGCTTTGGAGCCTGTCCTGAAACTAGCTCTTGTAGACCAGGCTAGTCTCGAACTCACAAAGATCCACCTGCCTCCTGAGTACTGGGATTAAAGGTGTGCGCCACCACTGCCAGCTCTTTTTTCTTTTTTTGAGACAGGGTTTCTCTGTAGCTTGGAGCCTGTCCTAAAACTAGCTCTTGTAGACCAGGCTGGCCTAACTCACAGAGATCCACCCGCGTCTGCTTCCCAAGTGCTGGGATTAAAGATTAAAGGCATGCATCACTATTGCTCGGCTTCTTCTTTTCTTTAAGAAGTTTTTTCTGTTTATTTGTAATAGCTGTACATATTAACAGGAATACTGGATATAATTCAATACATGACATATACAGTGTGTAATGTTAGAGCACAGCAATTAGTTCTGTCATCTCCTTAAACACTGATCATTTCTTTATACTAACAAAACAATTTTATATATGCTCACCACCTTAATGTTCCTCTCACTCACCTTTAGGTTGCTTATTGACAGCAGCCAGCAGGTAGTGCCGAGCCTGGTCATAGTCCTGCAGATGGAAGAAGGCTACTCCAGCCCGATACAAGGCCTTGGCATTATCAGGTTGTCGTTCTAGGACTTTCTGACTGTATTCCCTCACTCGCTCATAGTTCACTGGCTCCATCTGGAGGAGACAGGCTAATGGATCAAGTTAAAAGGAGAGAAGGTAGGCTTATAGGAGATTCCACTAGCCAACTCAAGGCATTCCCCAATATTCATTTATTCAACTAATCCTAAAGTGTCTCCCATACCCATCCCCTCATCTAGGAACTGGAGATAGAAAAGTTTTGACTGACAAGCTGGCTTAGTGGGTAAAGGCTCTTGCCAGCAAGCTTGATGACATGTGTTTGATTCTTGGGAAGAAGAGAACTGACTCCCACAAGTTTTCCTCTGCCGTTCCCAACATGTGTCCAGTGTCATGCTTGAGCACATGTGCACACACAATAAATACAACAAGTTTACATATGTATTATATGCATGCAGGAGCCCGAGGTGGTCACAGAGGCATCAGATGCCCTGGAACTGGAGTTACAGATGACTGTGACCTGTGATATGGGTGCTGAAGTAAACCCCCAAGTTGTCTGTAAGAGGAGTAAGCACTTTTAACTGGGAAGTCATCTTTCCAGTCTCCATCCTTTAAATCCTGTATTCAAAACTCTCTCAAGCATGGCATGGTGTACACATCTGTAATCCCAGCACTTGAGAGGTAGAGATTCGAGGAGTTAGGGATTAGGACTCTAAGGTCATCTTCAGTGTGGTGGTTTGACTACCAATGGTCATCAGAGAGTAGCACTATTTGAGAAGGAGTAGGAGGGTGTGGCCTTGTTGGAGAGAGTGTGTTGCTGTAGGGGGTGGGTTTTGAGGTTTCCAAAACCCATGCCAGGCCCAGTTCTCACTTTTCCTGCAGCCTGTAGATCAGAATGTAGCTTTTAGCTACTCCTCCAATGCCATGCAGGCCACCATGCTCCCTGCCATGATGATAATGGACTAAGCCTCTGAAACTGTAAGTAAGCCTCCAATTAAATGCTTTTCTTTTTAAGAACTACCTTGGTCGTGATGTCTTTTCACAGCAATAGAACAGTGACTAACACTTGGCCACATGGGGAATTTAAGACCAGTATAGGCTACTATATAAGACCCTCTCTCACAGTCTACCCTCCCCTTTTCCTCCCCTCTCTTTGGTGCTGGGGATCATATGGAACTCATCATTGTATCTCTTCTACCTAGTGCTGTGTCCTAACTTCTTGGTCTCATCAGGTCTTATACTGCAGCATTGTTAATGCTTGCCATTATGTGAGGAAAGAACAAGCTATTCTATCTTTGCACCCACAGTCCACAATGGATGAAAAAAATCCAGGCTCAGATAAGCAACTTGCCCAAGATCTCAGAGCTTATTAGTGGAATGAGCATGAAATCTGAACCAAGTCCTGTCATCTTTTGTTTTTGATTTCACAGTGTTCTGAGGTAGGGGATCTCATGTAGCTGCAGCTGGTTCTGAATCCTCTATATATTGGAAGATGATGATCTTGTTTCCACATACCCAATCAGTAGAATTACAGGCGTGTATCTACACACCCAACATTTAGTTTGGTTTTGTTGAGTCAGTGTGGTGGTTTGAGTAAGAATAGTCTACACAGGCTCATGTATTTAAATGATTAGGGAGTGTCACTATTTGAAAGGATTAGGAGGAGTGGCCTTATTGGAGGAAGTGTGTCACTGGGGGTGGGGTTTGAGTGGTTCTTGCTCTTCCTGCTGCCTTCCTATCCAGAAGTTGAACCCTCAGCTACTTCCCAACACTATGTCTGCTGCATTTCACAATGCTCCCTGCCATGATGACAATGGACTTAGACCTCTGAAACTGTAAGCAAGCCCCCAATAAAATGCTTTCCTTTATAAGAGTGGTCATGTTGTCTCTACACAGCAGTAGTACTTGACTGAGACTGTCAGGTTCTCACTTTGTAGCTCAGGCAGTCCTGAAACTCCAGTATGGCCCCAAACTCCTATTGTTCTTCCTACCTCAGGCTTCCAGTACTGGGATTAAAGTTCTGTGCCACCATGCCAACCTCATTTCCAACAACATCATATAGTATTAATACACTATTGTCTTGGCTGATTAATGGAACCCAGAATAAATCTTGGTTAGGAAGCAATGTTCAAGATAGTGTTCTGCCTTAAAGAAGGGTTTTAGCTTAGCAGACTGATTGATTGCCTGGCATACTTGAGACTCTTGAGTTCAGTCTCAACACCACCAAAAATAAATGTAAAGGAGGTATGTTGTGGGACAATGATCTTGTACCCTGTAAAGATTTGTTAGTTGTATTGGTTTAATAAAATGCTGATTGGCAAGTAGCCAGGCAGGAAGTATAGGCGAGGCATCCAGAACAGGAGAATTCTGGGTAGAGGAAAGGTTCGGTCTGTAGTCATCACCCAGACCAAGAGGAAGCAAGGTGAGAACGCCTCACTGATAAAAGGTACCAAGCCAGGTGGCTAACACAGACAAGAATTATGGGCTAATTTAAGATGTGAGTATTAGTTAATAAAGCCTGAGCTATTAGGTCAGCCAGTTTATAATTAATGTAGACTTCTGTGTGTTTCTTTGGGACTGAACGGCTGTCAACAGAGGTGGAGTGATGGCTTAGTGGTTAAGAGCACATATTGCTCTTGCAGAGGACCCAAGTTTGGTTTCAAGCACCCACACTAGATGGTTCACAACCACCTGCAACTAAAGCTCCAGCAAATTTGATGCTTTCTTCTGGACATCAAAGGCATCTGCTTTGACATGTACACATACCCACATAAACACATACACATAATTAAAAATAAATAATTGGGTGTGGTGGCACACACCTTTAAGGAGGCAGGAGCAGGTGAATATCTGAGTTCGAGGCCAGCCTGGTCTACAGAGTGAGTTCCAGGACAGCCAGGGCTATAAAGAGAAAACCTGTCTTGAAACCCCGCCCTCAAAAACCAAACAAATATTTTCCAAGTTAAAAAAAGAAAGGGAGGGGGTTGGAGAGATGGCTCAGTGGTTAAAAGAACTGGCTGCTCTTCAAGAAGTCCTGAGTTCAATTCCCAGCAACCACATGGTGGCTTACAACTATCTATAATGAAATCTGGCGCCCTCTTCTGGCATGCAGGCACACATGGAAGCAGGATGTTGTATACATAATAAATAAATATATCTAAAAAAAAAGAAAGGGAAAGATACACCCTATTTCACAGCTATTGGAATAAATATATTAAAGTTAAATCATGCTCAGATGGTTGATTCAGGTATAATGAAGTCAATAACAAGCTTGGACTGTATTTGCATCCCTGCTACAACACCCCCACACCAAGCAGGCTTTTCACAAGGTATTCTCCACAGGTCAATTAATCCAGCATTTTAGCTTCAATACTTTAACTGATAACTATATACCTATCACTAACTATGTTCAAACATTAAACTAAGGACTAAGAAGAACAAGGAAGGTATCTTGATGATTATTTTTATAAGCTATATGTTCTTATGGGTATGAGTGTTTTGTCTGTATTTATGTATGTAAACCATATGTGTGCCTGGTGCCTGCGGAGGTGAGAAAGGGGGTGTTGTATCCCTTGGGACTAGAGTTAGAAATGGTTGTAAATCACCATATGGGTACTGGGAATTAAGCTCCAATCCTCTGCTGGAGTAGCCAGTGTTCTTAACTATTGGGTCATTTTTCTAGTCCTGTTTAGTCTAAATAATACCCCCCAGTTTGATGGGGGATATACGGAAACCGATTTCAAAAGAAATACCTTTCTGTAATACTGGCTATTAGGGCATGGGGCTTGGTTAGGTAGGAGACCCAACAACAACCCACAAAACAGAGGAAATTACTTTTATAGACTTTAGAAGGTGAAGATTTTTGAGCTTAGAGAGGGATCTGAGTTTAACAGATACAAGCTAAGATATAAAGCACAAATCCTATTGTTCCACTATACCTTTGGGCCCCAGCTATGAGCTAGGATTTTAGCAGCTTAGCGAAAGTACACTAGGATATACTGCCTGACTGATCTTGACAGAGGTAGCAACTGAGATCAAGCAATGATTAAATAATGCCAGTATCCTGCAATAAGAATTTAAGCTCTGGGAATTAAGACTGTTTGCCGGGTATAATTTTAAATCTATTTGTTGCTAGATTAGTTCTAGTTTCCTTAGACTAATCTGGAAGAATTATGACCTTAACATAGATCATGTCACATCTATGAATCCTATAGAGCCATCCTTTCTTAAATCGAACATCTCAGGACTCTATCTACTTCCATTTTCCAGTTTATTCTTACTTGTTTAAGACAGGGTCTTAGCATATATCTCAGGCTAGCCTGGACCTCAGACTTGAAGTCACTCTTCTACTTGGACCTCCCCAGTGTGGGGATTACAGGTATAAAGCACCACGCCATCTCACTTAGTCTCCTCTGCAGTACTTGCTGTCTGATATACCATGTTATTTCCTTTGTTTCATGAATATAGGGATTGTTATCGGTCGTGTTACACTACTAATCCTCAGCATTTAATAACTGTTGATCAGAATTAAGTTGAAACAGCTACTGTTAGGGGATAGGCTATGAATGCCTTTAGTTCCAGCACTGTAGAGGCAGAGGCAGGCAAGTTCAAGTCAACTAAGCTATCCAGAGCTACACAGACATTGTTGCAAAAAGAAACAAAACACCACCATAATTACTATTATTTGAGTCCCAAAATTATTGCTGGACACACTGGGAAAAAATACCCTTAGCTTCTTATCATAATTAAGGAATATTGTAATTTCAAAAGTTTTTAGCGCTGATACTATAGATTGGTGGCACAGTTTTTGGTTAGCATGTGCAAGGCCCTGAGTTGCACAGCTCCACTCCAACACTGCTTGTATGTGTGCATGCAATATATGTGTGTGTATACATATTTAAGTTTATACATCTAAGAGTGCTTTATTTATATATATATGTGTATATGTATGTGTACATCTAAGAGTGCTTTATTTATATATATATGTGTGTGTGTATATGTATGTGTATTTGTTCGTTTGTCTGTTTGAGATAGGGTCTCTATGAAGCTCTGGCTGGTCTGGCCTCAAACTCACAGAGATGACAAAGATGTTTATACACACACACACATTTGGTTTTTTGAGACAGGATTTCTCTGTGTAGCTTTGGAGCCTGTCCTGGAACTCGCTCTGCAGCCTTGAACTCACAGAGATCCTCCTGCCTCTGCCTCCTGAGTGCTGGGATGACAGATGTATACCACCACCACCCGTCCACAAAGATATTTTTAAAATAAGCAGCCAGATAATAAATAAGCTGACACCTATAATCTTAGCACTTGGTAGCCAGAGACATAAAGACTGCCAGGAGTTTGGAGCCAGTTTGGTCTACAAAGTGAGTTTCAGGCCAGACTGGGCTACATACTGAGACTCAAGAAAAATCAAAACAATTTTAAAAAAGCAGCCAGTAGGAAACATAACAGCTCCTGATAAAATATATAGCCTCAGTTTACATTGTTAGAATTTCTTACTCTGCTATAAATTAAGTTGATTAGTTCTAAGCTTGATTTGTCTATCATAGAAAAGACTAAAAGGTCTCTTATCAATTAAGGTTATTCCTAGCGGAACTGTTCTATCTTCATACAAAGCCATAGGGAAATGGAAAATACTAATTATCCAATGTCCTTGATTTCTACAAAAAATTATACTATCAAGCACAATTGATCTACACTATCTAGAGCCAGTAACGTGTTTCCCAAATGTTAAATTTCCTTTAGACAAAAGCACTTTTTCTCTACAGTAGGCAAAATATTCTAAAGTTAGCAACATTCCTCCAGATAAATCAACTGGCGGTCCCACCCTAGATCTACTAGATCAAAGATTCTGGAGTTAGGGCCTAAGAGGTTCTATTTTTACAAACATCTGGAGAGTTTGTAAAAATCCTGCCTGCTTAAGAGTTCTCTACTGATTGGAAACAGGTTTCAATTCATGCCGAATAACCAGATGACAGCAAAGAAGAATGTATTTTTTTTCAGTGTTCACAGGGTTTGATAGTCTCTTTTTTTGTTTGTTTAGCTTTGTTTTTTGAGACAGGGTTTCTCTGTGTAGCCCTGCCTATCCTGGAACTCAGTCTGTAGACCACTCTGGCCTCAAACTCAGTGATCCACCTGCCTCCGCCTCCCGAGTACTGAGATTAAAGGCGTGCGCAGCCTCTGCTTTGCTGGACGGGCAAGTCTTGATGTTCTACCCACCCTCCAGCCCTGCTCTTACCAGCTAGGTTGTTATAGCAGTCTGTCTGAGTGGTGTGCAGTATGTTTTCTTGCTCCGGCGTGAGAGCTGGGCCCTCAGGTCCTAGACTGGGTATCGGGGAAGGCAGACTTGGGTCCAAGCCCCGCAGCTGAAGAAGAGCTCGGTGGTACCTACTCACAGCATCTCGGTACTTCCCTTCCCGGTAGCGTTGGTTCCCTTCCTCCTTGAATAGCTGAGCCTCCTGCAGGCGCTTCTCCATGACTGTTAGAATTGTTAAATGAAGGATCAACTGAGGCTGTGGTGTTGGGATCAAAATTATTGCTTTGGGAAGTCTCCTACAAAGGAGCAGAAAATTACTCTCCTTCGGGAGGATTTGAGCTTTGATGTTTTATAGGACTACAGTCCAATTAACCCTCTTTTCAGTTTCCACAAGTTCCGCAAAAAAAAAAAAAAAAATGAATAATGTGGAGGTAGTGAAGCCACAGGCCAAATGATGATTTCCAAAAGAAGAGATCCTGGCGTGAGTATGGACTCTAGGAAGATTCAAAGGCCCAGCTAAACATCCGAAGTGTGTGACAGCCCGCAAAATTCTTTTCCTTCTTTCTCTGAGGCACACCCCCTGACCTGGAAGAAGATGGAGTAGGCGGGAACAACTGAAAGAGGTCAAAAAGGTTTCGCTCCTTCCCAAGCTCTTTATTTCTCTTTATTCAACAAGCATTTGTCGATGTCTCTGCTGTTAACTGAAGGAGCGAAGTGAATGAGGCCTGAGCCCCTGTTCCGCTGGCGAGGCAGAAGAGGCCGTGTGCACTGGCAAGTCCTACAACCGCACTACCGCAGTGGCCCAAGCCCGGAAGTCTCCAGCGATTCAGTTTAAGGGCCGGCGCTCGGACAGGAAAAGACCCGGCCTGCTAGCAGTTTGGCACCTAACGGGGCGCGCGCATTGCGTCACATCACCCAATCAGAAATGAGTCCAGAAAAGTAATCCCACCGAAACGACCCCGCCTCCCCAGCGGACCAACCCGGAAAAAAAAATTCCCGGCTACTTCTCCAATAGGAAAAAAAGCCGCACGATATCAGACGACCAATCAGAGCAACAGACTACGATTCAAGCTGGCCAATCAGAGAGGCGGAAGGCGGGGTTGGCGCGTCTGTTGCCGGGTAGAAGTTTAAGCCCCAGAGAAAGAGGCCCGGGCATTGCTCGTTCTTCCTTGGTACTGGAAAGCCCTTTGCCTACGAGCCACGAAAACAACTGCTGTGCACCCGCCAGCCCTCCGGCTTGTCTTCGTTTATCACTCTCAGAAGAGGCGGTCAAGGAATAAGGAGGCGAGGACATCAAGCTAGACCTCGGCAATTGAGAGCGATCAGGAAGTAAGAGTGTTAACAGGGTGGGCGGGGCTCTGGTGCGACTGCGCAGAGCCTCCAACTGAAGTACGGAAAGAGAGGCGCACTCCCGCTTCCGGGCTGCGAGGCACTTGAGCCGCAGCCAGCCTTTTCGGCGCAGGCCCCCTTGCGGCTGCGCAGTTAGGACGCCTCCGCTGATTGGCCCGAACCTGTGAGGGGAGGGAGGAGAAGTGAGGGAACTCCGTCGTTCTCGGCGCGCACTCGCCCGCAGTCGAGAGTCGAGTCCCCTGGAGGCTGCTCCTCGCCGCCTTGTTTTGGGCTCCGTGAGCCGAAAGGGGCAGGGCAGAAGAAGGCGACACAAACACGCCGCGGGAAGAGCGCGGCCCCTGCCGCTTCCTGTGTGCGCTTACTAGCGCGGGCTCAGTACTGGCGCGGGAGGCGGAGGCGGGCGGCGGCGGCGCCTGCGCGGTCGGACTCGGTCGACAGTTCGCAGGGGAGGAGGCGGCGGGAGGCGGAGGAGGCGGCGGCGGCGATGGAGGTGAAGCGGCTGAAAGTGACCGAGCTGCGGTCGGAGCTGCAGCGGCGGGGTCTGGATTCGCGCGGCCTCAAGATGGATCTGGCGCAGCGGCTTCAGGAGGCGCTGGATGCTGAGATGCTGGAGGACGAGGCCGGCGTTGGCGGCGCCGGGCCCGGCGGGGCCTGCAAGGCGGAGCCTCGGCCTGTGGCCGCGTCGGGCGGAGGCCCGGGCGGGGACGAGGAGGACGACGAGGAGGACGAGGAGGAGGAGGAGGACGAGGAGGCGCTGCTTGAGGACGAAGACGAGGAGCCTCCTCCTGCTCAAGCTTTGGGCCAGGCCGCGCAGCCTCCTCCGGAGCCCCCGGAGGCGTCAGCCATGGAGGCTGAACCCGAATCCTCCGACGCACCGGCGGAGGCCACGGCCGGGTCAGGTGGGGTAAACGGTGGTGAAGAGCATGAGACCGGCAAGGGGGAGGAAGACGGGCCGGAGGAACGGAGCGGGGATGAGACGCCGGGATCCGAGGCACCGGGTGACAAGGCCACAGAGGAACAAGGTGAGGAACTTGCAGCAGAGCAAGGCTCCAACCTGCCGGGTGCGTCCCCGATCCAGCACCCCACCCCGCAGCGCGCGATCTGATTCCTTGTTTCCACTCGCCCGAAAGCGCACGATTCCCGCGGCTGTGTGATGGGATTCCCCAGGGAGCGGGGTTTTCACTTGCCCATCTTTTGGGGGGTTTGGGTGCGTTGTGGCTCCACGGTTCCTGTCTAACGCGATTCCTCAGTGTTAGTGGATGGAAGTGTGTGGTGTGCGTGCGTGCGTGTGTGCGTGTGTGTGTGTGTACTGCTTTCGAGCTACCTGTGGATCAGCCCTTAGCGGAAAATTTGCTGGGAAATTGGCGGACTACAGGTACCCGTTAGAAGCTTAGACCTTCGGCCTAGCTGACAGTCTTACCGTCAGCTCGTTACCTAGTGAGCAGTCTGTGAAGTGTTGCTCTGTCAAACCCATGTTCGAGCACACGCCTCACACAGCCTCTGGATAGCTAACCTTGCTCCTTCCTGCTGCAGCGCTGGCAGTGTTTCTGTGAGCGATTGGGTTAATCATTAACCAGCAAAGAGAAAGAAAACCTTAGGCTGGTAACTTTTAGTAGCATGTTAGTTGCTTCTTGAATGGAGCTTTTTCCCCTTCTCCCAATTGTCGTTGTATTTTAATTCTTCCGAGTCGGTAAATGAGCATATTTATAGACTTATCCTTCCGCACTGGGGCCTTTAAGGTCCCTAACTTCCTGAGGTGGAATGATTGAGGGGTTCTAGTGGGTCAGTTGAGTAACCTTGTGGTAGAATACGTGTAGCGACTTTTCCCCAGGAGTCAATGACCTTTCTCCTTTCTTTTGAAATGCTGGCGTGGTTAGAGCTAGTCCGTAGTGTCTGTCAGGAGGGAGCTGCTTCCCAGTCGTACTTTCAGTTGGATTGCCTGAGGTTTTTTGTTTGTTTGTTGCACTTTTTTTTAAGGCTGTTATTGTCCTGTACTTGGAATCTATTTTTCAATGACTTTACAGAGTATAGTTTTTTTTTGGGGGGGGGGAGGTTGTTGTGTTTAACGTTCTGGAACAAAATCTCTTATTATATAACCCTTGACTTATTTGTATTCCAAATAGCAGATAAAAGATATTGACGGGTAAGAGAGCAATTTAGAGGAATTGTCAAAGACTATTAAGCCTTCAAAACATGAAAGCCTAAGGGGAAAAACCGTGTGTACTCCTTGTAAAGAGTGGTGCTGCCGGGCTTAGTGTCACGCCTTCAGTCCCAGCACTTGGGAGGCAGAGGTAGGCAGATCTCTATGAGGTGGTTTTTTGTTTGGGTTGGTTTTGGTTTTTCCGAGACAGGGTTTCTCTGTAGTGTTTTCTTTCATTCATTCAATCTTTCTTTATTCCTTCCTTCCTTCATTTATTTATTTATTTGAGCCTATTTATTTATTTATTTATTTATTTATTTATTTATTTATTTGAGCCTATCCTGGAACTAGCTCTTGTAGACCAGGCTGGCCTGGTTTACATAGAGAACCGCCTACCTCTGCCTCCCGAGTGCTGGAATTAAAGGCATATGCCACCGCCTCCCAGCTATATTTTGAGTTCTAAGACAGCCAGAGCTACATAGTGAGACCCTGTCTAGAAAATAACAACAACAAAAAGAATGTCGCTAAATGTACACCACCACCTTCCTGCCCCAAATTCCATGCAGTAAAGATGTAGTGTTATTTATGGTTCACGTGTGACTTAATGATTTGCTCTGGTAACTTTGAGTTCAAATTCCTGTTAAAAAAATACAGCTGCCATAGTGTGGTTGTGCATTTTAAGGCAAAAAAGACAGTCTCTTAAAGAAATTGTAAGGCTTCTGTGCCATGTACCTGCTGAGAAAAGTTAGAAAATAGTCATTAAGTACTTGCTGTAAATTCAAATCTGATGAGAACTGAAAGAAATTCACCTGTGAAGGTTTTTAAACGACTTCAGGGATATTTTTCTATCCTATTAGTGGGGAGATCTGTCAGGTTGGCTTGAATGAAGTAGATACATTTAGAATGGAAAAATTGCCCAACTTTTTCTATTTCTTGACTGTATTTAGCTCACAGCGCCCCCCCCATCTTAATCAATAAAAAGATACTGGAAATAAAACATATGGATATAAAACATATGGCTATAATAGGAACACTTTCACTCAGATACCCTCTGTTTCCCCATATTGGTTAACTCAGATTCTCTTAGTTCTGAGCTTATTCTATGCTCCAGTATTAAAAACTGTTGATTTTCTTTCCCTCCCTTTTGTAGGAGATGACCAGGATAGTGAAAAGTCAAAACCAGCAGGCTCAGATGGTGAGCGGCGGGGGGTAAAGAGACAGCGGGATGAGAAGGATGAACATGGCCGAGCTTACTATGAATTCCGAGAGGAGGCTTACCACAGCCGGTGAGGGAAACACTCCCTTGATGGGAATGTCTGCTCTGCTTTTGGTATTCCTGGCGTTGATTGGACAGTCTGGAAGGAGGGGTGGATTGAAAAATGAATAGATCTTTATAGGCATAAGTTTTAGAGTAAATAAATCTATGATGAAAGCTATTTCCTTTTCTCATGAAAGAAGCTGTCTGCTGGAATTTGATAATTCACTGATACTTTAAAATGGACAGTGCCACACAAACACCTCCAAGAAAGTAGCTTTGGTTATATTGCATTTGCTCTCCTCTCCTACCTGTAGCTCGAAGTCTCCACCACCTCCAGAAGAAGAGGCAAAAGATGAAGAGGAGGATCAGACTCTTGTGAACCTGGACACATGTATGTATAAAGCGAATTGCTTTGGTTTTTTTTATTTTTTTGAGAATGGGGCCTTGCTATTTATCCCAGGTTATTTTCCAAATTGTGATCCTCCTGCCTTAGTCTCTGGCATGATCTAGAACTGACTTTTGAGAGTAAAACTTGATGGCTTGAGTATTTGGACAGTTTTTGTATCCATTCATGATAATTGGGCATAATGGTGCTCCCGGCACTTGTCAAGTGTTGAGTGTTGCAGTAAACCAGGCATATCTTTTGTGTTATGTTTCTTTTATTTAGATTTATTTACTATGTATACAGTGTTCTGCATGCACACCAGGAGAGAGCTCCAGATCTCATTAGAGGTGGCCGTGAGCCACTGCTGTGGTTGCTGGGAATTGAACTCAGGACTTCTGAAAAAACAGCCAGTGCTTTCAACCTCTGAGCCATCTCTCCAGCCCTGTATCTTTCCTTAACAGATACCTCGGATCTCCATTTTCAAATAAGCAAAGACCGATATGGAGGGCAGCCACTTTTCTCAGAAAAATTTCCTACCCTTTGGTCTGGGGCAAGGAGTACTTATGGAGTAACAAAGGGAAGAGTATGCTTCGAGGCCAAGGTAAGGGCTCTTTCAAGTCAGTTATTAATTTCAGCTGTGTGTTGGCCGCCTAGCCAGTACTTTATTAGTGCAGAGAAGGCACCTGACTTAACTAACATACCTTAACTCTGAGCAACAAAATTGACCCTTGTGACTTTGTTTTGTTTTCTTGTTTGTTTTATGTGCTGGGGATTGAACTCAGGGCCATGTACATATCAGGTGCTTTCTTTCTTTCTTTTTTTTTTTTCTTTTTATTTTCGAGACAGGGTTTCTCTGTAGCTTTTTGGTTCCTGTCCTGGAACTAGCTCTTGTAGACCAGGCTGGCCTCGAACTCACAGAGATCCGCCTGCCTCTGCCTCCTGTGTGCTGGGATTAAAGGCGTGCGCCACCACCGCCCGGCCAGGTGCTTTATTTCTGAGCTATATACCCAGACCTACAAATTTGGTCTTTGGTTTAGGTTTACTGAAAATTGTTTTTCTGATATTTAGCTGTGATCTTTTTTTTCCTTTTCAGTTCGTATACAAATCTTATCTTTGTAACTCAGACTTTGTACCGGCATTGCTCAAAGTACCTAAGAATTCCTTTTCTGACTTGACCAGGTAACACAGAATCTCCCAATGAAAGAAGGCTGCACAGAAGTTTCTCTACTCAGAGTTGGGTGGTCTGTTGATTTTTCCTGTCCACAGCTTGGTAATGTTATTTTTTAACTTCTTGCTGTGTTTATTACCATATTGCTCACTCTGTGGGAACTTTACAGATAGATAATTGATTATTGACTATCCTAGGTGAAGATGAATTCTCTTATGGTTTTGATGGACGAGGACTCAAGGCAGAGAATGGGCAGTTTGAGGAATTTGGCCAGACTTTTGGGGAGAATGATGTCATTGGCTGTTTTGCTGTAAGTGTTCCTGTAAATTGTGGATTTATATATAGCAAAGGCTGAGAGGATTCAGCTGTGCTTCCTACCAACTACTGGCTTTATACATTCTATATGCATTGCTTGGTTATTTGAGCTGCCCAGTAACCCCAGTATTTATTTGCTTATTTCTACATGTATTGGGGGGGCATATCAGAGTGTGTATGTGAAAGTCAGAGGACAGTTTTCTCCTACCATGTGGGTTCTAAGGACCAAAGTCATGTCATCATACATGGTGACATGTGCCTTTACCCACTGACCCATCTCTCCATCCTCCCAACTAAAGAAAAAAAAAAGTAAGCTGTAAGACTTCATTGTCCTTAAAACCTGTGTCAACCTGTAAGTGCTCTTGTGCTTTTGTCCCTGTAGAATTTTGAGACTGAAGAAGTAGAACTTTCCTTCTCCAAGAATGGAGAAGACCTGGGTGTGGCATTCCGGATCAGCAAGGAATCTCTAGCAGATCGAGCCCTTCTACCCCACGTCCTTTGCAAAAATTGTGTCGTAGAATTAAACTTCGGTCAGAAGGAAGAGCCCTTTTTCCCACCACCAGAAGAGTTTGTGTTCATCCATGCTGTGCCTGTTGAGGAGCGTGTACGGATTGCAGTTCCTCCTAAGACCATAGAGGAGTGTGAGGTATGCCAAATTGCAGAAGTATGGGCCTCATGTTTTAGAATAGTGAAGACTGTGTACTTTCAGGTGTATTCTGTGCTGAAATTAGGAGCGGCTGGGCTGCGTCCCTGGCACCCGGCCGCCCGCATGGCTAGCTTATGCCCAGAAATAATTACAAAGAAACTGTATTCTATTAAACACTGCCTGGCCCGGCTAGTTCCAGCTTCTTATTGGCTAGCTCTTACATATTGTTCTAACCCATTTCTAATATTCTGTGTAGCCCACGAGCTGGCTTACCAGGGAGGATCTTAACCTGTGTCTGTCTGGAGCGGGAAAATCATGGTGACTCCCTGACTCAGCTTCTTTTTCCCAGCATCCTCTTTTGTCTACTCCGCCTACCTAATTTTCTGTCCTATGAGGGCCGAGGCAGTTTCTTTATTATAATTAATCAATGTCCTTCCTCCATCAATTCTGAAATTACTGTCAAATTTGGATAGGGAAAATATAAGAATATTTTCTAAAGAAAGTTGGATTTTAAAAAAATGACTCTTTTATTACATTCCTAGTTTCCTTTTATTTGCAGGTGATTCTGATGGTAGGACTCCCTGGATCTGGGAAGACCAAGTGGGCACTAAAGTATGCAAAAGAAAACCCTGAGAAAAGATACAATGTCCTGGGAGCTGAGACTGTGCTCAGTCAAATGAGGGTCAGTTGCTGAAAGGTGGGGGAGGGATGGTTAATCGGCAGTGATGTTTGCTCTGGAGACTCTGGGAATCTTTGATAACCTGTCCTCAGTCAGGGATGGAGGGTGTCTTTGAAATGTGTGAGAACAAGGGCTACACATGTAAAAATGTAACTTTCTGTCATGTGTTAAAATGTGCTCCATACCTGCTGGATTGTCAAGTCTCTGAAAATGTACAATCTGGAGTATGTACGGGTTAAGAATGGAAGTAGTTACTATAGAAAATTAGTAGTGTGATGAGTTGGTCTTATCCATGTAGCATTTAAAACAAGTGACTTTGGGGATCTTGAACTTGTTGTGTAACCCCTTGTCTTCCTCCTGTCTTCTTGCACTTATCAGATGAAGGGGCTGGAGGAGCCAGAGATGGACCCCAAGAGCCGAGACCTCTTAGTTCAGCAAGCTTCCCAGTGCCTTAGTAAGCTAGTCCAGATTGCTTCCCGATCAAAGAGGAACTTCATTCTTGATCAGGTATTCAAACATTCAAGAGGAACATTTTTAAAAGAGGTCCAGAGATAAAATTTTGCAACTTTTTAAAAGAGCGAAACTGGGATACACACTAGGACTGAATTAAGAATTAAAAAATAGACTCAGGTTTGTCTGCGCTGAGTTACATAATGTACTTGAACTCATCATACTGTTATCCTGAGAGTATGAGCTATATGATAGAGGAATAGAAGGAGATTTGGGTTCATTTATTTCTTTTATTTAGTCAATATCTTGACCTACTTACATTTGTGATCTTGAACACTTCTTTTACCTCTTTAACTTCAGTTTTCCTGATTGTGAAATATTTATCAAGTAGAGTCTCAAATAAAAATCAAAGGAGAAGCCAAGCAGTGGTGCTACATGCATTTAATCCCAATACTCAGGAGACACAGTCAGGCAGATCTCTATGGTTCAAGACCAGCCTGATCTACAGAGCTAGTTCCAGGACAGCTAGGACAACACAAAGAAGCCCTGTCTAAGAAAAAGAAAAGTCAGAGGAGACTGGGGTTATAGCACAGTGATAGAGCAGTTTTCTAGCATGTACAGAGCCCTAGGTTTGATCCAGATTACTACAAACAATAGTAATAATAGTGGTTATTAAAGAAAATTGTGTATTGACTTCTAACCTGATGCTTCAGCTGTAAGTTTAGTGGTGATTTTTGTTTTTAAAACATGTTATTACTCCCATTGCTAGTGTAATGTGTACAACTCTGGCCAACGAAGGAAGTTATTGCTGTTCAAGACCTTCGCCAGGAAAGTGGTGGTGGTTGTCCCTAATGAGGAAGATTGGAAGAAGAGGCTGGAGTTGAGAAAAGAAGTGGAGGGAGATGATGTGCCTGAGTCTATAATGCTGGAGATGAAAGGTGGGCTAAAATTGCATAGATTAGAGAATCTTGTCCCTGGTTAGTACAACCCCACTGGAACCTCGTAGCACCAAGAGTGACTCTCTACATCTAAAGTATAAATTTAAAAACAATTTAATGGAGGCAAGTGCTTGACAGTAGACCCCTTGACTTGTGGCTAAAACATAAAAGGGTAATGTCTAGGCATAGTAGGTAGCACATGTTTGTAATCCCAGCACTTGAGATGGTCAGGAAAGAAGATCATGAATTAGACTAGCCTGGATTACATAACAGGACCTTGTCTTGGTTGGGAAGAAAAAAGCAAGGTGGTGTTTGCTTATAATCTCAGCATCTGGAAATTGAAAGCAGGGAGGATAAGAAGTTGGAGGCTAGTCTGAGCTAATGATGCTGTCTCAAATGGAAGAACGAGCTGGGCAGTGGTGGTGCACCCCTCAGACCCCAGCACTCCAGAGGTAGATGCAGACTGATCTCTGAGTTTGAGGCCAGCCTGATCAACAAGAACTAGCTCCAGGACAGCTAGGACTGTTACACAGAGAAACCCTGTCTTGAAAAAAACCAAATAAAGTAAAAAAGAAGTATGAGAAATAAGATGTTTAAATCCAAACAAGATACTTAGATGTAAAGGAAGGGGATTGAGTCAATTACCTATTAAATAAGTATTTATAGTGTATACTGTTTGTCCATCATTTCCCTAGTTGTAGAAAAATATCGGTATATGAAATGAAACTTCACAGTAATAAATACAATTTTAAATTAATATTTATATTCCACAAAAATGTCAAGAATGATAACATTTAAATGAAAATACAGTAATTGTAGAAAATTGTCTCTACCATATGTTGATTTCTGTTACAATAATAGTTTTACGTTTTGTTTTCCTTTTTGCTTATTTTTTGATTTGTTATTTGCCTAAGTATACGGTCATCTCAAGGCAGTGTTGGCTATGTTGATTGGTCTTGTTTTATGGTGTTCCCTCAGATCATATTCTTCATCATATTTCCTTTCACTCATAGCTTCCCACTCACCCTCTCAGCTGCTGGCTCTGGAAACTCCATAACCCCTGGTTGTGGGAATCACTTCTCACATCTGTGGGCTGGAGTGTCTGAATTTATACAGAATGAATTATTCGAGCCCATAGCAAATACTCAGGCACTTGGAGGAATTTGATGCTGTTTTGTAAAATAGGGATAACTGGATTCATCTGAGAATCATAATTGAAGTAAAACTCACTGGGACACAGTCTATGAACTTGATGTTCATAGAATGATAGATGTGCCTGGCTATCATGTATAACTAACTGTTCAGTGACTGACCTTGCTGTCAGTACGTGTGTGTTATTAGAGATGATGCTTTTAGCGTGCACACGTGAGTGTGCATGTGTGTGTGTGTTAGGGTCTACTGGGAATTGAAACCCAGGGCCTTTGTATATATTAGGCAAGTGCAGTGCCCCTCACCTATACCCTCAGTCCCATCTTGAAATTCTGAAAATGTTACTTCTTGACCAGGCATGGTGGTACATGCCTTTAATCCCAGCAGATCAGATACAGGTGGGTCTCTGAATTTGTGACCAGATTGGTCTAAACAAGTTACAGACTAGGCAGGTTACATAATGAGACCAAGTTCTTTTTTTTAAGGTTTGTTTTATTTCTGTGAATGTTTTGCCTATGTATGAATGGTGCCCTTGGAGGTCAAAACTGAACAGTTAGAGACGAGACAGTTGTGAGCACCTCTGTGTGTGCTTGGAACTGAATCCAGGACCTCTGCAAAGGGCAGTGAGATGCTTTTAACTACTGGGTTAGCTTTCCAATTCCTGAGACCAAATTTTTAATCTAAGCAACACCAAAACGTGTTCAGTTAGGGGTTAGCCTGTGTTCCTTCTGTCTTGATAGCTCACTGATCTATTTTGAATCACTTAAGAATTTGTAAACCCTGCCAGGCCGTGGTGGCGCACGCCTTTAATCCCAGCACTCGGGAGGCAGAGGCAGGCGGATCTCTGGAAGTTCGAGGCCAGCCTGGTCTACAAGAGCTAGTTCCAGGACAGGAACCAAAGCTACAAAGAAACCCTGTCTTGAAAAAAAAAAAAAAAAAAAAAAAAAAAAAAAAGAATTTGTAAACCTGTCCGGCATAAAGCCCTTTGTCTATTCAATTTAGGGAAAAGATTTGCCTTAGGCATGGTACCACAAGTCTTGCTCAGAACTCAAAAGACTAAAGCAAGAAGATTGCTTTGAGTTCTAGGTCATTCTGGAATATACAGACAGACACCATCTTTAAAAAGAAGAAAGCCATGGTGGCACTTGACTCTAATCTCAGATTTTAAGAGATTGGAAGCAGCCTTGTTGTGGTGGTGCACACCTTTAATCCCAGCACTCCAGAGGCAGTCAGGTGGATCTCTGTGAGTTGAAGGCCAGCCTGGTCTACAGAGCTAGTTCCAGGGCAACTAGGGCTGTTATACAGAGAAACCCTATCTTGAGGACCCTCCCCCCCAAAAAAAGAGATTGGAAGCAAGAAAATCAAGGTCATCCTCAACTATATAAGGGAGTTCCAGGTCTGCCTGTGCTACATGAAACCATGTCTCAAAAAAGAAGTTAGTTTGGTTATCTAAGGATGAGTTGGTATGAGCCTAGTACATTTTAGTGTGTTACTAAGTTAAACTTTGAAAGTATTAGGCTTGTCTTGCTGTTGTGTTCAGACCTTTATTCTACCACTTGGGACAGACAGTAAGGCAAGATCTTCAGTTTGAAACTTGCACAGACTGTATAGCAAGCTGAAGTCCAGTCTGAGCTTTAAAACAAAACAATCTCAAAGGAGAAAAAAGTAAAATAAAAAGAGAGCTAAGTGCAGTAACAACAACTGTAATTGTAATCCCAGTTTTCAGAAGCCAAGAGGCAGGAAGATTCAGACCAGCCTGGGATACATGAGACCCTATGTGTAAAAAAAAAACCAACAAGAGCTAGATGATGCAGTCCTTAAAGACTTAGCTGCATAGCATGAAGCCTGAAGTTTTGATCCCAGCACCCACATAACAAGTCAGGTACTCTGTATACTCCCGAATCTCACTACTGAGCAGGGTGGCAACAGGATGGTGAGTCTCTAGATTTTGAGAGGGACTGTGTCTACAAAGGAGTAAAGTATGGTAGAGAATATCTGACATCCTACACTAGCCTTCTTACACTAACACATACTCATTTAGACATATACTATTAACAACAAAACTGGGCATGGTCCCATCAGAGACAGGTAGATCTCTGAGTTCAAAGCCAGTCTGGCCTACATAGTGAGTTCCAGGACAACCAGGGCTTTGTAGAGAGCTCCTGCTTCAATAAATAACAAACTGAGTATTGACTCAACTGTAATTCCAGCACTCAAGAGCCTAAGGTACTTGAGGTTAGCCTGGGCTATAGAACTAAAGCAGAACCTACCATACCATTGCATTATGAAATTGAAGAGGAGTGGCCTAAGGTTATTTAAAAAAAAAAAAAAAACTTAATTTATCCAGTTATCATATGAGAATGACCACCAGATATCTGATAGGTACCCCCGAGGTTATGCAGAAGTTAATTTGGATCCTATGGAAATGTGAAGTCTGAAGAGACAACAGAAGGAGGAAAGCAGTGTAGACAGTATGTAGATGAGGTAAATAAACAAGCATGTGGCAGCATATAGATCATTGATAGAAATGGAGTAATTGAAGTTAAAAGTGCAGCTAAAAAACAGGCCTAACCTATCAGCCAAAGTTCATAATTAGTAATAAGTCTCTGTGTTGTGATTTGGGGGCTGGCTAGTGGGACAGAGAAAGTCTCAAAAATGGGAAAAACAAAGCAATCAAAATAAGAACCCTTGGATATAGCTCAGTGACAGAATACTTGATTAACATTTACAAAACCCTGGATTTGATCCCCAGAGCCACCAAAAACTAAAGGATACTTCCTGTAGTAGATGTTCATGCATTCTTGTCTATACTTTCTAGGCCCACAAGCTTCTCTCTTGTTCTTATAGCCAACTTCTCTCTGCCTGAGAAATGCGATTATATGGATGAGGTGACTTATGGGGAGCTGGAAAAAGAAGAAGCCCAACCCATTGTTACTAAATACAAGGAGGAAGCAAGGAAGCTGCTGCCCCCCTCTGAGAAGCGGACAAACCGCAGGAACAATCGCAACAAGAGAAACCGGCAGAACCGAAGCAGAGGCCAAGGCTATGGTGAGTCCTGGAGACTTGGCCGCCCACAATGAGCAACTTTCCTAATGAAGCTTATTTCTTCTTGTCTTTAGCACTTGCTTCCTATGCATTCCCCATAATCCTTCAACCAGAAGGGAGTTATTGTGGGGCAAAAAATGTTTCCTTGAAACACAGTCCTGTGCTTCACCATCTGTGTAGCTTCTGTGTGAGCAAGTGGGTTCCAGACTTGACTGCAGTCTTAGGATGTGTGCAGTGAAAGCCAATTCTCCCCTTAAGATTTCTTGGTGTTTTATGAAATCAACCCAATTGCACAGACAAAAAAGTATTTCTTCCATCCTTTTAAAGCGTTACAAAGCGAGTTAGTTATTAGTGGAATTAATTTTTCCTCTGAATGTCTAGTTTGCCAGCTAAATCCCCAGGGCATATTTAAGCCAGGCGGTGATGGTGCATGCCTTTAATCCTGCACTCAGAAGGCAGAGACAGACAGATCTCTGAGTCCGAGGCCAGCTTGGTCTACAAGAGCTAGTAGTACTAGGGTAGGCTTCAAAGCAACAGAGAAATGCTGTCTCGAAAAAAGGGCAAAAAAAAGTGTGTATGAGTGTACAATTGTATGTAAATCAACAGGTAGTTAGTGTTAAATATTTCTCAGACACCAGGAATAACAACAGTTCTAGCCTTGAGTATTGTGTAGATTGTTTTGTTTTGTTTTCTGGGAGGATAGGTTTTTTGAGACAGGGTTTTTCTGTAGCTTTGGAGCCTTTCCTGGAACTAGCTCTTGTAGATCAGGCTGGCTTCAAACTCACAGAGATCCTCCTGCCTCTGCCTCCTGAGTGCTGGGATTAATTTCTTTGTATGCAGTAAGTGAAGGGTATAGGTTACATGATACCTCAGATCCCTTTTTGGGCTGAGAATCTGATTGGTGAATGGCAGTTTTTATTCATGTCTGTAACTCTGCCATGCATCCTTTTGTCATCTAAAATATTTTGTAGGATTGGGGAGCTTCAAAAGCAGGGTGGTTTTGTTATCTTGTGTCTATTCTTCTGCCCTCCCCTCTCAGACTCTTTTAATAAAAGATCCTGGCTGGTGCTTTACTTAACATTGTGTGAGCCTGGCCAGAGCAAGCCTCCTCTTCCCATAGAATTGCCTTGGGCTCCAACTTTTTGATTTCCACTCAGATGTGGAGCCAGGACCCCATGCCAGCTGTCTGAGCGCCCTCTCCATTTCTCTTCCAGTGGGCGGGCAGCGCCGAGGCTACGACAACCGGGCCTACGGGCAGCAGTACTGGGGGCAGTCTGGAAACAGAGGGGTGAGTGCAGCTCTCCTTCTGCTCCTCCCTCTGGGCTGTGAAGCCATTCCTATTGACTTGGGGGAGCAGAGGGGTTTGGGCTGTTTTCTTAGGTCTTTAGGGTTTGCCCACTTAATATGTTCATCTGGAAGAATTTAACTTGGGGAAAAAATTTACCCTGCTTATAGTATCAAGATGAAATAATGTCTTGTTCAATAATGGGTAACTGTGGGTTGTGCTTCTGGAGACCCATATATCACCACCACTCTTCTTTCTCCTTCCTCAGGGCTACCGTAATTTCTATGATCGATACAGGGGTGACTATGATCGATTCTACAGACAAGATTATGAGTACAACAGATACAGAGACTATTACAGACAATACAACCGGGATGTGAGTATTATCTTGGCATAGATTGAGGGTGAAGGGGAAAGGACCAGCTGGATGAATGTCGTGCCTCTTCATCCTCAGCCAGCTCTGGCTCTAAGTGATGGGGTTTCCCTCTCTTCTAGTGGCAGAATTACTACTACCACCACCAACAGGACAGAGACCGATACTACAGGAACTACTACGGTTACCAAGGGTATCGGTGAAGCCCCTGCTGTTTTCACCTGCCAGCCATGAAGCTGAGGCTCTGGGGATGCCAAGCATCCCCCAAAACACAACCAAGGAAAACAGGGGCTGTTGGGGTGGGGCTGAGCTGCCGGGGAGGGGTGGATGGGGGGAGGGTATGCAAGCAGGGGTGGGGGGGGGGAAGTGGAAGCAAAACGAAACTGTACATTTTTTTTTAAAGTTTGTTGAAAAGAATATTGTCTTATTCTATAAAACATTTCAAACCTAGTTAGGCTATTTGTAATCAAAAAACATTTGCACAGAAAGCAGCACTTAGGGCTGCCTGTTCTGTACCCTCCAGCACTCTTAAGGCAACTGGAATGGTAGCCCAGCAAGGGAGAGTGGTGTGGGGAGAAGGGAACACCTTGAGGGAACTCTGCATAGCAGGCAGGAGTTAGGGACAGAGGAGGCAGGATTGGGGGCAGAGGGAGGGAGCGCCTGTGACCAGGGCAGTGAAAATAAATGATTGGCTCTATCAGTCACTTGCACCAGTTAACCGTTTGTATTTTCATTACCAACCCTTCTCTCTTGGGATATCTGATCTGTTAGGCTGGGAGGCCCAAATGTCCCACTGTCCACTTTGTTGTGCCTTTGTGCTGTCTGCCTAAGGCACAGAGACTGCTAGTTGGGTGGTTCTATTATATAGGATTCCCAGGCCATGGGGACTGTTGGGGACTACAGATCAGAATAGTTTTTTTTCCCCCATCCATGTTTTATGCAATGAATTCCCATAAAGTCTGGAGGAGAGTGGGAACATAGCCCTCAGTCTAAAGATGGTGATTTGCCAGGCCCTAGACGCTTTGTCTTCTCAGTTGATAGAGGCGCGAGATCTCTAGATCATTTGCTAAGATTGCCGGCCTCTTTTAGTGTGAGGGAAGGAATGGTTCTCAGGGTTTCCGCTCACAGAAACGCAGCAAGACGATGTTCACTGCGTCAGGATATGTATATAGGTAAATCTGTGGTGTGGGCTGTCAGGCCCAGGTGCTGAGAATAGCAAATATTTTATACAGTGGGGGACGCTGCCCTGCTGCTGTTGTTGTTTTTGTTTTTGTTTTGATACACAGATGAGAGTGAGTAGAAAAGGGGGGGCAGCTCAGTAGGGCTGCAGAAACTTGGGAAGACTGTGTGAATGTGTGTGTGGGTGTCTGCAGGGGAGCACCTTTTCCCAACTTAACTGAAACAGGATTCCTTCTGGGGTGTTTCCTTGTAAGCCCCAGAGAGGCCTTTCACCTTTTCCCAACTTAACTGAAAGAGGATTCCTTCTGGGGTGTTTCCTTGTGAGTCCCAGAGAGGCCTTTCATCGAGAGACTTCATTTGGGATCATTAAATTTGTAACTTTACCAACACCCTCCCAGTTCTTGACAGAACAACTACAGGTTGCTGGGTTCAAGAATATGGGCAGGATATGGCAATGCTCTTTTAATACTGAGCTTCAATTTAAATCATCCTGCTTAGCTAAAGCTTACTCAGCAGCAGCATCCTACAGTACTTCCTGGTGAGAGAAACCTCTGGGCTGTGCTACTAGAACATATTTCACATCCACTTCCTCACCTGAGCATTTAGTTCTCTTGTTTAAACTTGTGCTGAGATTTGGATCTTCCCTGTCCTGATGTCCTTTCTGTGCAGTTCTTCTCTGGGTGTTCAGACCCTTATTCTGACTCTCTGGTCTGTTAGGACTCAACCTTCTATTCAAGGACCTCTTTCCAGAGGTCATTTCAGGCCTGGAAGGAGACAGCTTGCTCCTGTTGTCTTTCCTATCGTACCTGTCCCTTACGGTGCCACAAGTGGGTTTGTGTGTTACAGTGGGTGGAATGACTGCATGTATCTTTGTAACTCACTGGCATCATTAAGGGAATTTGAGAAAGCTTTGTTTATAATGTCAGGGCAAAAAGGTAAAAACTGGAGCCCAAAGAAATCCCCTTAGGAAAAGATTATGTTATAAAAGAAAACTTAGTTTCCAGAGGCAGAAGCTGACCGTTCAGATATTCAGTCCTCCAACAAATAACACTTTTATAGTAGTCTGTGACATGGATTGTGGATGGTTGGACCCACGGATGGGGGCATAAACTTAACACTGAAGTTTGGAGCAATGGGTTAGAGAGTATACTTATTATTAATTTGATAAGTCTTCTTTTTAAAAAGCTGTTTTTCTAACTGAATGGAGAATAAAGCTGCCACATCCTTGTTGGGTCTGTCCAGGAGGTCTCTTGCATCAAAGTGAATGTCTGCATTTTTTTTTCTGTCTTGTGTTTTTATTATGAAAAGAAATGTTATGGTGGGGGGGGGGTGGATTATGGTAACAGGAGGGAACCTGGCTTTGTTTCCCTTAGAAGACTTGTTTAGTGTTTTATCAGACTTCTGTTGTAGTTGTAGATGGAAAAGCTTGTGAGAAAAACACCACATGGAGCCTGTAAATGTTTTTGCACAACCTGTAAAGCATTCTTGGAAGTGGCCAGTAAAAAAAGAAAAAAAGGGTTTTACCATTTTAAAAAAAAATGTAACTGTGTCATTGTTTACATCTGTAACTCTTCCCTGTTCTCATTACATCATTCTGGCAACAAATGTAGGCACAGTAGTTCCAGTTTTAGAATAAATGACCATTTGGATTGAATTTTCCTATCTCCTGTGGCTGCACTGACTGGAGTGATCCTGGGGGTGTTTAATAATGTATTTTTTTAATGTTTATTTTGAAACAGAATCTCATTGTAGCCCAGGCTTGATCATCCTGCCTTAAATCCCAAAATGCTTTGTTTATACGTGTTTGTGTGTTTGTCACCACCCCCAGCTTATTCACCTATTTTAAATTTTGGTGTATGCACAGAAGTGCACAGGGAATCAAGTGTTCATGCAGATGGGGAGGGGAGGTCACGTGGAGGTCGGAGAACAACTTTGTGAAGTCTTTACCTACCTTTATGCAGGTTTCAAGGATCAAACTCAGATTGTCACACTTAGATGAAATGCCGAGCCATCTCACCAGTCCCTTCGTTTTCGTGCTTAGTTACCAAGTTGTACTCTGATACAACCAAGGATAGCTTCTTTGCATGGCTGCTGTGCCCTTTTCTATAATGGGAACCATCTATGCATGGATTTGTCTACCTAGTGTTTGCTTAGAGAAACATTATTATTTGAAATTTTGTGTGTGTGAGTGTTTTGCCTGCATCTAAATCCACCCACCACGTGTGTCAATGCCTTTGGAGGCTATTAGAGGGCATTGGAGCCTCTGGAACTGGAGTTAACCCATGGGTCTAGCTGCCACGGGGATGCTGGGCCTGAATCCTGGTCCTCTGCAAGAGCAGCAAGTGAGCAAGTACTTGTAACCACTGAGCCATCTCTCTATCCCTCTTATACTAACATCTGGAGCCATTAGAGTAGAAGAATCAATTGTCTATTTGAGGTTAAATGAAAGGTTCCATTTGCCGGGCGGTGGTGGCGCACGCCTTTAATCCCAGCACTTGGGAGGCAGAGGCAGGCGGATCTCTGAGTTCTAGGCCAGCCTGGTCTACAAGAGCTAGTTCCAGGACAGGCTCCAAAACCACAGAGAAACCCTGTCTTGAAAAACAAAAACAAACAAAAAAAAGGTTATGAAAGCCATTAAGTTTATGTACAAATAATTATTACCTAAGAAGAAAAATTTTCATTTTCCCTATGCATTTGAAGAATGGAAATTATAAAAAACATTGCAACAGCATTGCAGTGTACTGAACTGACAGGGCTTAGTGTTACATGCTGCTGCTGGCAGCAGAAGTCAAACCCATTGCCTCGTGTGGGTCACTGGAACCTTTTTCTTTCGGTCTTTTAAAAAGGGTATATTTCCTATTATAGCCTAGGCTGCTATCATACCAAGCTCACTAGGATTTTTTATTTTTTACCTGTTAATGTTATACACCTATGAAGATCAAGATGATTTTGGGGAGTTCTCTATTCTACCATGTAGGTTCCAAGGATTGAACTCAGGTCATCAGACTTAATGGCAGGTACTTCTACCCACTTAACTGTAGGTGTTTTTCTGTCCTGCAACAGCTCAAACACTGAAGCTTATATTATAAATGCTCCGCCAAAAGCTCAGGCTTATTACTAATACTAACTAGCTCTTACATTTTAAGTTAACCCATATTCCTTATTTACGCTCTGCCATGTGGTGGTACCTTTATTAGCATGTCATGTTCATCTCCTCTGCATCTGGCTTGTGACTCCAGACTCCGCCTTTCCTAAAGTTCTCAATTTGGCTTTTCTGCCTATCTTTATCCTGTTCAGCTGTTGGTCAGTCAGTTTTTTTATTAAACCAAATCTTCACAATGTACAAAAGGATTATTCCACAGCACTGAACCATCATCTTAGCACCCATTGTTGGGGCATTTTAAACTTAATGTTGGAGCTGCTTATAATTAGAGCATAGCTGGGCATGATAGCACTTGCCATTTGTCCTAACACTAGATAGGCTAAGGCAGGAGGATTGCTGTGAACTCAAAGCCAGTATATACCAGATCAGCCTGCATTACAGAGCAATACTATTTCAAAAAACAAACCAAGAACAGCTGGGTATATTGGTATGTGTGTAATCTTGGCACTGGGGAGTTGGAGGCAAGAGGATCACAAGTAATACCCTGCCTCAAAAAAATCCCTAATGGTTCACCCTTCAGCTTACTTTTAAAAAAAAGATTTATGCATGTTTTGCTTGCACATATGTGTATGTGCCATGTGTGTGCCTGGTGCGTGCAGAGCAAGAAGACTATTGGATCCTCTCTAACTGGAATTAAATTCAGTTGTAAATCATGTGGGTGCTGAGAACTGAACCTCAGTTCTCTGCAAGAACAGCTGCTTATAACCACTGAACCACCTCTTCTAGCCCCACTCTATTTTTAATGGGTATAGTTCACAGCTTGTTTGTAGGGCTGCTAACCTGGGTTTTCTCCTCAACCAGCTATTCACCCATATGACCAGGTATCAAATTGGATGAGGAGAGTAACCTGGGTTTTTTAGTGGGTAAGGTGGTGTGACAGTTATCCTAATGCCAGTGTTACATCTGCCACATCTGAGCTGATAAGATTTTCTTACTACCCTGGTACTCTCCCAACACTGATACAGTAGGAAAGGTATTAAGCACCCATTGCATACTGGGTATTGTGAGCAAGCAGGGATTATAACAAGGATCCTTCTTGGATAGTTACCACAAGTATCAAGAAATAAAGATACTAAAATACTGAAATTAAACTTCAGCACTGAAAAGTGTGGTGGTGATGTGTACAGGCATACTCTTGTGAATGGAGGTCAGAGGAACTCTTCAAACAAAACACCTTCTGGAAGGTACTCTGGGTGTCCTAAACTTGCTAGGCACTCCAGGTACGTGTGATCTCTAGCCAGGATAAAGGTATGCATACCATGCCAGGCTGTGCTCTTTCTTTTTTGTTGTTGGGTTTGTTTTGTGTTTTGGGCCTTTTTGGTTCTTCCAGACAGGGAAGAAACTAAAAAAGACAAGAAAACAAACTGATTGCTTATTTAGCTCCCAGAGAGACCAAGGAACCACGCTTCAAGATGGACTCTGTCACATTTGTATTATTATAAATCCCTCAGAGAGAACCTCTACTTGGAAAGATGTAAAGATTCTCTTGCAAAGTCCACACTGTGCTTTTTAAGCCCAAATCCTAGTGAACTAGAGTACCCATGACTTCGTTAGTGCCCCTGGGGCTCGAGCTCTCCAGACCATGTCGAGTTCCAGATTCTGTGGGACTCAGTGCCCGGCTCTGACTTCGAGAGGGCAGGGGCAGCCATTTTAAGACCAGAAGCTTTCGTAAGGGATCGTTCCATATTGGGAACGCTGGGGGCCGCCATTTCAAGAGCAGTGCTGTACGGCAGCTTGACGCTCCCCTCCGTGCGGCTCGCACAGGCGGCCGCCATCTTGGACAGCGGCTGCGGCGCTGCCAACCCGAGCGCCGAGACACCCTGAGTCGCCTCTCTGTTCCTCAGGGCACCTCCACCCGGCTCCTGTCTCTGTGCCCGCGGAAACCCACCCTACTCGGTCTGTGTAGTTCTCCCTGCTGTCGTGGCGAGCCCGTGAACGCCCCGCAGCTTGTGGGCACTCTTTTGAACAACCCCACACTGGGGGCGCTCGCGCGCCTCACACCCGCGATCTCCAGCCCTTACTATGTCTAACTGGCTCGACTGGCCCTGTTCCGGGGATATGGCAAGTGTATCGACTAAGGATCCTCTTTCCCAAGAACGCTAACACAGGCGCTGTTCTTTGAGGCTCTGGATGACTTTATTCTTCAAATGCCTTTACCTTTCCAATAGCTCCAGGTGAGACTGAGAACAAGCACCCGGGTATCCCCCTCTCCATTGCCTGAACGGATCACAGAGGGAATCAGGCAGGATTCTGGCAGTTTAGCGGGGGCCCTCTGGATGGAGTAAAAGGTGTTTGCAGTTGGCCTCAAAGGGTGAGGAGATGGGGTAGACATGGGTAAGGAGGGCTTGTGCTTCAGCGAATCTCATGATAGGTATGGGTAGAAACGGGCTGCTACAATTAACGATCTAAGGGCGGGTCTCGGAGGGAGATGAGTTCAGAGGGACAGAACTCTTCAGAGGAGGGCACAGAAGAACTTCTTCTCCCGGAATGGGTTTTCCGAAGTGGGCACAGGAGTGATGAGGGGATCCTCACAAGCGTGGGCATCACAGTAAGTCATCAGGTCTGCTGCCGCCTTGGACACCTGGGGCACAGCCACGAGGGGAAACATTAGCCAGAATTCCTGAAAGGGCCGCAGCTCCCTTCAAATAGCTATCTTTTAGTTTCTAATGCTCTTTGAGACAATCCTATCCCCCAGCCCCACAGTCCTCAGGAACAGCTATACTGACAATGCCCAGTCTCAGCCTCTGACCTCAGGGTGTCACGAAAAGAAGCATCTTTTTTTTCCCAAGGTTTATAAAACCTACAGCAGAGGCCTGAAGAACTAATGGGAGCCAGGGTCGCACCCACCTTTATTCGGCACAAACTGGCCTCAATCTTAAGCTGTTCCACCATCTTGCGTGCTTGGCCAATACTCATAGTGCTGTTCACAGGGGTCTCCCCTTTCATCCTGGAGGAAAGACAGACAACTTAGTACTCTCAGCTAAAACACTCAGCTCTTCAACAACCGCACGGCCAGGATTGGGCCAGTATCTTGTACCCATATAATCTCCACTCTCCAGTGGCCATCCCATCTCTTTTTCTCCGTGGGGAAATGGAGAAAAGATGAAGTGCTCTCCAAATCCTTGGGTCCTCGTCACCAAACTATACAAACGTTTTAAGGATTTCCAGTCTTTGAGCCAATGCGTTATCAGGAATGAAAGCCTCAGTCAGAGCGAGCCCCACCCTGATGAAATCACTTCGGCCACCGGTCCCCTTAAGCCCTACTGAGAGAAACAGGCTGCTCTCTACTCACCTGAAATGACAGGCGGCGGTAGCAGCCTGGGATGTAGCGTCAGTGGGGAGGGGGCACCAAGCTGTGATTCAGATAGGTGCCCCACCCTGCAGGAACTTGCAGCTGAAAATAACTGTAGCAGTGACAGCTAATGCAGAGAAGGTCACTAGAGATGCTCAGACTGGAGGTCCTTGGAAGGGTGGTCTCAGGTTCTGCAGCTCAAGCACTGTCCAGATGGCTGGTACCTGAAGGATGAAGGATGCTAGAAGGAGCTGCTCAGATTCTGGAGCGTACCAACTGTCTGGCCAGTGGGGGGATCTGACTGCTGCTTGCATCCCCTGTACACACCCCCACTGTTACTGTCTCACTACCTGCCCCTGCCCATTGGAGAAGTCTTTAGTCTGAACTAGAGCCCCCCCCCCCCATGGACCTGAAGCGGAAGCAGGCTCCCCTCTTAAATGGGGTGGTCTGGGCCTGTAACAGCCCCTGCAATAGAGTCTGTACCCGCTGCGGGAGACCCTGCTCATTTGAAAGTCTGACATCAGCTGGACTGCTCCCCCCACAACCCTGACACAGCACTCAGCACCTGAATCTTCGTTTCTTTCCCAGTGGCCCTCCATTCTGCAGATCCAGGAAAATGTGACGCTCTACAAGTGATAATCTTCTAGGTCACCACATTGTAGCACAAGTGACTTGAGTGGGGCGATCCAGGGCAGCAGAGGTAACCACCAGGAAGATATCTAAAGATATGATACAGCAAAGAAGAGAAGCTGGGGGAAAAGAGACATGCAGAGACCAGATCAAAAAAGGATCAGATAAAGAGGAGGTAAGGGAGATACCGGAACCAGTGTGACTATTATGAACACAGGTGGGCTTCTTGGAGTGGGAAGAAGCGGTGGCAAGTGGCGGAGTTGGGGAGACAGCAACTTGATTCGAATTTTCCAGGTAATTGGAGTAGATTGTTACTATTCAAAAAGATGTGCTCTGGCCTTGCCTCCTGGAGGACATTGTCCAGAAGATGCCACCTTCAGAGACCTAGTCTCATGTTTTGTAGGGATTCTGAGGTTGACTGCATCACGTGGGTCACTGAAGGTCGATCACGCAGCATAAAAACTGGAGAAAGGGGCTGAAAATGCTGCTACGCTTGACTAGCGGACAGCAAGCCATCTGCGCAACTCACAAGATTCGGGTTCTGGCAGGGTGCAAGGTTCTCGGGGCAAATGAGCCCCCCACCACACACACACACACACACACACACACACACACACTCCCCTTGGGCGCCTCCAGGCTCAAACAGCTCTGCTGAATAAAAATAGCACCCTTTTCACCACCACTCCATTCACCCCGCCTGCACCCAGATCCTGTCTTTTGGGGTGAAAAGGCTGGTGGTAAAGGTTTAGGAAGAGGGCCTTGATTGCGGCCTCGCCGGGAGAACCAAAGGGATGCTGCTGAGTCTCAGCCTGCCTCCGGGATTATAGTGGGATCTAGATGGGGAAGTGCATTGCTGAACTGGCCTATAATGATCCTCTGGCAGGGACAGTGCGAAGCACAAAACAGGAGCAAGGCATCTCACTGGCCCTGCCCCCTGCGCTAGGGCCCCGCCCCTGCACGAGCTCTTCCCCTGCGCTTAACTGGCGACTGCCCGAAGGGGCCGGGCTCTCTCGGCAGCCGGAACTCCCTTCTCTAGGTTGCTTGGGCAGCGGGAGGCTGCGGTGACAGGCTGGTGTCAACCGCGTCACCGCAGGGGTGGGCGCCTCAGCGTCACTCCGCAGGTGGGCCACAGGGCTGTGTGGTCGCTTGGTGAGCGGTCACAGGTCCGGGAGGAGGGGAGAAACTCGGGAGGTTGTGCGACTTTAGGCAAATCACTCATCCTCTCCTTGCGCATTGTGGATCCATGTCATCTGTGCTTTGAGAGAGGTTTCAGGGCCTGGTCCTATGTATGGAACAACGGTGTGAAGGTATCAAGGAGGTCCCCCCCCCTCCCCGGCTCCGGTGACCGAAGGAAAGGCTCCACTGGCAGCGCTGGAAGGAAACTCAGTGAAGGAGTGACTGGAAGAGAAGTGCATGCGAAACAATGACTTTGCTTTATCACGCTATCTCCACTTCCTCAAAGCCAGTTTAATAAGCTTGATTTTTTTGTTCCCAGCTCCCTGAGGGGGGGGGAACTAATTTTTTCCCTCTTCTTTCACCAGGAACCTCCAGCTGCCCTATCCCATGGCCAAGGGTATCGTCCCTGTGGAAGACCAGCCAGGAGCTCAAAGCCTGAAGCTGGGGGCAGATCCTCTGCTGTCCCCATCATGGTCAATGACCCACCAGTACCTGCCTTACTGTGGGCCCAGGAAGTAGGCCATGTCTTGGCAGGCCGTGCCCGCAGGCTGTTGCTGCAGTTTGGGGTGCTCTTCTGCACCATCCTCCTCTTGCTTTGGGTGTCTGTGTTCCTCTATGGCTCTTTCTACTACTCCTACATGCCGACTGTCAGCCACCTGAGTCCTGTGCATTTCCACTACAGGTGAGGAGACTGTTCCGCTAAAGTAGAAGAATCTTTTCTGAGACAGGGTTTCTCTGTGTTTCCCTGGTTGTCCTGGAACTCGCTCTGTAGACCAAGCTGGCTTCGAACTCACAGAGATCCGACTGCCTCTGCCTCCCGAGTGCTGGGATTAAAGGTGTGCGCCGCCCGGCTAAAGCAGAAGAATCTTACATTGAAATGACCCCAAGGACTCCTGGTGCGTCCTGTCGAATCCATTATTGACAGAGCATGAACTCTCATCCCAGTGTGTTAACAAGACTTCTCAGCTCACAGGCCAAGGCTGGAGCAGCTCTGGGCCACTAGGGCTCTAGGGTTCCAGGTCTGCCTGCGCTGCTGAATTCTGATGAAAAACCTAGAAAAATAGCCTGGTCACATCTGTAATTCCAGCACTTGGGAGGCTGAATTGGGAGAATTACCCTGAGTTCTAGGCCAGCCTGGGCTACAGGTTGAGACCTTGTTTCAAAGGAGTTAAAAAAAAAAAAACTAGAAAAAGAAAATAAAATTCACTTTTAGATTCAGGTAACTAAAGTCCGCTCTGTTTAGGTTGCATAAAACCTTTTAAGCCACTGTAGAGTTTTGAGCCAACTCAACCCCTTATGCATCTAAGAATTACCCTGGCTTTTGGCATAGGCGACATTAGGAAATTCCTCCTTTGCCTTTTAGTTTACTGCCACTTACCCGCAATGGTCTGCATCTGCACAGTAACCCAGATAACTGAGTCCTCATTCATTCCCATTTCACTCATGCCGCCCAGTTCTGTCTGTCCCAACAATGCTGTAAGACCAGGCAATCAGCAGACACAGTTTAATACCATCAACTTTAAATCTTTCTTCCCTCTCCCTGACCCCTAGTCATATGCTGTCATTTTCAAGGTAGATCTTCTTAGCCATTTAGGGAATGTGATTCTTATACAGACAGGAGATCCCAGGTATGAGCTGTGCACCCATGTACCATGTGCAATTTTGCCTATAATTTTTCTTAAGATATATCCATAGATACTTTTGGAGGAATGTTTTCTTTTTTTTTCTAATTAGACCCCAGATCGGAACTGCTTGAATCAGAATCTGTAGGGGTGGGACCCTGAGATCCACATGCCCCAAGCTCTTTAAGGGATCCTGTAAGAACACCTGAGTGTCCTTTGGTTCCTACCTAGAGGTTCTCTTCTAATAGGGACATAAACTGAAGTAGTGGGAAGAGAATGAAAGCCTTATTTTGGTATCTTGAATCTCCTGGCCACGGTTGTTGTCCACTTCTCTGTAATGGACAGGAGGGAGCCCTAGAGACCAGGTATGGGGGCAAGCAGGCTATGGAACAGCATGACTGTCATTCGTCCCTTCTCATCTAGGACAGACTGTGATTCCTCCACCGCCTCACTCTGCTCCTTCCCTGTTGCCAATGTCTCGCTGGCTAAGAGTGGACGCGATCGGGTGAGTATGAGAGCTAGAAGAACCAGGAAATCTCTGATGGCCTGAGAAAGATGTGGAGAGCAGGACTGAGCAACAGAGATTTAAGAGAAAGGTTCTGAAGCAAACGGAGGCTGAAAAGAAAATCTAGATGTTGGCTCTAGTCACTGTGACACATACTTGTAATTTCAGCACTAGGAGGAAAAGGTAAGACGATGAATTCCAAAACTGAGACCAGCTTGGGCCGCATAGCCAGACCCGATATCCTCCCAAAAGAGAAAAAGGAGGGTTAGGGGTAAATCCCCCTTGATGGAGTACTTGCCTCCTATGTATGAGGCTCTAGATTCAATCTCCGATATAAAATTAGAGTCCAAATGATGTGTGTGCAGCAGGCGTCAGGAACGATCCCATCTTGAACTTACCTTGTGAGCCATAGCTCCTCCATGTATTCCTGGCCCAAGTGAACAGGCAAGCTAGCTGGAACAGCATGGCATCCACTCAAGGATGTGAAGCTAGTATGGTGTCTCTGACTTTAATAATTCCAGCACTTCTGAAGCAGAGGCCAGCCTGATTACACTGAGTTCCATGCCAGTCAGGGCTACATAGTGGGACCCTGTTTGTTATTGTTGTTGTTTTGTTTTTCTTTTTTGAGCTGCAAGGTTACACAAAAAAACCCTGTCTTGAAAAATAAAAACAAAATAATAATATGAATTAATTAACTAAAAACTGAGCATTGTGGTGGTTGGTGCATACCTTTAATCCCAGCACTCAGGAAGCAGAGGTAGGAGGATCTCTGTGAATTTGAGGCCAACCTAATCTACACTGTGAGTTCCAGGATAGCCAGGACTACACAGAGTAGCCCTGTCTCAGAAAACAAAACCAAACGAGAACCTGTTATATAAAATTATGAAATTATTAACAACTATGTGTTACCTGTTATCACAAAGGGTACTATGCCAGAGGACTGGCCAGATGCCAATGTGCCTTCAACAAACCTGGGAACTGTGACAAGTGTGCATAGACACAGCCTTCTCTATTTGGCAGGCTGCAGATGCTCTGATGAAGGATAGGATCCCAAGCTTTAAAGACCTGGAGGATCAGTGTTAGTTTGATTACATGAGTTCCTTTAGTTGTCAATCTTAACTTGACAGTTACTTTTTGAACTTTTTGAATTTAAGAAGAAACTGACTTTATGCTGGGGCGTCGGCCCTTGCACAGTGGTGCACATCTGTAATCACAGCTGTTTAAGGTGATGTAGGAGGCGTTTGTTTTTCCAGACAGGGTTTCTCTGTGTAGCTCTGGCTGTCCTGGAACTCATTCTGGAGACCAGGCTGGCCTCAAGCTCAGAGATCCACCTGCCTCTGCCTCCTGAGCGCTGAGATTAAAGGTGTGCACCACCAATGCCTGACTGAGGATGTTTTGTGTTTAGGATTTTAAGTGTATCCTGGGCAAGTTAGTTCCAGGCCAGCACATATTGATAGCCTGTCACATAAAAAGAAAGGAGCCCACACTTGAGAGGTAGAGGCAAGAAGGTTAGCCTGGATGACACGAAAAACAAACAAAAAAATGGTTAGCCTTGAAGTTGTGATCATCTTGTCTCAGCTTCCTGTGTGCTGCAGTTATAGGCATACAGTACCAATCCAGCCTGGAAGTGGGTGATCTAAAAGCTGCCTCTGCCTCCCACGTGCTGGGATTCTAAATAAGTACAACGCAAGGCCTGGAGATAGGATTTTCAATCACCACTTTTCTAGGTTTTTGTTTTGTTTTGTTTTTTAGTAGGTTTCTTTTGTTCTGGTTTTTTGAGACGGGATTTCTGTAGTTTTGGAACTTGTCCTGGAATTAGCTCTTGTAGACCAGGCTTGCCTCGAACTCGCAAAGATCTGCCTGACTCTGCCTCCCATGTGCTGGGAGTAAAGGCGTGCGCCACCACCGCCCAGCTTTTCTTAATAGGTTTATTGAGATAGAATTTATATAATATATAGTTTACTCTCACAGTCTGCAGTTCTATCACTTTATTTATTTACTTTGAGATAGTTTCATTATTTAGCCTTTGGCTGGCCTAGAACTTGTTATGTAGACCAGGCTGGCCTTGAGTATCATGGAGATCCTCCTGCCTCTGCCTCCGGAGTTCTGGGGTAAAAACATGTGCTGCTGTGCCAGGCAGTTGTATAATTTTTAATAAGCTCAGTGTTGTACACACACACACAAAATAGACTAATTTTTTAAAACTGAATTAACTCTGGATAACAAGACGATCTGCCGCTACAGTGATTGTGCAAGAGCTGGCTAGGAGGCCGAGCAGAACTTGCTTAATTACTAAGTGCGGGCAGGCTGGGCCCAGGGGGCCAGCTCCAGCATCACACAGGCTTGAATCACAGATGGCCCAGTTGGCAGTGTGTCTGTTCACTTTTGGGAAAGAAAAGCAACAGGGTTCTTTTTTGTTTTGTTTTGTTTTTTGGATTTTCAAGACAGGGTTTCTCCGTAGCTTTTGGTTCCTGTCCTGGAACTAGCTCTTGTAGACCAGGCTGGCCTCGAACTCACAGAGATCCACCTGCCTCTGCCTCCCGAGTGCTGGGATTAAAGGCGTGCGCCACCACCGCCCGGCAGCAACAGGGTTCTTTTCGGAACAGTGTAGTAGTCTGACTCAGACCCAGGAGCTGACCGGGTGAGTGTGGTGGTTCGGGCCCAAAATGTCAGCACCAGAGGCCGAGGCAGGAGAAGTTCCATGAATTTGAGACTATAGTGAGTGCTAGGCCACCCAGAGATACATAGCAAGACCCTGTCTTAAATGCTGGGTTCCCTACCTGACAATCCCCACCTCCAAATAAAACCAAGTCAACAAACAAGATAGAAAATCTGGAAAGTCAGGGTGCTCAATGACCAGGAGGGGGCAGCATTGAGTCAGGATGTACTTAAAAAAAAAAAGATTAAAACAAGCCAGGCCAGGCATGGTGATGCACGTGTTAATCCCAGCACTGGTAAGGCAAAGGCAGTCGACACTCTGATTTTGAGGCCAGCCTGGTCTACAGAGTGCTTCCAAGCCAATCAGAGCTACATAGTGAGACCCTGTTTCAAAACAGCACAAACTTTTTTTTTTTAACAAAATGGTGTTGTTCCTTTGGGCAGGTGCTGATGTATGGACAGCCATATCGAGTCACCTTAGAGCTTGAAATGCCAGAGTCCCCCGTGAATCAAGACTTGGGCATGTTCTTAGTCACTGTTTCATGCTATACCAGAGGTGGCCGAATCGTCTCTACTTCTTCACGCTCAGTAAGTGTTTGAAGACAGTCTGGGAAACTGGGGACAATGGTGGCTGAATCAGTATATATGGCTGATACTTCAAGAGAAGACCGCCTTGGCTCTGAGATCAGGCCCCAACCAGGATAAGTGAAGAATCCAATTAATAAACCAAACATTTGCCCAAACACCTAGTGTCTGATGGGCATGCCCAGCTTCGGAGTAGTCTAAGAGTACCGCTGCTCTCAGAACAAGAAGAACAGAAACATACCAGCTTTATAGTAACTTCCTCCTGACCAGACCAGCAAGAAATGCAGGGTTCTTGTTAGCACGTAGCAGACACGTTCAGCGCTGGACCTCATTTAAACCACACGATGATTATCTGCATTTGAGGACAGCTTTAGGTGGTGCGTTGGGACATGGATCCCAAGTCAGATAACAGACTATGGCGGGAAAGGTACATGAGAGCAGACTGCTTACCTGAGCAGGTGTTTTAGAGAAGGGAACTTTGCCGCATTAGAATGGAGAAATGAGGTCGGGTACCAGGGGACGTTACTGAAACAAACGGAATGGTGGGGTGGACACTGGGGGTTAGGAAGGGAAGGGGAAGGAACAGAATGCGCTTCTTTGCATACATGGACTGCTCGAGCATGGGGCAGACCAGAGAGAACACCTGTCCCCACCTTCCCGTACGGCCCTGTCAGGTGATGCTGCACTACCGCTCCCAGCTGCTCCAGATACTTGACACACTGGTGTTCTCCAGCCTCCTGCTGTTTGGCTTTGCTGAGCAGAAGCAGCTCCTGGAGGTAGAACTCTACTCGGACTACAGGGAGAATTCGGTAAGTGGAGCGGAGAGATGGAGTAGGAGACAACCCTCCCGCTGGCCCAAGACTGTACCTAAGAAGCCCACTGGCAGCCACCTGCAATGGCCACAGAGGCTGGAAGCGGCCTCAGACTGGGCCCTGCTGACTCTGCTCTCCCTCCCTCGCAGTATATGCCCACAACTGGAGCAGTTATTGAGATTCATAGCAAGCGCATCCAGATGTATGCAGCATACCTCCGCATCCATGCCCACTTCACTGGGCTCAGGTAAGAAGCCGCAGAGGGAAACCTTGGCAGCTTTCCCATGACCTGCCCTGAAATGAAGAGGGTGTCAGGCAGTGCTGACTAGTAACAACATCACATCATATTTTACAAAGGCCAGAAGCTCCTCCCTAGTTTAACTAGGCTTTCAAAAGAGCTTCTTCCCTGTCTCTCCCCCCTCAAAAAAAAAGAGAGAAGAAAAAAATGTAATCCCATGTGAGGGACTGGAGAGATGGCTCGGGGGCTAAGAGCACTGGCTGCTCTTGAAGAGCTGTGTTCAGTCCCCAGCACTCACAAGTTCACCACCATCTGTAACTCCAACTCCAGGGTATCTTAGGGGGACACCAGGCATCCATGTGGTGCATGCAGAATAAGTCAGGCAAATGCTCAATATACATTAATCCCAGCACTTGGAAGGCAGAAGCAGGTGAATCTCTGTGAGTTCAAAGCCAGCCTGGTCTACAAAGTGAGTTGGAATGGCCAGGGCTACACAGAGAAATCTGGTCTTGAAAAGAAAAAAAAAATTTTTTAATTTTATTGTTTTGTATGTAATAGTGTTTCGCCTGCATGCCTGTATGTGTACCACATGTGTGTCTGGTGTTGAAGGAGGTGGGAACCCCCATGTGGGTACTAGGAATTGAACCTGAGTCCTTTCTAAGAACAGGAAGTCCTCTTAACCACTGAGCCAACCCTCCAGTCCCATTTTTAAAATCCCATATGAGATGACACACCTTGACATTTCAACACTGGGAGGCCTAAGGCAAGAAATCTTGGGCTACAAAGCAAGACTCTCAACATAAATAATGAAAAGCAAATAAGAGGCTCGATCCTAGGAGCCAGGTGTAGTGTTCTGTGTCTAGTCCCTGCTACTCAGGCAACATAATGAGAGCCACCCGCCCCACCCTAATAACAATACCCACATAATCCAGCTGCCTTGTTCCGACGGCTCAGCAAGAGTGGGAGTGGATGATGCTGTGGCCCTGTGATACTGCGACTGCCTGAAGTCCTTAGCCTTTATTAGAACCTGGTGGGGTGTCATCGGGTAACTGGACGGGGAGTGGGTGCCGTAGTGGCAGAGGGCAGCTCCAGCCACACTCACTCAAGTTGTCCTACAAGTATTTGTGGAGTGTGAGCCACTCGAGCTATCTGGTAACTGCTTCTTCCTTCCTGGCCGTTTCCCACCTAGGTACCTGCTGTACAACTTCCCTGTGACCTGCGCCTTTGTGGGTGTCGCCAGCAACTTCACGTTCCTCAGCATCATCGCGCTCTTCAGCTACATGCAGTGGGTGTGGGGGGGTGTCTGGCCCCGACACCGCTTCTCTTTGCAGGTCTCAAGGGGCGAAGACCCTGTTCTTCCTCAGTCCTTGTTGGTGATCAGGGCGTGTTAGGGATAGGGCAGGATCACTGCGAGGGGAGCCAGGCTTCACCGCTAGGTGGTTACTCCTCCACAGGTTAATATCCGACAAGGGGATAGCTCACGACAGGGTGCCCAGCGTCGCATTTCTCGCCATCAGCCAGGTAAAGGGGTTGGTTGACGATATCGTTGAGAGGTATTTTGGCTGGGGTAGAGGGACTGCCTGCCTCCAGTACTGAGTAACTAACTGAAGGTGTAAGGAAAGGCTGAAGGAGGTGGGGTTGGCACTGCAAACCAAGCATCACCGCTGAGTCTAGCTGTCCTCTGTTTGCCGAACCTGCAGGCCGGGAGGAGCCTACCCAGCGGTCAGACATGACAGAGGATGGTGAGAGCCCTGAAGATCCCGCAGGAACAGGTATGATGCTGTCCCTCTTCCTCGCTCCTCCACAGCACTCCCCTTCAGTGTCTGGGTCTCACCTCTAGCACACCTCTGTTCCCCTTTTGGCTGAAGAGGGCCAGCTGTCTGAGGAAGAGAAACCACGACGACAGCCCCTGAATGGAGAGGAGGAGCAAGAGCCAGAGGCTAGTGATGGTGAGTGCAGTGTGGTGGGGACGCCCCTCCGTCCCTGCTAACCTGTCTGTCTCATTTGCAATTTTGTTTGGCCCTTTCCTGCCTGAGGTTCAGGCTCCTGGGAAGATGCAGCTTTGCTGACGGACGCCAACCTGCCTACCTCTGCCTCTACCTCCACCTCTGCCCTTTCCCCTGAGACTCTGGGTAGCCGTGAACCTTCTGTGGGCACCATCAGGCAGCGTCCAACATGCTCCAGTTCCTGAACAAAAAGACTCCTCACATTCCAGCGCTTCCCCGTCTGACCCTTCTCCCCTTGCTGTCCCCTTAATAAACTATTTTGTGTCAGGTGCTTGTGTGAAGGTCAGAGGACATATTTTAGGGATCGGCTCTTTCCTTCCACCATATGGGTCCTGGGAATCAAACTTGCATCATCGAAGATTTTGCTATGTGTATATGTATGTGAATGAATCTACATAACTATATGTGCACCACATGCATGCAGGAGCCCATGAGTCAGAGAAGATGTCAGATTTCCTGTACCTGGAGTTACTGGAGTTATGGGCAGTTGTGAACTACCATATTTGATTCTGGGAACCAAACCCAGGTCTTCTGCAAGAGCAGGATGCTCTCTTAACCATTGAGCCATCATTCCAGCCCTGGGCATCAATTTTTGATTACTTTTGGTTCTTCAAGACAGGATCTCTCTGTGTAGTCCTGGCTGTCCTGGAACTCACTCTGTAAGTCAGGCTGGCCTCAAACTTACAGAGATCCATCTGCCTCTGCCTCTCGGGTGCTGTGATTAAGGGCATGTGCCACCACCACACAGCCTTCTTGTTTCTGTGTATGGGTGTGCTTCTCTGTGTGTATGGACATGTATGTTACTATTTCTCTCAAAGATCAGAAAAGGTTGTGAGGTCCCCAGGGGCTGGAATTGCAGATGGCTGTGAGCCTCACATGAGGGCTGGGGACTGAATTTCAGTCTCTCTGAGAGCAGTAAACATTCTTAACTTCTGAGACATCTCTTCAGCTCCTAGCATGTTCCCTTTTTAAATTTTTTGGTTTTTCGAGACAGGGTTTCTCTGTAGCTTTGGAGCCTATCCTGGAGCCTAGCTCTTGTAGGCCAGGCTGGTCTCAAACTCACAAAGATCTGCCTGCCTCTGCCTTCCAAGTGCTGGGATTAAAGGTGTGTGCCATCAGCACCTTTTAAAGTATTTTTAATTCTGTGCATGGGTATGTACATGTGAGTTCAGGTTCCCATGGAGGCTGGAAGAGGACACTGAATCCCCCTGTAGCTGGAGTTACATGGCTGTGAGCCACCACTAGTTAGGATTGCTATTGCTGTGATAAAACACCATGACCAAAAAGCAAGTTGGGGAGGTTTATTTAGCTTACACTTCCATATTGCTATTGATTAAAGGAAGTTAGGATAGGAACTCCAACAGGGCAGGAGCTGATGCCAGGAAAGGAGTTGTTTACTGACCTTCTCCACATAGCTTGTTCAGTCTGATTTCGTATAGAAGCCGGGACCACCAGCCTGGGGATGACCACAATGGACTGGGCCCTCCCCCAGCAATCACTAATTAAGAAAATCCCTTACAGTCGGATCTTACTGGTGTATTTTCTCAGTTGAGGTTCCCTCCTTTCAGATAGCTCTAGCTTGTGTATCAAATTGTCATAAGATCAGCCAGCACAGTCATCATGTAGGTGCTAGGAACTGAACCTAGGTCTTCCTAGAAGAGCAGCCAGTACTCTTAACCACTGAGCCATCTCTCTAGCCTCTGTATTGCTTTCTTAAAAAGGATAGTAGTACAAGGGTATTACACACTCCAAGGAGATTATGATCTAATGTCCCCAATTATATGCAAAAATTTTCTTTATACTAAGGAGTTGATCAGCATCTATATCCCAACTATTCAACTGAGACAGAAATGTTATTTGAGCCCAGACGTTCAAGGATGACCTAGACAATTACTTTGTTTTCTTTCTCTCTCCCTTTTTGTCTGTTTGATTTTTTGTTGTTTTGCTTTTCAAAACAGGGTTTCTCTGTGTAACCTTAGCTGTCCCGGAACTAGCTCTGTAGACCAGGCTGTCTTTGAACTCAAAGAGCCTGTCTCTGCCTTCCAAGTCCTGGAATTAAAAGCATGCACCTGGGGGCTGGAGAGATGGCTCAGTGGTTAAGAGCATTGCCTGCTCTTCCAAAGGTCCTGAGTTCAATTCCCGGAAACCACATGGTGGCTCACAACCATCTGTAATGATGTCTGGTGCCCTCTTCTGGCTTGCAGACATGTACACAGACAGAATATTGTATACATAATAAATAAGTATTTAAAAGCGTGCACCACTACCACCCAGACTGTTTTCTTTTTTATATATTTTGAAACAGATCCTTAGAGGCTGGCCTCAAACTTTTAGCAACTCTCGTGCCGTAGCATCCCAAGTACTGAATCGCAAGCTTGCAGCACCGATCCAGATGTTTCATGATGTCGATCTCACTATGTAGCACAGCTGTTTTCTAAAGATTCTGCCTCGGTGTCCCTTGGGCTGAGAAATTCAGACAAGCACCTCCACACTCAATGCAGCTGTTTCCATCCGCAATCAAGGGGAGAAACCCTATCCTGGCCAGTAGTAGGCTTCCTGCTGTAGCCATGTGATTCTCAGCTCGGAGAGGGGGATAGGATAGGGCGGGTCTGGAGAGCTAGTCTACATCATTCTGGCCTTCATACCCCTCCCTTCCCTGTCCATTGGGAGGCAGAAGACAGGAAATGACTGCCATGAATGTGGTAGGACTTTTCACTGAAACAGCATTTTGTAAACCATCCACAGATGTTTTCCTATCTGATACCAGCCAGGTGCCCTCCCTCCCCTGATAATTCTCCTCTCCCCACCCCTTCACATGACTGCAGCCTTTGGAGCCTCCGCTCCTGGCTGCTGTCCACATTTCGTTCCTCTCAGAACCCAGGCATCCTGGCCTCCAACTGAAACCACTGCCTGTAGCGTCCCCTATTCTTGGCCCCGTGACTCAGTCCCTCTGAGGGAACCAGCCCTCTTCTTGGCACTCAGGGGCTAGGTGGTGACATCAGAGTTGAGGGGTATAAAAGTTCTCAGCCAAAACAGAATCGAAGATGCAACCTGACCGTGGCCTGTGACAGGGACCTCTCCGCCTGATGTCCACAGATGTCTGGAGGCAGATTCTCCCTGTGTCAAGGCCTACCTGCTGGTGAGAGGCTGCTGCGGGTCCTGGGAAGAGGGTGGACAGGGAGGAGCCTGGATTGCTTGGACAACATTTGCACAAATGCAGGTAGGGAGTTACTCCCATGCCTGTCCCCACCCCTGCTCTTTCTTCTCTCCTGGGCTTTTCTGGATTTGTGCATCTTACTGAGCGCTGTTTACATAGGTCAGTTTGCTGAGTGGATGCCGATTCCTTCCACCTTTCTTCCCTGAGCCGAATAAATCCCTTTCCTCCTTCTCTTTCCGCAGCACTTTTGTTTATCCACTAGCTGCTTGCTTCTAGCACTTTGCCTGGTGCTGCCCAAACATCTGTCTCTCATGTGTGGAACTGTATTTTATTATTTTTATCCCAAACCTAGCACGATCAGGCCTAGCGACATTAATCCTAGTGATTTGGAAGTGTAGACAGGAGGACCAAGAGTTAAAGACCAGCCTCAGACCAGGCTCCCACCCCCACTCCCCCCAAAAAAACTGCATGCAGAAGCTAATAGACAAATAATTGCATGTCTCAGTCCCACCTCTTTCCTTTGCCCATGTTGGTTCGGTTCTGTGCTGTGCTTTTCCCAGAGGTCTTGTCCTGGAAGGCAGGGCTGACAGTATTTACCCTCTCACCCTTCCCTTCCAGACTCCATGGTGGGCTCTCTTTCCCTTCTGTGGCTTGTGGCCATGACCACCTCCTTGGTTTCTAAAGCTCAGATCTTGACTCCCCAAGACTACGAGGAAGAGGACTATGAGGCCTTAACCACACCTTCTGGGGCTGTCCGATGCGACTATGACCGTTGCCGCCACCTGCAGGTGTCCTGCAAGGAGCTGCAGAAGGTTGGGCCAGTAGCCTGTCTGTGCCCAGGGCTCACCAGCGAGGATCAGCAGCCAGACCCTCCGCGGCTGGGAGAAGTGCAGATCTTGGCGGAGGAAGGCTGCGCTGTTGTCCACTGGTGCGCTCCCTTCTCTCCAGTCAATCACTACTGGCTTCTGCTTTGGGAAGGCAACGGCGCTCCACACAAGAGTGGCCCCTTCAATGCGACCGTTCGAAGAGCGGAGCTGAAGGGACTCAAACCTGGCAGTTCTTATGATCTTTGTGTGGTGGCTGCTAACGACGCTGGCAAGAGCCGTGTTCCTGGAGCAGATGCTGAGGGTCCTGAGGACTGGGCTGAGCCTTCTTTTGGGCCTTGTCGAAAGCTTATCATGCCGCCTAGACCTGTCACCCTGGTCCACGCAGCTGCGGGAGTGGGCACAGCTTTGGCTCTGTTGAGCTGTGCTGCCCTGGTTTGGCATTTCTGCCTTCGTGAGCGGTGGGGTTGCCCCCGACGTCACGGTACCACCCAGAATTCAGAAGCTCTTTGATGGGAGTCCCACCCACTAGAAACAGCTCTGGAACATTCCAGCCACATTTGGAGAGCCCAACCCACTCCCAGGAGGGGTGTGGGGCCTGCAGCCACCTGGCACCAGGGCACAACCAAGTCAGAGCCGAAGCCCGGGCAATTGGCCTCGGGGCTGAGAGTTTGTTTAGTTCCTGACTAAGTGGTCACTGTGTTCCCCGGGGTCTAGGAAGGGGTAGCAATTATTCAGGTGTAAACGATTTAAACTTAATGGGCTTGAGGGGGTAAAATCGCATACATTACATAGGTACTTATATATAGTCAGTTAAAACAGGGCTATTTAAGGTTCTTCCATGGTGTTCTACAATTCTAATCCAGCATTCTGGAAGCAGAGGGGCAGCCTGAGCTACACAGAAAATTCCAGGTCAACCCAGATTATATACTGAGACCGCATCTCTAAAAGAAAATAAAACAAACGTAAAAACCAACAAAGAAGGGGCAAGAGAGAAAGACGGTTCAGTAGTTAAAGGCTACTGGCTACCTCCAGAGGACCACAGTTTTAGTCCCAGTGCTCACATGGCAGCTCACAACCATCTGTAACTCCATTTCCAGGGGATCCAAAGTCTACTTCTGACCTCTGCCAGCAGCAGGCATGCACACACGCTTGCACACACACACGTGCAAGCAAAAAACTCATACACATAAAATAAAAAGTTTAAAAATGTCAACTGTCCATAGCTCATAGGCCTTCCACGGCAAGTGGCAGGCCAGGTTCAGGCTGTTTGCTGGGGTTTGCCAATGCAAGCAACACATTCTCAAAAGTGCTCTGTGACTCTGGGTGGCTTCCATATATATTCTGAGAATAAGCTTCTGTAGGGTAGGAGTTGAGTTCTCCTACCTTCTATTTTGTTACTAAGGATGAGCCTGCTCAGAGTCAACTGTGTCTGGGGAAACTGAGGATTAAGGATCAGCATGAGCTGGAGGAGACAGAAGGCCCAAGCTTCAGTCTACAAAAGTGAGTGTTTTTGTTAGTTATTAATAATTTGTATCAGTGACTCCCCTCACATTTGTGTAATTGTTTATCCACTGTAATAACATTAAAGGCAAATTAGAAGCATTGTATTTTCAGTTTTCATGATCCTGTTTAATTCCTATATACATATACCTATGTTTTTATCACGTCTCAGTCTTTCGACTAAGATCAAGTATATGACTATTTTTTAAAGATATATATATGTACTTTCAGTTTGTGTTTGTTTGAGACAGGGTCTCACTGTGTAGCCCTTGCTGGGCTAAAACTCCCTATGTAGACCCCATGGACTTGAAATCCAGAGATATTCCTGCCTTGGCCTCCCGAGTACTACTTTCCACAAAGTTCACCAGAGCTTTGAATTTGTGATAATCCTCCTGCCTCAACCTTCTGAGTACATATGTCACCATACCCAACTTCAAAATGTATTTGTTATTTACATTTTTTTAATTTTTTAAACTTTTAAAAATTTTGGGGGGCTGAAGAGATGGCTCAGGTTAAGAGCACTGGCTGCTCTTCAGAGATCCTGAGTTCAATTCCCAGCAACCACATGGTGACTCACAACCGTGTGTAAGGAGATCTGGTGCCATCATCTGGCACATAGGCATACATGCAGGCAGAACATTGTATACACAATAAATAAATAAATCTTACAAATCTTGTGTGTTTCTATGCATGCCATGGCATGCGTGCGGAGGTCAGAGGACGACGTCCAGGAGCTGTTTCTGTCCTCCCGTGTTTCTCCCTGGAATGTGGGTTCCAGGGCTCAAACGCAGGTGGTGAGGCTTGGCAGCAGCTGCTTTACCTGCTGGGCCATCTCAGCAACTCCTGAAGTTTTTTGTCCCCCTCAATTTATTTTTGAAATTATGTGGATGTAGAAAAGTTTATTACAAATTGCTACACAGTATAAACTTCACTTTTACTAATTTGATAATTTTTTGAGGTTCTCAAGCTGAATCCAGAGTTCTGGAAGTGGTGGGCACGCATTCGACCACTGAGCGATCCGTGTTCCCAGCAAGGCCACGGACTTAGTCTCCATATGCACACTGTTCCAGGACAGTAGCTATGCTGAGCTGCATTATTTTAGCCTCAGAACAAAACTCTTATTACTCAAGGCCTCAGGACATTGACATAGGGAACCTAGGGAAAAAATTAAAAGTCACTCCTAAAGCCGGATGTGGTGGTATGAGCCTTTAATCCCAACACTCTGCAGGCAGAGGCAGGTGGATCTCTGTGAGTTCCAGGCCAGCCTGGTCTACAGAGTGAGTTACAGGACAGCCAGGGCTGCACAAAGAAAGAAACCTTTTTTTTGGAAAAAAGTGAAAGAAAGAGAGAGAATAACTCTACCATCTTTAATTAGAAAGAGCATGCATTCCCAGCTGAATATGCTGGATTCACAGTTAATTAAGAAAAAATTTTACTGTAATGAGTTATATATGGAAGGAAGGCTGGACGTTTACTGATTACAAAATCCTTCACCAGCTTCTGGTATAGTGACTAAATATGGCAGTCAGTCTTGGGCAGTGGTGGTGCACACCTTTAATCCCAGTACTCTGGAGGCAGAGGCAGGCAGATCTCTGTGAGTTCGAGGCCAGCCCAGTCTACAAGAGCTAGTTCCAGGACAGGCCCCAAAGCTACAGAGAAACCCTGTCTCAAAACAAAACAAAAACAACAAAAAATGGCAGTCAGTTTTGCTTTTTAAATTATTTATTCACTGTATATGAATGGGTATTTTGACTGCATGTATGTTTGTGTGCTTGGTTCCAGAAGCAGCCAGAAGAAGGCATTGGACACCCTGAGACTACACTAACAGAGAGTCAGAAGCTGCCATGTGGGTGCTAGGAATTGAACCTGGGCCTCTGGAAGAGGACAAGAGTTCAATTTCCAGTACCCATAGGGCAGTTACCCATATTCTGTAGCTCCAGTTTCAGAGATCCGTCCCCTCTCCAGGCCTTCGTAGTGGTGCATAGACCAAGCAAAACACCTATGCTAGTAAAATAAAAATACATTTAAGTTGGATGTGGTGGTGCATGCCTTTGATTTCAGTACTCAGGAGGTAGAGGCAGGGGGATATCTATGAGTTCATGAGTTCTAGGACAGCCAGCGCTATGTAGAAAAACACTGCCTCAAAGCAAACAAAACCACACACACACACACACACACACACACACACACCACAATTTAAAAATAAATCAGGCCGGGGCTGGAGAGATGACTTAGAGGTTAAGAGCACTGACTGCTATTCCAAAGGTCCTGAGTTCAATTCCCAGCAACCACATGGTGGCTCCCAACAATCTGTAATGAGATCTGGTGCCCTCTTCTGATGTGCAGGCAGAACACTGTATATATAATAAATAAATAAATCTTAAAAATAAATAAATACATAAATCAGACCGGATAGTGATGACCCATGCCTTTAATCCCAGCACTCCCAAGGCAGAGACAAGACGATCTCTGTGGGTTTGAGGCCAGCCTGGTCTACAGACTTAGTTCCAGGATAGCCGGGACTGTTACACAGAGAAACTCTGTCTCGAAAATAATAATAATAATAGCCAGGCAGTGGCGATGCACACCTATAATCCCAGCACTCAGGAGTCAGAGGCAGGCAGCTCTCCAGGAGTTTTAGGCCAGCCTGGTCTACAAGAACTAGTTCCAGGGCAGCCAGGACTGTTACACAGAAAAACCCTGTCTCAGAAAAAAAAAAATCCAGTATTGGGTATAGAGCCTCAATTCTGCCTGCTCTTCCAAAGGTCCTGAGTTCAATTCCCAGCAACCACATGGTGGCTCACAACCATCTGTAATGAGATCTGGTGTCCCCTTCTGGCCTGCAGGCAGATGTACAGGCAGAACACAGTATACATAATAAATAAATAAGTATTTAAAAATATTTTAAAAAGATAAGATTTATACCTTATCAAAATTTTTAGAGTTAAATCAAAACCAAAGGTGTATGAGATGAGTAGCAATGGTCCCTGTTGAGAATAGGCTGTCCCTGTATTTTGCTTTGTTCTCCTTTCTCTGTCACACAGCAGGTGGCTTGCCTGATATGGGGCAGAAATTTTGGAAGAAACCCTTAACAAGCATGCTTGGGTCTAGAGGAGGGAGAGCCATAACCTAACTCTAGAGCCAGCTTTTAATTTAAGTTGGACAGCATAAAACAACAGTTTAATGCCACTCATACATAAAAGAAACCAGAACTCCTGTAAAACTAAATCCAGTTAGCTGAGAACAAAGAAGACTTAGAGATAGGAAAATTTTGAGTTCTGGGTATAGACAAAGGATGCCGCAGGAGAAAGCTGGAGAGACAGTAAAGAATGTGTGAAGATGGATGCTATAAGGTAATCCCACACTAGCTCAGAACTGAATATAATAAAGGGTTATTTGGCCGGGCAGTGGTAACCCCATTGAAGACTTGAGAAGGGAAAAACAGGAAGTGCAGTCAAGCAACTTCCAAGATGTGCAATAAATGACAGACACAACTGGCTATCTGGGCGATCACCCAAGGTCTTATTTGCAACATTGGAGCAACCAACTTTGGCTAAGGCCTAGAGTAACTAACAGACCATTTTCAGAGGCAGGAAAATTTCAAAAACCATCTTACCCTATCATGGCAAGGTTTGACAATCTTTTTTTCTTATATCCTGCTTGTCCTTTCTGGATACCGTACATTTTTGTCAGTGGTGGAGTCATGAGCAGTTCCTTGCCCAAAGGCCAGTTTTGCCAAGAAGAAAACAAGCTCCAAGTGGAGTACCTTCAGTGCTCAACATTCTCTCAGGAATAGATTATTTTGTTTAGACAGTACAGGGGAGATGATGTGGGAAGTCCTGCTGTATATGTGTTGCTTTTATTGGTTAGTGAATAAAGAAACTTCTTGGGCCTATGGCAGGGCAGAGCTAGATGGGGAAAACAAAACTGAATGCTGGTGGAAAGTAGGCAGAGTCAGAAAGATGCCATGTAGCCACCAGAGGAGACAGATGCCAGAACTTTGCCCAGTAAACCACAACCATGTGGCTATACACAGATTAATAGAAATGGGCTAATTTAAGATATAAGAGCTAGCTAGCAATATGCTTAAGTGATCGGCCAGGCAGTGATTTAATTAATGCAGTTTCTGTGTGATTATTTCAGGTCTGGGTGGCTGGGGAAAAGGGACGAGCAGCCTCTGCTTCACGGTTGCATTCACCTAACAGCTGGCCTACTCCTTTGTTTTCTCTCCCTCCTGCTAGGTCCTAGCTCCTGCTTTGTAACAAATTTACAAATCCATCTATGCTAACTTAAAAGACAGGACATTTGCTGGGCAGTGGTGAGGCTTGCCGCCTTTAATCCCAGTTCTGGGAGGCAGAGGTAAGAGGATCTCTGTGAGTTCTAAGCCAGCCTGGTCTACAAGAGCTAGTTCCAGGACAGCTAGGGCTTTTACACAGAGAAACCCTGTCTTGAAAACCAAATATTAAATAAACAAAAAGATAAAAGATAGGAAATTCGCACAGTGGAGAGGCAGGGATGGGGGGGAAACTAAACAAAACAAACAGGACTTGGACTCCAGAAATAGGGAATGGGGAAATCTCTTCCCATTTCCATGATCGCTCACAGTATTTGTCAAGATCCCAAATAATATTAGTCTCTAAGGTGCCATTAGCTGATCCTTTGGATTGATTATCTAAGGAGTATTCAAGCCACATTTGATTGCAAAAGCAAATAAATTTAGGGGCCTTCAAGTTGATCTCAGGTGGAGAGGCATTCCAAGGGGAAATGAGAGGGTATGGAAGACATTCCCATGGATGAGAGAAAAGGAAAATGTCACTGCATCTGTCATCGTGGGCATCCCCAGGACTCAGGACTCGGGGAGGACCAAACAAGTTCAGAGAGTAGTCACCACACTTAACAGGGGTCAGTGTAAGCACTGCAGCTTGGATGGAAAAATATTCTGGTGATCCAGAGCCAAGAAATACCACAGGTCACAGTAAGCATAGCAGCTTACAGCTCTGCTCCAGGGAAAGATTTTAACAATGTAACAGCTCTGTCTGGGCGGAGAGGGTTTCCCCAGCTGTTTCAATTCCGTTCAGGTCCCCCTACCCATGCACACCCCACCTCAGGAGTGTATCAACTCAGCTTGGCTAGGGGAAGGTTTCCCCAGCGAAAGTGTTACTGCCTGGCTCTGCTCCGCTCCAGCAAAAAAGTTGTTACTTCTCTCCTGTGCTCTATCCGGTGAAGGAATGTCTTCCCAAACCTCATTTAAGAGATTTATTGGGAGGGAAGAATCCAGGAGAGTGGCTGCTTCAGCCAGAGTAGAACAAGGCAGCAGCAAACAGAACAAGTGCAGGGCTTATATATGGCTTCTTAAGGGTAGAGTTTTTCCAAGGAAAAGATTTTGGTTTGTTTCCCTGCACAGGGATTGGTTTGTTTTCTGTTTAGTTGGTTAGGGGCAGATTTGTTTCTGGTTTCAGAGCCAAAGTGTGTTTCTTTCTCTGCCCCTTTTCAGCCTTTTGACTCTCGTTTCAGGGCCAGTGCATATTTCTTTCACTGGCTCTGATTCTAGGACCAAAGTGTGTTTCTTTGGCTTTGGTCAGGGTGTGTTTCTTTGGTTGGCCCTTTTCCTTATAGTCAAGGGTTAGTTAGCCTGGCTAAGCCAGCTAAGTGACTCTCGGTGCCTGGTACCAGGGCTTTCATAGAGGCAAGAAGGCAAGAATAAAAACTCAGCTCTAGGAAGAGTCTCATCCATAGGAAAGGGTCAGGGAACTGGGGGGAGGGAGTCATAAAAACCATGAAGGACTAAAGGATCTGCGGGATTATGGGCAGATTCAGGGGGAAGGTGGGAGAAGAGGGCAGGAAGGGGTGCAGCAGCCTGGTTTGGCTAAGGAAGCTGCAGGATTGCAGCTATAAGGGTGGGTGGATGGAGTCAGGTGAAGAAGGCCAGCTGGAGCCTTAAAGACCATAGCTGGGGGTACCTCCACCCCCAAGAGTAGAGTGGTGCTGGACACTCAACAGTCACTTCCTCAGACTCAGGGAAACCTTTACACGGACCAAAGGGGAAACTTACCTAATTGTTGCTGGTGGATGGGGTGCTGATGATCGCTGAGTCAGAAGGTGAGTCTGCTGGGGGTGGGCTAGAGATGAAGAGCAGGGCCCCAGTGCAGCCCAGACCATGAGGGGAAAGGAACTAAGAGAGGCTATCCAAACCATGTCACCAAATGTAAGTGTTACAGCGGGCGGTGGTGGCGCACGCCTTTAATCCCAGCACTCGGGAGGCAGAGACAGGCAGATCTCTGTGAGTTCGAGGCCAGCCTGGTCTACAAGAGCTAGTGCCAGGACAGGCTCCAAAGCTACAGAGAAACCCTGTCTCCAAAAACTAAAAAAAAAAAAAAAAAAGTAAGCATTACAATTCAAAAGGTATCCTGGCATCCGGGAATACTACAAAATCATAGCACACAACAAACCTTCCCCCCTCCCCAAGTTTCTCTGTAGTTAGCACTCTGGAATCAAACCAGCTGCAGAAATCTGTAGGCACCCCCAACATGCAGGCAAAACATACACGTAAAATAAATCTAAAAAAAAATTTAATGTACCTATCAAGCCTGGCAGTGGTGGTGCACATATGGTTAATCCCAGCACTTGGGAGGCAGAGGCAGGCAATCTCTTTCTGGGTGTTTGAGGCCAGCCTGGTCTACAGATAGAGGACCAGGAAAGAGTCAGGACTTCAGAGAAACCCTGTCAAAAAAAATAATGTCAATAAATAAGTACAATTTAAAAGTGAAACTAAGGGCTGGAGAGATGGCTCAGTGGTTAAGAGCACTGCCTGCTCTTCCAAAGGTCCTGAGTTCAATTCTCAGCAACCAAATGGTGGTTCACAACCACCTGTAATGAGATCTGGTGCCCTCTTCTGGCCTGTATACTTAATAAATAAATAAATCTTTAAAAAATAAATAAAAGTGAAACTAAAACCAAGTGTAGTTGTGATCTATGCTTCTAAAGCTTAATGCTTGGAAGGCAGCCAGAGGCAGATCTATGGGTTCCAGACCAGCCTGGCTATATAATTGTTATACCCAAATTCCAGAACCCAAATCACCACCACGAGACCTACTCCAATGTAAAAACAGAGTCTTTATTCCTGAGTTACCGCCTGCCCCTCGAGCCATCTGAAGCACAGCAGCAGCGGCACCAATAGGGACGGGGCAGGAGAGGGACCCAGAACAGCAGGGTTTATATAGGGATAGAGGCTCTGGGAATTCCAAGCCTCAGGACTTGTGATTGGCTGCCCCCTAGTGGTGCAAGGGGGAATTTTAGGCTTCCAGGCTTGGAATTGGCCGCTCTCTGATGGGGGCGGGGGGGGGGGGCTTTTCATACCTGAGGACAATTTCCAACTGCCAGTAACTGCCTGAGGCTCTGATTGGTCCGTTTCCTCTGATTAGGGATTGGCTGATTTCGAGTCAGACGTGGACATGGCTCTGTTTCTGTGGCCAAACTGTGTTTCTTTTTCTGGTTCTTTTTTACCTTTTGGACTCTAATTTGGGGACCAAGGAAAATGTCTTTGGTATGTCCTGAATCTAGGGACTTAGTGTGTTCTTTTGGTCCTAGTTTCAGGGTCCGGAGGCTTCTCTCCAACTCTAGGTTTGGGGACATATTGTCTCTTTCCCTGACTCTGGTCCCATTTTCAGGCTGCTCTGGGTTGTGCTAGGGCTATGGACTCACTGAATCTGTGGGGTCCTGGGCCTCGCATAATGAGCTATACAGTGAGACCATGTCAAGAGAGAGAGAGAGAGAGATGCTGTAGAGCTACCTAAGGCGAGGAAAAGGCAGAACATTGAACATCTCAGGCAGAAAACTGGTCCTGCAAACTCAAAGGGCAGAGCCTGTTTTGTGCTATGGACAGGTTACCCTAGTGTGGTCAGATAAGAAATGAACAGCACCACGAACATTCACACTGTCTAGCCCAGAGCTTTGTAGATGCAGCTCTTAAACAACTGTGTGTCAAGATCCCTTTGGCAACTGGGTGGAGGACGGCAAGATCCCGCCAAGAGTCTGAGAAGGCCCGAGCATGCACATAACCACCCAGCCACGTGCCCAGATGGGAGGGAAACAGGCTCTCACTGTGTGACCCTGGCCGTCCTGGAACTCGCTCTGTAGACCAGAGCTGGCCTCAGTCTCCCAGAGATCCCCCTGCCTCTGTCTCCTGAGTGCTGGGATGAAAGGCTGCGCCACCACTGCCCAGCCAGCCTTTTTTTATTATATTTTGATGATCATACTGATTGATGTACTAGGGAAGTGGAGCCTGCAAGCCATCCTGTGACGGTGAGGAGATTAAAGGACCTACCAGGTGGGTCATAGAGGTCCAACTCCGGTGTCTGGGGCAAGCTCTCTTACCAACCGAGTCATCTCTTAAACCTAAGGTTCTGTTTTTTGAGGTCTCATAGGACCCGGGCTATCCTGAAATCAAGATTTAATTTAGGATAGCTGACAAGGTGTTCCATGCCTTTAACCCCAGCACTATGGATGTAGAGGTAGAGGCAGATTGATGTCTCAGTTTAAGATCAGCCTCAGAGGGCTGGAGAGATGGCTCAGAGGTTAAGAGCATTGCCTGCTCTTCCAAAGGTCCTGAGTTCAATTCCCAGCAACCACATGGTGGCTCACAACCATCTGTAATGAGGTCTGGTGCCCTCTTCTGGCCTGCAGGCATACAGATAAAATATTGTATTCATAATAAATAAATAAATATTTAAAAAAAAAAGATCAGTCTCAGAGCCTGGTCTACTTAGCAAGTTCCAGGACAGTCAAGGCTACATAGTGAGATCCTGTCCCCCAAAACAAGGACAATAGTAATGATTGTGATAATGATAAAGCTAGGCCAGAACCCCGCTGACCTACATATCTAGCCCAGGTAAATAACTTCCTAACAACATGCATAGGGTCATCCTCCTCCCAACTTCTTTCTTTCTTTTTAATTTTTTGAGACAAGGTATCTCTGTGAAACAGTCCTGGCTTGTCCTAGAACTCACTTTGTAGACCAGGCTGGCCTCAAACTTATAGAAATCCACCTGCCTCTGCCTCCCATGTGCTGGGATTAACAGTGTGTGCCACCACCGCCAAGCTCTGATTTCTTCTTTTAAAATTACATATGTCGGGCTGGAGAGATGGCTCAGAGGTTAAGAGCACTGCCTGCTCTTCCAAAGGTTCTGAGTTCAATTCCCAGCAACCACATGGTGGCTCACAACCATCTGTAATGGGGTCTGGTGCCCTCTTCTGGTCTGCTGGCATACACACAGACAGAATATTATATACATAATAAATATTTAAAATTACATATGTCACTGCCTGGTGTGGTGTCACACTCCTCTAATCCCTGCACACTCAGGAAGCACAGGCAAGCTGATTTCTATGAGCCTGAGGTAGGCCTGGTCTTTCTGAGTTCCAGGACAGCCAGAGGTACATAGTGAAAGAAAGAATGGAAGAAAGAAAGAAAGAAAGAAAGAAAGAAAGAAAGAGAGAAAGAAAGAAAGAAGAAAGAAAGAAAAGGTAAAAATGGGAACAGGGAAAAGGACAGCAGCAGCAGATGGTAGTATCATAATCCTTTAGTCCCAGCACTTGGGAGGCAGAGGCGGGCAGACCTCGAAGTTTGAAACCAGTCTATGACCGGATTGGTTTTTCAGCTCAGGCCACCACAAGACTAAGTTCTCAGCACAAAGATTTATTTGCCCCAGAGGAGGTGGGGGGGGATAAAGGACAAACATTGCAGATGGGGGGGGGAGAAACAAGGGAGGACAAAGGACTGCCTCTGGATAGAAAGGAAAATAGCAGTTTATAAAGGTCGAATGGGAAACCCTCTGTTAGGATGAGCTTAATTTTAATTGGGCGTGTTAATTAGGAGGTTTTTGATTGCAGGATACTCGGACAGCTAGACACTAGTAGGTAGTCAGCCTCAGGAGGAGGAAGTAGCCAAATAAAGGAATAGACCTTGAAGGCTAGCTTTAGGAATGTAATCTAATTTTTGCTATGCAGGGGGTAAGGGGGGAAGAGGGACAAGGCCTGTAAGAGCCCTGTTTGCCAAGCTTGGACTGGCTAGAATCCCTTCAATCTCCAGGGCGAGTACCAGGACAGCCAGAACTATGCAGAGAAACCCTGTCTCGAAAAACAAAAACAAAACAACAAACAAACAAAAAAGACAAAAAAAATGATGACATGCATTAATTTATTTATTGCTTATCATGAATGGCACCACTGGCTCGTCTAGGTCAGGGAACAACTAACAGAAATCTTTCTCTTTCCTCCACCGCGTGGGTCATGGGAATCGAACTAATATAGTCAAGTCTGGCAGCTTGTGCTTCTACCCGCTGAACCCTCGATCAAACCGGCTCAAGCGCTCCAACGCTCCCCCGAGGCTGGGTCTCTACCGTTGGCAGATGGCCCCGCCCACCAAGTGGGGCTGGTCTGGCCCTCCCGGCACCCGTCCACCCGTCCCCACGTGACCCAAACAGACGGGGCACTTCCGCTTCCCCTCAGCTCTCCTCCGTCTGTGTCCCCCCCCCCATCCCCGCCTCCGGGTCCCCAACCCGGTGAGTTCGCGAGCGCCGGGAGGGCGGCGTCGCGGGCGGAGTCGTCCCGGGCTGACCCTCGCCGCCTTCCTTCTCGTCACCGCAGGTCCCCGCGGAAGCGGCGGCTGGCGCCATGGCGGAGCTGACGGCTTTGGAGAGCCTCATCGAGATGGGCTTTCCCAGGGGACGCGCGTAAGGGAGCTTCCCCTCAGCCCGTGGTGGGGGGCCGCGGGCCGGGCCCGGCCTGACCGTCACCATGGCTGGTGGGCGCTACTCTCCGTGTTTCTGCCCCCAGGGAGAAGGCTCTGGCCCTCACAGGGAACCAGGGCATCGAGGCTGCGATGGACTGGTGAGCGACCTGCCCGGGTGGCGGAGGTTTGGGGGCTGTGGGAAGGGCGGCCTCAGGGCTAACCCCGAGCCGACTTTCCCTGCCCAGGCTTATGGAGCACGAAGACGACCCCGATGTGGACGAGCCGCTAGAGACTCCCCTCGGCCACATCCTGGGACGGGAACCCACGTCTTCAGAGCAAGTTGGCCCTGAAGGTCCTGACTGGGAGACATCTTGTGATTCTAGACATCTAGTGAGGGCCTGGGAAAACCGAAATTATTTTATTATAAGTAATAATACTGGTTGCTTGTTTGTAGGATCTGGGTCTGCTGCTGGAGAAAGCAAACCCATTTTGACTGAAGAGGAAAGACAAGAACAGACTAAGAGGTAACTAGCTGGCAATTTCACTTTGTGTGTATGTTTCTTTTGGAGTCAGCCCAAGACGAACTGATCCTCCTGCCTGTGCCTCCAGAGTGCTGGGATTAAAGGCCTTCACCACAGTGCCCTGCGTTGTCTTTTGAGACAGGGTCTAGCTGTGTACTTCAGGCTGTCCTGGAACCCAGTATATATCCCAGGCTAAGTTCAAAGCCACGTTCTTCTGAGTGCTGGGGTTACAGGCATGGGCTATCTAGTACATAGACTCACTTTCCAAAGGGTCATGGGGCCAGCTTCCTTCCTCTCAATGCAAACACAAATCTGAGCATAGAACCTGACCAGTTTTTGGGAAACAAAATAAAAACAAGGTCACAGCCAGACGTTGGTGTCATGTGCCTTTAATCCCAGCACTCGGGAGGTAGAGAAACCCTGTCTCGGAAAAAAAAAAAAACAACAACAACAAAAAACAAGGAAACAGTCTGATGTAGCCCAGGCTGGTCTAAAACTCCTGTGTGACTACAGATTACCTTGAGATTCTGATTCTCTTACCTGTACCTTGCAAGTGCAGGAATTACAGATGTGTGCCACTATGCCTAGCTCTCATTTGCCCCTTTCTCGTCTCTCTTTCTACAAGGCCCCGTTGTGTGCTAAGTATGTGCTCTATCACTGAGCTATACTCCTAGGCTCCTGTTTGTTGTTATGGTTTTGTTTTTGTTTTCTCTCATGTGTCTTGGAACACGTGTCCCGCTCCATGTCCAACTTCAGCTTTTTCTTCTCTGCAAAACAGAATGTTGGAGCTTGTGGCCCAGAAGCAACGGGAACGTGAGGAAAGGGAGGAACGAGAAGCTTTGGAACGAGAAAAGCAGCGGAGGAGACAAGGGCAGGAGCTGTCAGCTGCACGACAGAAACTGCAGGAAGATGAGATGCGCCGTGCTGCCGAGGAGCGCAGGAGAGAAAAGGCTGAGGAATTAGCCGCCAGGTCTGGACGCTCGTCGTGTTGGGTGATAGTTGAGAAGGAAATCAAGATTTTCCCTGTCTGTCTCTGATTTCTTTTCTTCCTGTCTACATTCCAGACAAAGGGTCCGAGAAAAAATTGAAAGGGACAAAGCAGAGAGAGCCAAGAAGGTGGGTGACTAGAAATCTGTGGGTATAATGGAGGAGGTGGGTTAATTTCCTTTTTCATTAAGAGAAAGCCTGTGCATACATGATTGTTTGTTTGAGACATATTTTACTCGGTAAATATGCCCAGATATTTGCCCAGACTGATCTCAGACTTCTTGTTCTCCGCCTTAGCCTTCCAAGTGCTAGAACTTAAAATTGTGAGCCAAACCTGGATGGGTTGTTTTGTTGTGTTGTTGTTTTGTTTGTTTGTTTGTTTGATTTCAGGGTGATCTGTAGTCACACGGGAGTTGCAGGTTGAATCTCTATGCATGCTAGACTGGTGTGCTAGCACTGAGCTAGTGTTCCTATTTTGTCTTCCAGTATGGTAGTGTGGGTTCTCAGTCATCACCACCAGCAACAGAACCAGGTCCTGTTCCTTCTTCTCCCAGCCAGGAGCCCCCTACCAAGCGGGAGTATGACCAGTGTCGCATACAGGTATGTGTTCAGTGGCTGTCTTGCTCCTGGAACCCTGTGTTGGCCTATAAGGTGCCCAGCACAGAGCTATTTGCATTTAAGTCCCATTTGCCAAATCACTCCCTTCTTTGTACATGACTTTTGAAATCCTACCTCCTCTACTCTTGGGAGTGATCGAATTTCACCTGCCTGTCTTATTTAAATCCATACTTCATTCTTACTCAGCAGTTACCCTTTAATTATAATGTTTTCATTAGACTTATTACATAGCTGTTTTCATAATATGGCACTTCCTAGATTTTGTTTGTTTTGTTTTTTTGAGACAGGGTTTCTCTGTGTAGTTTTTTGTTGTTGTTGTTGGTGGTGGTGTTTTTTTTTCGAGACAGTGTTTCTCTGTAGCTTTGGAGCCTGTCCTGGCACTAGCTCCTGTACACCAGGCTGGCCTAGAACTCACAGAGATCGCCTGCCTCTGCCTCCCAAGTGCTGGGATTAAAGGTGTGAGCCACCACCACCCGGCAACTATGGTTTTTAAAAATAATTCCAGCTTGTCTTTTCTTGATTGTGAGGTAGCTGGAGTCCTTTTTCATCACCTGTTGAAGCAGAGCATAAGTGGTTGTTCTTCAGGACCTTTAAGTAGTGTTTGTACTGGTGCAGTCTCTCCAGGAGAGCAGACCAGCTTTAGTCCTCCTTTCCTTTTCTTGGTTACTTCAGTTTGTGTGTGTGTGGTTTTATTTATTTATTTGTTTATTTATTTTGACACTGGGTTCCTCTGTGTAACAGCCTTGGCTATAGACCAGGCTGGCCTCAAACTCCCAGATATCCACCTGCCTTTGCCCTCTCTCCCCTCCCCAGTGCTGGGATTAAAGGTGTGAGCTACCATTATCCAGCCAGTTTGTTATGAGACAGGGTCTTGATGTGTAGACTAGGCTGGTCTTGAATTTTGAGATAACCCCTGCCTCTGCCTGAGTGCTGGGATTACAGGCATATGCCACTATTCCAGACTTTGTTTTATTTTCGGAACTGGGTCTTGCTGTACAGCCCTACAGACCTCCTGGAGTTCACTGTGAAGATCAAGCTGACCTCAGACTTCGGGTGGTCCTCCTTCCTATTTCTTCTCTGTGCTATGATTATAGGTATTGTCATTACCTGGCCTCACCTATTTATTTATTCATTGTTTTATTTATTTATTTATTTTTGGTTTTTCGAGACAGGGTTTCTCTGTGGCTTTGGAGCCTGTCCTGGAACTAGCTCTGTAGACCAGGCTGGTCTCGAACTCACAGAGATCCGCTTGCCTCTGCCTCCCGAGTGCTGGGATTAAAGGCGTGAGCCACCAACGCCCGGCTATCATTGTTTTATTTTTTGAGACAGGGTCTCCTGTACCTGATGCTGACCTTGAAATTGTTCAACCTGCTTCCAGCCCTGGAACTTTATGTAAACCAGGGTGGTCTTGAAGCTTCAGAGATCTGTCTGTGCCCCTAAGTGCTGGGGCTATAGGCACGGGCCACCCCATATCCTAGTCCTCATTCGGTTTCAGTGCTCATAGTACTTTTTGCCTTCTAGGTTAGGCTGCCTGATGGGACATCCCTGACCCAAACGTTCCGGGCCCGGGAACAGCTGGCAGCTGTGAGGCTTTATGTAGAGCTTCACCGCGGGGAAGAACCTGGACAGGACCAGGACCCTGTGCAGTTGCTCAGTGGCTTCCCTAGAAGGGCTTTCTCGGAGGCTGACATGGAGCGGCCTCTGCAGGAACTGGGTATGTTATATGAGACCAGGAGTCAGGACTTAAAGGAATGAGGGGCAGTAGAGATAGGAAAAGGAAAGGGGCTTAGTGGACATGGTATGTATGTTTCCAGAAATTTGAAGGCCTAAGGCGAAGTATCCTTGTAATTCAAACTCTTTCTTCTATCTTTAGGACTCGTGCCTTCTGCTGTCCTCATTGTGGCCAAGAAGTGTCCCAGTTGAGGGTCTTCCATCCCATCAATCCTTCCTGACCTCTTCATCTTTGATAAAGCACTGACATTTCCTTCCTAATAAATAGACCCTTTGAGTTATGTATATGCCTGGCTCCTTCCTGAATGACTAGAAAGGGCACTATGAGAAGATAAAGGGAAGGCATTTGAAGAAGGACCTCTTTGTCCAGTTGGCAGTAGTTTTCTAGGACTGATTACCTGCTTGGGGGTGTGTGGGGGGATGTGCATTACACAGCACCTCTTGTTCATAGCATAAAGTGGTACTTAAGGATTTTCTGTTTATTTTGAAACAGAGAGGGGCTGGAGAGATGGCTCAGCGGTTAAGAGCACTGACTGTTCTTCCAGAGGTCCTGAGTTCAGTTCCCAGCAACCACATGGTGGCTCACAACCATCTGTAATGAGATCTGGCGCCCTCTTCTGGCCTGCAGGCATACAGGGAGGCAGACTGTTGTATACATAATAAATAAAATCATTAAAAAAAAAAAAAAACAGAGATTATGTAGTCCTGGCTATCCTGGAACTATATAGACCAGGCTGGCCCTCAAACTCAGAGATCCCTTGCCTTTGTTTCCAAATTTGGGGTTAAAGATGTGTGTCATCATGCTGGGCTTGATTGAGTTTAAAATCCAGGACAGCCAAGGCTACACACAGAAACCCTTTCTCAAATATCCAAAAAAAAAAAAAAAAAAGACCTTACTATTGCTTTTTTTTTTTTAAGATTTATTTATTTATTACATATAGTGTTCTGCTTGCATGTATACTTGCAGGCCAGAAGAGGGCACCAGATCATTCATTACAAATGGTTGTGAGCCATGTCTTTGCAGGGAACTGAACTCAGTAGCTCTGGAAGAGCAGCCAGTGCTCTTAACCTCAGAGCCATCTCTCCATCCCAAGGCCTTACTATTATGTATTTCATATGCCTTGACTTCTTGAAGCCACTCCATTAGTGTGATAGGCTAATAGTATCTATTTCCTATATTATGAAACATTTAATGCTTTAGCAGTGTCTGGCATAGTACATGCCCCGTAAACACTGGCTATATATAAAGTAGTGGGTTTGTGGGGTGTTTATTTTTTTTGTTCACCACCCTGCCCATTGTACACACTTTAATCCTTTACCAAAGCCCACACAAAATTTCCCAAAAGGGCCGGGCGGTGGTGGCACACGCCTTTAATCCCAGCACTCGGGAGGCAGAGGCAGGCGGATCTCTGTGAGTTCGAGACCAGCCTGGTCTACAGAGCTAGTTCCAGGACAGGCTCCAAAGCCACAGAGAAACCCTGTCTAAAAAAAAAAAAAAAAAAAAAAAAAAAAAAGGTTCTTGAGAGCCCCAAAAGCAAAAAAAAACCCCTTTCTCAAAAAACAAAAAAAAAAAAAAAAAAAAAAAAAAAAAAAAAGGGGGTGCTGGAGAAGTGTGGTCTATAAAGTTGAAATGCTGGAATTTTGTCAAGAAGCAATGGTCACCATGCGATTCATGGCAGGTGACCTCTTAAGACTCAGTGGTTAAGAGCACTTAGCTGCTCTTGGGGTCAGTTCCCCAGCACCCACATGGCAGCTCACACCTGTTTATAACACCAGTTCTAGGGTTTCTGTTTTGTCCTCACAGACAAAACACCAATGAACATAAAAAAGACCAAGACCAAATCATCATTGCCTATAATAATCTCAACACTTAGGGAGCAAGGAAAACTGAGGTTAGTTCAGGTAAGCCCAGGATAACATAGCAAGACTATCATAATTTTTATTTATTATGTATGCAATATTCTGTCTGTGTGTATGCCTGCAGGCCAGAAGAGGGTACCAGACCCCATTACAGATGGTTGTGAGCCACTATATGGTTGCTGAACTCAGGACCTTTGGAAGAGCAGGCAATGCTCTTAACCTCTGAGCCATCTCTCCAGCCCAAGACTATCATAATTTAAGAAAAGCGCCATGCAACAGTTACTGTGGAGGGGTTTTTATTAAGGGAAGGGGGGAGACCAGCCTCTCAGGGTGGAGCAGCAGAAGAGAGACATAGATAGGAGGTGGGCAGAGCCCTTTTAAAAGGCAAGTAGTGAACTTGTAATTCCTGCAGTGTCGTGGTGGCACACGCCTTTATACCAGCAGTTAGGAAGCCGAGGCAGGTGGATTCAAGGCTGCCCTGATCTACTGTGAGAATTCCAGGATAGGCTCCAAAGCTATACAGAGAAACCCTGTCTTTAAAAATGCTGTCAAGAAACAAGCTAAGTAAGGCAGGGAATTCATAACAAAGAATAAGCCTCTGTGATTTATTTGGGAGTTGGGTGGTGGGCCCCCCAAGAAGCCAAAAGATTGAACATTACACAACACACACCTATATATGTATATGGGCTAGGTGGAGCTCAGTGATGGGTACTAGCATACCCAAGGTGCTAGGGCTCAATCCTCGGTACCAAATCAAAAAAGGATTTGTGGCCTGGTTCATCTCTGCAGGTACAAGCCCATGGCCCTGGGTTTTGTGTGCCACCATATAATAAACAACTTTGGGGGCATAGACACATATATTTACGTGTATGCCTGTGGAGGCAGAAAACTTAGAGGTCAAAAGAAACCAGCAGTCACTTTCCTTCATTCACCAGGTGGGTTCCAGGGATTAGATTTAAATCCTAGGTTTAGCTCAAGGTGCTTTTACCCACAGCCCTTTCAACCGTCCCTCACTACATTTAGCAAGAGGCTGTATGTTGGGGGGAATAGCGGGATTTTCGTGGCAGGATCTCAACTATAGTCCAGGACAGCCTGAAACACTTTATAGCCATGGCTGGCTTTGAGCTTGTTAGAATTCTGGCTCAAGCTGCCAGGTGCTGAGACTCAGCTACCATGCACTGCTGCACTTTCCAACGACCCTTTTTGCCCATTTTGTAATAGTTTAAACCCTCGGGCCTTTTTTTTTTTTTTTTTTGAGAGCTGGTTTCACTATGTAGCCCCGGAGGGTCTGGGAATTATTAAGCAGACCAAGCTGGCCTTGCAGAGATCTTCCTGCCCCTCTGTCCCAAGTGCTGAGGATAAACACTCAGTTCAGAATATCATGTAGTTAAACCAAAATCTTTCTCTTTTGAGGTAGTAGCCCAGGTTTGTCTTGAAACTACTATCTTCTTACCCTCCTGGGTGCTGTGGTTATTATACTTATATGTCACTGAGCTATGGTTAAGAATGATCTGACACAGATGTTTTAGTACTGAGTCAGCTTCTCTTACAGAGCCTTAACAAGGCCTGGCAATGGAGGTACATACTTTTAATGCAAGCACTGAGGAGGCAGAGGCAGGTGAAGCTGTGAGGCCAGCCTGGTCTACAGAGCGAGTTCCAGCACAATCAGGGCAACACTGACTGGAAAGAGACTTTAACCGAAGTTAAACACTGTTCTGTGACTTCCATATATGCAGCGCGTCCGCACTTTCATTTTTCGCTCTACAACATAGACACACAAAACAGACATTAGAAAAGTCTTTTTTTTTTTTTTTTTTTTTTTTACCGCCAGTTGTTGAAGCAAACTTAGATCATGTGACCTGTTTTTAATAGTCAGAAAACCTACTGGACTTGGAACTCTCCAGGACGAGTGAGTGGCAATCAGCAACTTCTGCTCCCACCGTGCCGACCCTCTCAGCTCTTTAGGCATTAAATATCCGGCTGCGGAATCCACTTAACGGATGGACTGGATTTATTAGTTCCTTTGGTTCCACACATCCGACCCCCATCTCGTCCCTGTCACGCGATGTGCACATTAAACGCGACCACCGACGACAGCTACCTGTGCCTGCTAGAGTCGTGTTACCCTGAATCCGGACTCCACCCCCGCGCACGGAGAAAAGGCGCCTCGAAGGTCCCACAGGCAAGCTCTGGTGTCACGCTGACCTGCTGCCGTCGCTAACTGCTTCCGTCCAGTTCTTCCTCCAGGCCACGTTCTCCTCCGTAGCTGACGCTTTCTTCAGAGTAGCCATCACTAGTTCCTTGGTTCGGGCAGCTTCTTCCCTGCGCCGCGGGTCCCGTTCCGGAAACTCCTAAGGGCAAGAAGGATGTTTGCAGCCCGGGCCCGAAGACATGGCCTCTCCCCACGCACACCCACCTCGGGGAGCCCGGGTGTTTCTACCTGCAGCATTGCCTGCTTCTGTAGTTCTCCTGGGGTTACAAGGGCAAACAGAGTGGAGCCAACGCCAGCACCCGCGCCGAGCACAGCAACCACCACCAGTGCTTTACGAACCGTGTTCATGGCCGACCACACTACCAACGAGATGCCCTCTGCATCCTCCGGCGGCCTAGAAGGGAGCCGCGACGTCTCGCCGCTTCCCATGCGGGCTAGAGCGACCGAGGCGGGGCGGAGCCGAAAACCATAGAGCAACTTCCAGGCTAAAGCGGTGCTGGCCCTGTTGAAACGTTTAAATTCTTTTTTTGTTTGTTTGTTTGTTTTGTTTTTCTAGATGGGGTTTCACAGTGCAGCTTAGGATCCTGTTCGGGAACTTGCTCTGTTGACCAGGCTGGCCTTGACCTCAGCTGCCTCTGCCTCCCCCGTGCTGGGATTAAAGGCGTGCACCGCCACTGCTCTGCAAGACTCTTGACTCTTGAAATTATAGATTTAAAAAACAACAAAAGCAGGTCAGTGGTGGCGCGGTGGCCCAGGCCTTTTTTCTCACCACTCCGGAAGCAGAGACAGGTGGATCTTTGAGTTTGAGATCAGCCTGGTCTGCAGAGCGAGTTCCAGGACAGCTAAGGCTACACAGAGAAACCTTGTCTCGAAAAAACAAAAAAGACCAAACAAAAAATCCGTCGCACTCCCCTCACCAGCCGACTTGGAACTCCCTGTGTAGAAATTCATTATGTAGACCACTGACCTCACACTCACAAGGAAGCCACCTGCTGCTACCACCTCACCTGAAATGAGATCCTGGAGCTTGGTAGCTGAGTAAAGGACGTTGAATATCTTAAAAAATGCTAGAGCCGGCTGGAGAGAGGGCTTAACAGACCTGGGTTCAGTACTCAGGCACTGTGATGCACATACACATGCAGGCAAAACATTAATGACACAAAACAATGAAGAAAAAAGAGTTTAGGGCCATTGCCATAAAAGAGTGCATGATTACTGTGGATTTTTGAGTTGCTAAGTTTTTGCTGGGTGGTGGTAGTGCACACCTTTCATCCCAGGACAGCTCTCTGAGTTCGAGGCCAACCTGCTCTACAGAGTGAGGTCTAGGGCAGCCAGTGCTACACCAAGAAATTCTGTCTTAAACTAATTAAAGTAAAATAATTTTAATTAAAAATAAAAACTATGGGGCTGGAGAGCTGGCTCAGAGGTTAAGAGCACTGACTGCTCTTCTGGAGGTCCTGAGTTCAATTCCCAGCAACCACATGGTGGCTCACAACCATCTGTAATGAGGTCTGGTGCCCTCTTCTGTCCTGCAGGCATACATGGAGGTTGAACACTGTGTACATAATAAATAAATAAATACCATTGCCAATTTTCAATCCCAGGAAGTTTCAAATCAATAGAGGACTATTAATATTCTAAGTACACAATGCAATGACTAACACCTGAACTCTCAAATGTTTAAAAAAGGTAAATCTGGAAGAGTTGGGGACCAGTCAAGGCTTCATTGAAAGAAATTGTTTCAAAACAAAGCACATAGAAGTTAGGACAAACAAAAATTCACAGCCAAATGGACAGAATAGGAAACAATTTTTTTCTCTCTCAGGTTTTGAAACCAGAGTGTTAGGCAAGCTTTGTATCATAGATATGCTTTCTTAGCCCATTCCTTGCTCTTTTTAAGAAAAGACTTTCTGGCTGAGCGGTGGTGGCACACACCTATAATCCCAGCACTTGAGAGGCAGAGGCAGGTCACTCTCTGTGAGTTTGAGACTAGCCTGGTCTACAGAGTGAGTTCCAGGACAAGCTCCAAAGCGACAAAGAGAAACCCTGTCTTGAAAACGAAACCAACGGGTTGGAGAGATGGCTCAGAGGTTAAGAGCACTGGCTGCTCTTCCAGAGGTTCTGAGTTCATTCAATTTCCAGCAACCACATGGTGGCTCACAACCATCTTTAATATCTGGTGCCCTCTTCAGACCTGCAGGCATACATGCAGACAGAAAACTGTATACATAATAAATAAAATGTTAAACAAACAAACAAAAAACAAAGCACACACAAAACAAACAAACCACTGGCTTCTTTTCCAGAGGACCCGGGTTCAATTCACAGCACCCATATGGCAGCTCACAACTATCTGTAACTATAGTTCCAGTGGATCCAATGCCCTCACACAGACATGACTATGGACGAAATACAAATGAACATAAAATATTTATTTTGGAGAGGCAGGCGGATCTCTGTGAGTTCGAGACCAGCCTGGTCTACAAGAGCTAGTTCCAGGACAGGCTCCAAAACCACAGAGAAACCCTGTCTCGAAAAACCAAAAAAAAAAAAAAAAAAATTTATTTTGGTTTTGGTTTTTCTTTTTTTAATTTATTTAAGATTTCTGCCTCCTCACCTCCACCACCTCCCATTTCCCTCCCCCTACTCCAATCAAGTCCCCCTCCCTCATCAGCCCAAAGAGCAATCAGGGTTCCCTGCCCTGTGGGAAGTCCAAGGACCACCCACCTCCATCCAGGTCTAGTAAGGTGAGCATCCAAACTGCCTAGGCTCCCACAAAGCCAGTACGTGCAGTAGGATCAAAAACCCATTGATTGCCCTTGTTCTTGAGTTCTCAGTAGTCCTCATTGTCCGCTATGTTCAGCAAGTCCGTTTTTATCCCATGCTTTTTCAGACCTGGGCCAGCTGGCCTTGGTGAGTTCCTGATAGAACATCCCCATTGTCTCAGTGTGTGGGTGCACCCCTCGTGGTCCTGAGTTCCTTGCTCGTGCTCTCTCTCCTTCTGCTCCTGATTTGGACCTTGAGATTTCAGTCTGGTGCTCCAATGTAGGTCTCTGTCTCCTTTCATCGCCTGATGAAGGTTAATATTCAGGAGGAAAATATTTATTTATTATGTATACAGTGTTCTGTCTGTGTGTATGTCTGCAGGCCAGAAATGGGTACCAGACCTTATTACAGATGGTTGTGAGCCACCATGTGGTTGCAGGGAATTGAACTCAGGACCTTTGGAAGAGCAGACAATGCTCTTAACCACTGAGCCATCTCTCCAGCCCCTGGTTTTGGTTTTTCAAGACAGGGTTTCTCTGTGTAGCCATGGCTGTCCTGGAACTTGCTTTGTAGACCAGGCCTTGAACTCATAGAGATCTGCCTGCCTCTGCCTCATGTGTGCTGGGACTAAAGGCATGTGCCACCACCACCCGGCTCATAACATAAGATTAACAAAAAATAAAAGGAACGAAGGGCTTCTATGATTTCATTTTCTAGTCATGATTGGCCTGGAACTTGCTGTGTAGACTAGGCTAGCCTTGAAGTCCCAGAGTTTTGCCTGCCTGTGCTTCTTAAATTTTGCTATTAAAGATGTGTGCTATCCTAACTGGCTTGTTTACTTTTGTTTTCCCAAGACAGGTTTTCTCTGTGTAGTCCTGGCTGTCCTGGAACTGTCTCTGTAGAGCAAGCTTGCCTCTGTCTCCCCTGTCTCCCAAGTGCTGGTATTAAAGGACTGCACCACCACTGTCTGGAGTTCTTGGCAGGCTAGGAGAGATGGCTCAGTAATTAAGAGCACTGGCTGATTTGATTTGATTCCCGGCACCCACGTGGTGCCTGACAACTATCAGTGATGCCTGTCCTATGAGATCCAATGCCCTCTTCTAGAAGACATACTTGCAGGCAAAACAGCTCTACCTATAAAATAAATAACATTTAAGGTAAATAGATAAAAAGGTTTCTGTGAAACAGCAAAAGCCACATAAGCATTCGTTAAATAACATACAAATAAGTCCACTTGAGAAAACCAGCAAACACGGAGTTAGGAAATCCACCATCACAGCTTTTTATTTATAGGGCTTTAATCCAGATGCCCTTGTCTCCTACCTTGACTGCCATCCCCAGTGTCTCAGGGAGTAAGCAGAATAAAGCTCCTGTGTCTCCTCTTTGGCTTCTCCCCTCCCTTGGAAGGCCCATAATCTCCCAGCATGTCAGCGTTCTTTCCTCAGCAGTGATTAAGGAGCCCTCTACAAAGACGATTAAAGCATAGTCTGTGTGGGGCACTGCGCAGGGGACTTGACCTGGAACCCAAGCACCCTGCATTCTTAGAGTCACAAGCATGGCCCTCGTGCCAGGAAGTAGCAAGGATGGACCTTGGTCTGGAGATAGTCCCCTGTTGACGAATCCTCTCTCAAGGAACAGAGAGGAGCCTGGCAGATGTGAAGGTCAGCAGGATGCTCAGGTGAGTACTACTGGTCCAGGAACTGGCTCTTCCTCCAATTGGGCCCAACACCCCTGCTGTACTTATGCAGGTGTCTCCAAAGCCCCGCCTGCCCTCTATTGTGGTAGAGGTCTCAGAGAGGAATGAGGAAGACCAGGAGGATAGCCAGTGGTCACATGAGGAGTTGCTGCTGCTCACTGATGGTGAAGAGGAGGAAGCAGAAGCCTTCTTCCAGGATCCAAGTGAAGAGCCAGGTGAGGGTGATGGATTATTCATTCAGGCCATTGCCATCTAGACTTTCCAGGCCCACAGTAGGTGTCCAGGAATGCTAGAAACAGGGACCTTAGAGGACAGCTTTGGTGTTTTGTTTTGTTTTTCAAAAAGTCTCACTCTATATTTCAAACTGAACTAGAACTGAAGATCTTCCTGCTTCAGCCTCCCAAATTGTGGGGTTGCAAGACTGTAGCACCATGCCTGGCTTGTTTGCTTGTTCCTTTATTTAAGCACTGAAAAGTGAACCTAAAGAGGTACTCTACTGCTGAGCTATATTCCCAGTCATTTTTAATTAATTTATTTGAGACAGTCTCACTGCAACTCAGACTGACCTAGAGCTAACTATAACTCAGGCTGGCCTTGAACTCATGGTAATCCTTTTGCTTCAGTCTTCTGAGTACTTGAGATTATTAAAAGCCTGAGCCCTGGGCTCTGCACCCTACTAGTTTAAAAGGCTGTTCTGATCTGGAAATGATGGTCTTTAAAAAATTTAGGCGTAGTTGGGTATGGTGGTCCCTGCCTTTAATTCAGGAACTTGGAAAGCAGAGGCAGGCTGATCTCTGTGCGTTACAGGTCAGCCTGGTCTGCATAGTGAGAATGTATCTCCAAAATAATAATAAATAATAGCAATAATAATCTTTATTTACTTGTAAGAATGAGTAGGGTGTACCTGTACCATAGTATGTGTGTGTGTGTGTAGGTCAGAAGACAATTTGTGGGAGCCAGATCTCTCATTCCACCTTGTGAGTTCTAGGGACTAACTTCAAATTGGTCCACTCCCAAGTAATCCCAGCACTTGGGAGGCAGAGGCAGGCAGATCTCTGTGAATTGGAGATCAGCCTGGTCTACAAGAGCTAGTTCCAGGACTAGCCCCAAAGCTACTCAGAGAAACCCTGCTTCAAAAAACAAAACAATCAAGTTGGCTGACTTGATAGCCTTTTTTCTTGCAGGCGGAGCTCTACCCTTTCTACTATTTGTTTGATTTTTGCTTTTGTTTGCACTGTTGAGATAGAACCCAGGGCCTTCAAGCATTTTTTTTGAAAAAATGTGTGTGTTGCTGGGCAGTGGTGGCACACATCTTTAATTCCAGCTCTGGAGAGGCAGAGCCAGGCAGATCTCTGTAAGACCAGCCTTGTCCACACAGTGAGTTCCAGAGCAGCCAGAACTACACATGGAGACCTGGTGGTGCAAGCCTTTAATCAGAGCCCTCAGGAGGCAGAGGTAGGAGGATATCTGAGTTCAAGGCCAGTGTGGTAGAGACAGTTCCAGGACTGCACAGAAAAACCCTGTCTCAAAAAAAGACAGCCGAGTGGTGGTGGCACAGTGCCTTTAATACCATCACTTGGGAGGCAGAGGCAGTGAATGAGGCCAGCCTGTATTATAAAGTGAGTTTCAGTACAGTCATGTCTGTTAAAAAGAGAAACTCTGTCTAAAAAAAAACTAAAAAAACAAACAAAAAAAGCAAGCAAACTATTTCAGGTATGGGGTGTGCATGTGTCCCCTGCATACCCGCGAAGGTCAGAGGAAGACCACGTGTGTCACACTATCAATTATGACCTGCTTTGTCTTTTGCTGGCTAAGCCATCTTACCAGCTTCTAAAACCAAGGCCGTTGGCATGTTAGGTAATTGATCTACCACTGAGCTGCACCCATAGCCTTAATTTGCCCTTTTGGTTTTGTTCTTTTGCTTTCTGTGGACAGAATTCATCATTTGTTTGGCCTGGGTCTTGCTATGTTGTTGAGTGGCAATCTGGATTTTTATTATTTTAAAATGCATGGTTCACTACTGGGGAGGGGAGCAGATAATATAATTACCCCACATCTAACTATCTAGAGGTAATATTTTAGGTGGATGGTTGTATGATTTTTTTTGCATTTATTATGCAGTCATTGTGCTAAAATATTTTTCCTTATGATTTCTCAGAACTCAAAATGGAGATAATTTTCCTTCATAAAGGAGGAAACTGGGCTAGGGAGTAGAGTGCTTGCTCTGCAAGAGTTCAGATCCCCAATGGTCACACAAATTCCAGCTGGGCACAGCAGCCCACTTGTAATCAAGTGCTCTCTGGAGGCTGAGATTCCCGGAGTAAGGACCTGGAGTAGCTGTACAGCAAAGCTCTGGGTTCAGAGATTCCTTGAATATAAAGTGAAGAGCAATTGAGGAAGATACCTGACTAGAACTCTGGCCTGGCCTCCACACCTATTTTCACTTTTTTTTTTTTTTTAATTTAGATTTGTTTATGCCTCAGGAGGCCAAGACCTACATACCTGAGTTCAAGGACTGGCTCCATAGCTACTGAGAAACCCTGTCTCGAAAAACAAAACACAAATTATGTATACAAGTGTGCTATCTGCATGTACACCTTTATGACAGAAAAGGGCATCAGGTCCTACTATACATCGTTGTGAGCCACCATGTGGTTGCTGGGAATTGAACTCAGGACCTCTGGAAACAGTGCTTTTAACCACTGAGCCATCTCTCCAGCCCCCTGCATTTACTCTTGAATACAAATACAGAAGCATGAATTACTACCCTGACCCATCCCCACGTGCTAGCTGAGCCAGGATCTCATAGGAATCTGACTACCTCTACTGCCCCAGTACTAGGATTAATGGTAGAATAAAACTCTGGTAGCACACAGAAAAATGAGGCTGGAGAACTGGCTGGGCAGTTATAAAAGAACTTGCTACTTTTGCAGAGGACCTAGATTTGGTTCCTAGCGTGTATGTGGTAGTTCACAACCTTATTTAACGCTAGTTCCAGGGACTGGATTTTCTCTTCCTACCTCCTCATGCACCAAGCATGCATATGCTAGTCACACACCCTAAAATAACCAAACATTTACCTGAGTTGTGCATGGTAGCCAGCCTTACTAGTGTTTCTGTGTACAGTACCTATGCTTTAACTACCTTTTGTAGACTAGGTGGGCCTTGAACTCAGATCACACCTGTCTTTGCCTCCAAAGTAATGGGATTAAAGGCGTGGACCACCACTGCCCTGCCAGCTTGACTTGTTACACAGTGAGTTCCAGGCCAGCCAGGGTTATGTTGAGAGGCCTTGTCTCAAAATAGTGTATGTATCAAGAATGTGATAGGGTCACTCTTCTCCCAGGTTGGGCTTGGATCCCACAGGACCCCACATCTCCTTTAAGAACGTTTAACCCTGGTCTTGGCTGGGAGCATGAACAAGAGGATGCCTCCTGGATTACTGAAGATACAGAGGGTCAAGAAACTTCCAACCCCTGTCCTCTTTGGGACCCTACAGTGTCCGGCAACTACAGAACCCGATTTGTGGAATATTCCCATTTCCCACCTCCCAGTACCTTTGGGGGTAAGTATTGTTTCTCCCTTGTTTCTGTTTTCACAGCCCTTTTGTTCACTCTAGGCCAGACACAATAGAGGGAGGTGGATCTGAGTTCGAGGACAACCTGGTCTATAAAGTGAGTTTATGGGCAGCCAGGGCTTTTATGCAGAGAAAAATCCAAGCACATTAATTGAACACCAGGGTAACCTAGTGTCCTAGGATTCTCAGGACAACAGTATTCCCAAACAGCTGGGAGAAACCTGACCATGTTAGGGCTCCCGGATTCCAGTTATCTGTCATTAAAAACCCCATCCCCTACAAATAGAGGCAGGGTGTTCGGCCACGAACTCCTTGCATAAAGCTGTATGTGAACCCCGCCATAGGCAACATATCCACCCCGAGGATATTCACATGGTAAGGGGAGGCCTGTGCAGGTGAGATCTCACAGCTCCCATCCAATATCCTTAGTGTACAGTCTGCCTCTCACAGCTGTCCCAGGGATTTCCTCACAAAGTAGAAGGTGGGGTCAGGGCCGAAGCATTGCAGGGCATGAAGTCAATTTCAGCAGCTTCTTTTGGCTAGACTACTAGCCAGGGAGCCTGTTCTGGGATTACTACAGGTCTTTACTACACGGCGAACTACAGTTTTAAAGATCCCCATGCCTTTAGGATCTCACCTTCTATACGAATGAAAGCTACCCGCCACCATGGGTAGACATCTCCGAGGTCTTCACAAGATCGACCAGAGAATCTAAAGTGTCACGCGCAAACCCAGTATGTGCTACAAGGTCTGAGTCGCGTAAAAAAGGGAACGCACACAAGGCTCTTAGGGTTCACTGACTTTACTGGTTCAACAATAAACCGCCAAAGGAAAGACGTTAGCTGTCACTCCGGGGCGTCATCCACAGACCTGAAACCAAAATAAAGAGCATTCAGTACCGACCGCACAGAGGGGACTGCCGGTTCTGGCTACATTTCTGCATCGAGAGAGATGTCCCGGCGTCTGAGGATAGAACCGGCGAACGGGAGGCCGCAGGCACCGAAGACATAACGCCGAGAGGGCCGGAGCCCTTTCCTTCTGCCTCCGTACATAACGGGGAGCAGGACCGCACGCCCGGTCCCCGCCAAGAAATGGAGGGTCTACAAGCCCAGGCCCAGATCCCAGCAGCGCCCAACTGCCCCCGCATACCAACAGTCAGAACCCACTTACGTGAAAGACGTCCTTCGAAAGACCCGTATGACCGCGGAACACATTTATATAAGCCCGGAGTCGGCCTCTCCCCTCGCATTGCGATTGGTCCGCGGGTGCAAGGCGGGCGGAGCCTTTGCTCCAGGCGGAACCTGCAAGCGGAGCGGAAGTGCGGCTCCACGAGTGTGCCTCAGCGTGCCGCTATGGGTCCTCCCGGAGGAAAGATCAATCGTCCCCGCACGGTGACTTTGGGCGCTGTCCCTTTGCTTCCCCAGGCTTCCCGGAGCGTTTCCCTCTCCCGAGACAGGATCAGTGGTGTCTGGAGTACCCGGGTGCGAGAATTTGGGCATGCACGGTGATCTTACTCTGGTGCGCGTCTTTTTCTCCCTCAGGAGCTGAAGAAGAAGTTATTCAAGCGCCGGAGGGTGCTGAGCAGGGATCGGCGACGGAAGCGCCAGGTGGTCGGGGCTGTGATAGACGCGGGGCTGACCACAAGGCACCACCTCAAGAAGCGGGCGTGAGTGTGGTACTAGCCTCTTCCGAGTAGTCATTCCTCCCAAGCTTCAGAGCAGCTCAAACTTTTCCCTCACGTTTAAGCAGGAACTAGTTGACAGTTAGGTTAGTTCCCAGACCACCAACCTCTCACAGTACCGTTGCTCACAGGGTTTAAAAGTGCCCACATAAGTGCAATCAATTAGTTGAATTTTCTCAAAGGTACACCTAGGAGACATACATAGGTTCTAAGTTCTATGAGGCAAATATCCTTTTTGTAGGTAGGATCACTTTTGTGACTTAGGATGGTTCAGATTAACTTGGATATCCTTATTTCTATCTGTGCCTCAGATCCAGTGCACGTGCCAACATCACGCTGTCCGGGAAGAAGCGCAGGAAACTCCTGCAGCAAATCCGCCTTGCTCAGAAAGAAAAGGCAGCCATGGAAGGTATGTCTGGGGCACAGAGGTTCCATGAAAGGGAGTCTGGATTTTTACCAGGGTTCTTAAATGCTTCCTGTTTTCTTTCTCTTTGTTCAGTGGAAAACCCCTCCAAGCCATCCAGGACTAGTGAGCCACAGCCCAAAAGACAAAAGAAGATGAAAGTTCCCCAGGATGTAGATATGGAGGATCTGGGAGATGAGACTAAGCCCCTACCTCTGCTATGAGAAGATTCTCAACAGCAGCCAGAGGATTTGGAGGACTGTGAAGAAAATACTACCATATTTCACTCTCTCAGACACCCTTGAGTGGCCCACTGACCTTCCCTGGAGTTACATATTGGGAGGGAGGAAGACGCAGAAAAAGACTGGAGAGGTCCCGCTCTAGCAACCAACTCCTTTTGTAATAAAGCCCTGGAGGTTTAACTAACGTGTGATGAAGTGCAGGAATGGGGAGGGGCCCTATAAGAAGAAGGCCTTTGAGAGACAGTCCAGAAGCAGGACACACAGTGTGCTTGAGCAGAGCAGTAAGAAACTAGGTATTGCAGCGCCTGGTGGTGCTCACTTTTAATCCTGGCACTTTGAGGCAGAGGCAGGTGGATTTCTGTTCTAGACTAGCTTGTTCCTGGTCAGCCAGGGCTACATGATAAAACCCTATCTCAAAAAGAAACTAGGTAGCTTCTAAAGTGGTCCCCATCTTTCTATACAGTAACACTCCCAATTTTCCATTTTTGAAAACTGGAGGTTATTGGATGATAGGTGGCGAGACAAGGAATCTGCCACTATACCTGTGTGACCTGGGATTATAGCAAGGACATTTTTTTTAAACTGGTCATGGTGGTGGTTCTGGGAGTCAAACCCAGGGCCCCATCCATTCTAGGCTTTCTTTTTGCCATCTACATCCTGAGCACCTGTATGTCTCTATTTCTCTATCAGCACTCATGCAGTAGGGAGACAGGGTCTTTGTTATATAGCCCAGGTCTGTTTTGAACATGTGATCCCTCTGCTTCTGCCTCCACAGTGCTGGGATTATGGGTATGAGACATGCACAGCCCCCTTTCCTAACTTGCCTTTACCATTGCAAACATCTAAATAGATGGAGGGCTTGACACCAAGCCCAACAAACTGAGTCCCATCCCTGTGACCTTAACAGTGGAAGGAGAGCCAACTCTCCAAAGTTGTCCTCTGGCTTCCACGCTTGCATTTTGGTAAGCATGGTCCCCCATATATATAGTAAATGTAACAACAAAGCACAACCAAACACATTAAAAAATTAGACGTGGACTTGCAGCACTTCTCCAGTTTTCCATTCCTCTACTAAATATCAGTAACAGACTATTTTATGTGTTTGAGTTTTTTGCTTGCATGAATGTGCAAGCATTTGCATTGTGCATGCCTGGTGTCTGCAAAGGCCAGAAGAGGCTGTTGGATCCACTGGAACTGGAGTGAGCTGCCATGTAGGTGCTAGGAACTGAATCTGTGTTTCTGAGAGAGCACCAAGTGTTCTTACCACTGAACCATCACTCCAACTCCACAGACAACTTTTTCTTTCTTTTTTTAGATTTATGGGTATGAATACTTTGCCTGCATAGATGTATGTGCACTATGTGCCCAAGGAGGCCAGAAGCTCACCTGGAATTGGAATTACAATTGGGAGCTGCCATGTGCATGCTGGCAATTGAACCCTAGTCCTCTCAACTCCATCCCCAAACAACTTTTAAATAAATGTGATGCATCTCACAACCACGTGTAACTCCAGCTTCAGGGGCTCTGATGTTCTCTTCTAGACTCTGAGGACACCAGTACTTGTGTATCTATATATACACAGGCATGCTCATATACATAGAACTTAAAAATAAGAACAAGACAGTCAGTGGTGGCACATGCCTTTAATCCTAGCACTCGGGATGTGGGCCAAAGCTGTTACACAGAGAAACCCTGTCACAAAAAACCTTAAAAAATATAATAAAAATGTTTAATATTCACCAGATGTTTCTTTTCTTTCTTTCTTTCTTTCTTTCTTTCTTTTTTTTTTTTTTTTTTTTGTTGGTTTTTCGAGACAGGGTTTCTCTGCGGCTTTGGAACCTGTCTGGAACTAGCTCTGTAGACCAGGCTGGTCTCAAACTCCCAGAAATCCGCCTGCCTCTGCCTCCCGAGTGCTGGGATTAAAGGCGTGCGCCACCAATGCCCGGCTTAGAAAACTTTTTAAAATATGTTTTGGCTGGGTGGTGGTGGTGCATGCCTTTAATCCCAGCACTTGGGAGACAGAGGCAGGTGGATCTCTGAGTTCGAGGCCAGCCTGGTCTACAGAGTGAGTTGTAGGACAGCCAGGGCTGTTACACAGAAACACCCTGTCTCAAAAAAAACGAAAACAACAAAAAATTCTGATATATACAGGATATTCGGGTGTTTAGAAAGGCCAGACAAGGGCAACATGTATGGGAGGGCAGCCCCCTTGGAGTTGACTAGGACACACCCAGACACCAAATTCTCAGCCAAAACATTTATTACCCCAGAGGGACCAGCAATGGGAGAGGCTGCCTCTGGACTGGGCAAAAGCAGACAGCAAGCAGCAATAGTAGCAAGTAGGTTTGTTTGTTTGTTTGTTTTTTGCTGGGGTGGCTTTTAAGGAGAAAATGGGGGAGCCTGCGAGGGAGAGTTGATAAGTCCTGATTGAACATGTTAGCCAAATAATGAACTTTGTTGAACCTTGGTGTTTTGTCTAAGGAATGAGTCAGTGGCCAAATAAGGGACTAGACCATGGCTATCTTTAGGAGTATAATATAATCCCGTGTGGAACTTTAGTTTGAAATGGTTGTGAGCCATCATGAGGGCGTGGATTTTGAACCTGGATCCCCTGGAAGAGCAGTCACTGATCTATCTCTCTAGCCCTTTCATACTGACTCTTGTTACTCAGAGCAGTTTCTGTATCCAGCATTATATCAAGAACTTTGGGCTGGGTGTGGTGGCACCCACACTTCTTCCCAGCACTCAGGAGGCAGAAGCAGGTGAGTCTAAGTTTGAGGCCAACCTGTTTACAGAGTGAGTTCCAGGACAGCCAGGGACACAGAGAAACCCTGTCTCGAAAAATAAAATACAAAGCAGACAAACTAAAAAAGAACTTTGCATAAATTATTTCAAGTATTTATATTATGTGAGACAGATAAGTCATGCACATCTTAGAGATGAGGAAATAGGGTCCAGGCAGCTAGTTCAGTCGGTTATATCGCCAACACTGGCAGATAAATCCAAACCTAAATGGGCTCCCTTAGATTGTAAAATCTTTAAGGGCAAGAAGCCCCATAGTAAGCCAGGGTAGGGGCAAGTATCTCAGCTACTGTGGAGGCCGAGGGAGGAAGAGCACTTGAGCAAAGAATTATACAAAAGCCTGGGCAGTTTTGATCTACAAAGCAAAAGCTAGGTGTAGTGGCATGCCTGTAATCCTAGCACCTGGGAGAAAGAGGCAGGAGGACTGAGAGTTTAAATTCATGAGACCCTATCTCTACAAGCAAACAACAAGCAGGCAAACAAAAAAGAGAAATATGCTATATTAGACACTGTCCCATCATGTAGCCCTGGCTGGTTTAGGTCTTGGTTTAGACCAGGTTGGCCTTCAGTGCTGGGATTACAGTCTCTCTCTGTCTCTCTCTCTCTGTCTCTCTCTCTCTCTGTCTCTCTCTCTCTGTCTCTCTCTCTCTCTCTCTCTCTCTGTCTCTCTCTGTCTCTGTCTCTCTCTGTCTCTGTCTCTCTCTCTGTCTCNTCTCTCTCTCTCTCTCTCTCTCTCTCTCTCTCTCTCTCTCTCTCTCTCTCTCTCTCTCTCTCTCTCTCTCTCTCTCTCTCTCTCTCTCAGAGGTTCACCTGCCTCTGCTGGGATTAAAGGCGTGTGCCACCACCGCCCGGTTCCGTGCCCTGTGCCGAGGAGGCCCTGTGGGGAAGGCGTGGGGGAGAAGGTTCTTGAAGGGCCAACCCTATACCTGCTGTGACCGATGCGACGCGGAACCAAAGTACTAGGGCTTCAGACTTGGCCGGACTGATTTTCCTGAGAGGCGGGGTCGCTGGTTTCTGTCTCGTTTCCAGTCAGTGCGCATGCGTCGCCTGTGCTTCGCCGCTCCCGCCTCAGGCTCCGGGTAGGGCTCCGGGATGTCCGCGTTGTGCGACCCTCCCGGGGCCCCAGGGCCACCCGGGCCTGCCCCCGCCACCCACGGTCCCGCGCCTCTCAGGTAGTCAGAGCCCTTGGTATCTCCCCCCCCTCATCGCGCGACCCCGCGCCGATGCCCAGCCTTCTCTACAGAAAGCCGGATCATACCTTGAGAACTCGCGTCAGGGTTCTCAGAGATTCTGGTCGCGTCCTCCCGAAACTCAGGGACCGCCTCACTAAAAACTCTGGGCTGCCCTTGGTTATGCTTCCCCCGAGACCTCAGTGGCTTCTTATGCCGGCCTTGCTCTGCCAGCTCTTGGGGACATCAAGACTCTTGAGAACCCAGCCTCCCTGCCCCCTTTGCCCCAAGGAGGCTCAGACTACATGGAGAGTGTCTTGGGAACCAAGGCTGAGCTAGCCCTTCCTTTGCACAAGTCCTTTATTTTGAGGTGCCCTTTTGTTTTTGAACCAGAGGGATGGCACAGAACCCTATCAGCCTAGAGAATGCTGTTGTTTTTGACAGAAAAGACAGTAAGAGGAAAGGGATTTTACTTCCTGCCTCAACATAGCTTTCTGAACCTTTAAGACAGAGCTTATATATGGGGAGGGGAAGGATTGAAAGACTTTAGACCGCCCCCGCCGCCATTCTCGGCACACTGAAGATGATTTTTAAAACGCGGTTAGGACTCTTTTATTTTCTTGAGGTAGGGTCTCTCTATGGAGTGATCTATAGAACTCAAGTAGACTAGGTTGGCCTTGAACTCACAAGGAATTAAAGGCCTGTCCATCAAGTCTGGCGGAATTCTACAATATGAGAAGGCACACATTTGCAAAGGAGAGTGCTTAGTAAAGGGTTTACAATTTTCTGGCCTTTACAAGATTTCAGGGTACTTGTGCTGTAGAGGGGGGGGGCGGGTAGAAGATGTTAAAGCGGGTATAGAACTCCAGAATGTATTTACTTAATTCACCAAATCTTCATTGAATATTTTCCATATTCCAGCATCCTAATAGAACTGAATTCTGTGGTTTTGTTTTTCTTGATTTATTTGTTAATTTTCGAGACAGGGTCTCACTTTGTAGCTCTGTCTGTCCTGGAACTTACTATGTAGACCAGGCTGGCTTCGAGCTCAACTTAGATCCATTTGCCTTTGCCTTCCAAGTACTGGGATTAAGGGTATTTGCCACTATGCAAGCCACGAATTCTGTTTTAAGAGCATAGAAGTGATTTCTGCCCATTCGGAGCATTCAGCCTGATTTCTTTCATTTTTTTAATCTGTAAAATGGGATAACAGTCTAACCATATTGTTGTCAGAATGGGGCTGGGGATGTAGCTCAGTGAGCGAGCTCTACCCTAGAATGCCTTAAAGCCTTGGGTTTGATACCTAGCACTGAAAAAGAAGAAAGATACCTGGATATTTGAAAGGTAACATGCTATTGATATGATTGTTATTGTTGAAAGACAGATATCATTTTCGGAATGGCTGAAGTGACCAAGGCTTGGGTATGCTTCTGAACCTCTGTGATTCTTATGAGGGACATTTCACCCTAGTATTCACAAGACAGTCAGAAGCTCTTGGAAGGAATGTAACCTTTCTAACATCTCCCAGTGTTCTGAGTCAATTCTTTTGTTTCCTTTTAGTGCCCAGGAGCTGTCCCAAGAAATCAAAGCTTTTCTGACGGGTGTAGACCCCATTCTGGGCCACCAGCTCTCAGCTCGTGAACATGCTCGATGTGGTCTTCTCCTGCTCCGGTCTTTGCCACCTGCTCGGGCTGCTGTACTGGACCACTTGAGAGGTGTTTTTGATGAGAGTGTCCGGGCCCACCTAGCTGCCCTAGAGGAAAGTCCTGTGGCTGGTCCACCCCACCTCCGTCCACCTCCATCCTCCCATGTCCCTGCTGGTGGACCTGGCTTAGAGGATGTGGTCCACGAAGTGCAGCAGGTGCTATGTGAGTTCATCCGGGCCAACCCAAAGGCCTGGGCACCTGTGATTAGTGCATGGTCCATTGACCTTATGGGACAGCTGAGCAGTACATATTCAGGTCAGCATCAGCGTGTTCCCCATGCCACTGGCTCTCTCAATGAACTGTTGCAGCTGTGGATGGGCTGCAGGGCCACCCGCACGTTGATGGACATCTATGTGCAATGCCTGTCGGCTCTCATTGGTAGCTGCCCGGATGCATGTGTGGATGCCTTGCTGGACACTTCTGTCCAGCATTCGCCACACTTTGACTGGGTTGTGGCCCATATTGGCTCTTCTTTTCCTGGTACCATCATCTCCCGAGTCCTCTCCTGTGGTCTTAAGGACTTCTGTGTCCATAGCGGGGCTGGAGGAGGAGCTGGTGCTTGTGGTGGAAGCTCTTCTCAAACCCCGTCTACAGACCCCTTCCCTGGATCTCCTGTTATTCCTGGGGAAAAACGGGTGCCCAAGATTGCTTCAGTTGTAGGCATCCTAGGGCATCTGGCCTCTCGCCATGGAGACAGCATTCGACGGGAACTCCTGCGCATGTTTCATGATAGCTTGGCAGGGGGTACTGGGAGCCGCAATGGGGAACCCTCCCTGCAGGCTACAGTTCCTTTCCTGCTGCAGCTGGCAGTCATGTCACCAGCGTTACTAGGCACAGTCTCTGGAGAACTTGTAGACTGCCTCAAGCCCCCAGCAGTGCTAAGCCAGCTGCAACAACACCTACAGGGGTTCCCCAGAGAGGAGCTGGACAACATGCTAAACCTGGCTGTGCATTTGGTGAGTCAGGCCTCTGGGGCTGGTGCCTACCGCCTGCTGCAGTTCTTAGTGGATACAGCTATGCCTGCTTCAGTCATTACTACCCAGGGCTTGGCTGTGCCAGACACAGTAAGAGAGGCCTGTGACCGGCTAATCCAGCTGCTATTGCTACATCTACAAAAACTGGTTCATCATCGTGGAGGGTCTCCTGGAGAAGGGGTGCTGGGCCCACCCCCACCTCCTCGTCCAGTGCCCTTTCTTGATGCATTAAGAAACCATGTTGGAGAGCTGTGTGGAGAGACATTACGGCTGGAACGGAAGCGCTTCCTCTGGCAGCACCAGCTCCTGGGCCTACTGTCTGTCTATACTCGACCTAGCTGTGGACCTGAGGCCTTGGGCCATCTACTGAGCAGAGCCCGAAGCCCTGAAGAATTGAGTTTGGCAACCCAGCTATATGCAGGGCTAGTGGTTAGTCTCTCTGGCCTTCTTCCCCTGGCCTTCCGAAGCTGCCTGGCTCGAGTGCATGCAGGAACTCTACAGCCTCCCTTCACAGCCCGGTTTCTGCGCAATTTGGCCTTGTTAGTGGGGTGGGAACAGCAGGGTGGTGAAGGCCCTTCAGCCTTAGGGGCCCGGTTTGGGGAGTCGGCCTCAGCCCACCTGTCTGATCTGGCTCCTCTTCTGTTACATCCAGAGGAGGAAGTAGCTGAAGCTGCTGCCTCCCTCCTGGCAATATGTCCTTTTCCTTCAGAGTCCTTGTCTCCTTCCCAACTTTTGGGATTAGTGAGAGCTGGGGTACACCGCTTCTTTGCTTCTCTAAGGCTACATGGTCCTCCTGGCGTGGCCTCAGCCTCCCAGCTTCTTACACGCCTTTCTCAGACTTCCCCAGCTGGGCTCAAGGCTGTCCTGCAGCTGCTAGTTGAGGGAGCCTTACATCGGGGCAACACAGAACTGTTTGGAGGGGAAATGGATGGGGACAATGACACTATTTCAGCTGTCTCAACCCCTTTGGCTTCTGCCTCTTTGTTGGACATTAACCGGAGGCATACTGCAGCTGTGCCAGGTCCTGGAGGGATCTGGTCAGTTTTCCACGCTGGAGTCATAGGTCGTGGCTTAAAGCCACCTAAGCTTGTTCAGTCTCGAAACCATCAGGAAGTGATCTATAACACCCAGAGCCTCCTTAGCCTTTTAGTGCACTGCTGCAGTGCACCTGTGGGCAGTGAGTGTGAGGGTTGCTGGGGTGCCCCCACCCTGAGCCCAGAGGCAGCCAAAGCAGTTGCGGTGACCTTAGTGGAGAGCGTGTGTCCTGATGCAGCTGGTGCTGAGCTGGCCTGGCCCCCTGAGGATCACGCACGGGCCACTGTGGAGCGGGATCTCCGCATTGGTCGGCGCTTCCGGGAACAACCCCTCCTGTTTGAGCTTTTGAAGCTGGTAGCAGCTGCTCCCCCAGCCCTGTGCTACTGCTCCGTGCTGCTGCGGGGGCTGCTGGCTGCCCTCTTGAGCCATTGGGAAGCCTCTCGACACCCTGATACAGCCCACTCCCCCTGGCACCTGGAGGCATCCTGCACCCTGGTGGCTGTCATGGCTGAGGGAAGCCTCTTGCCACCAGCCTTGGGTAATATGCACGAGGTATTTAGCCAACTGGCACCTTTTGAAGTGCGTCTGTTGCTGCTTAGTGTCTGGGGTTTTCTCCGGGAACATGGGCCCTTGCCCCAGAAGTTCATCTTCCAGTCTGAGCGTGGCCGCTTCATACGAGACTTTTCGAGGGAGGGTGGAGGTGAAGGAGGACCCCACTTGGCTGTGCTGCATAGTGTCCTCCACCGCAACATCGATCGCCTGGGGCTCTTCTCTGGCCGTTTTCAGGCACCTTCATCGTCCAATTCGCTTCGACAGGGGACTTGACCTTTTCTCTGCTCCAGAAATCGAGGGAGGTTGAATAGTGAAAGAAGAGACTAAGGTGCTACAGAAGGGTGGAGGCTTCTAAGTCCGTACTAATGAGCGATGTCACTTTTTTCAAACCCCATTTTTTCTAAATAAAATTTGCGGAGTTGAGACAAATAGTCCAGTGTTTCTATCTGCCTACGCAAGCTGCCAAAGCCTGAGAATGCAGAGGCGGGGACATCAAGCTACGCCCCATCCATAATTTAGAACGCGATCGACCAATGGCATAGACGTCCGGCCGCGCTCTGGCCAGGCCAATCGGAGGGCCGGAAGGGGCGGGGACTAGGGTACGTGGCTCAACGTGCGCAGGGGCGGGTAGGTTCGGGTCAAGGAGCAAACCGGGTACAAGATGGCGGCGGTAGCGGCAGTGGCGGCGCGTAGGAGGCGGTGAGGAGCCCGGAACCCGGGGGCGCGCCCGGACGCCCTTAGATCCCCCGAGCCCTATATGCTCCTTTCTTTATGCCTTCCCGTCACCCTGCTACTCCTGGCCTCGCAGGGGCTCTTTGTCCCCGTGGTGGCGGCCTCAGCCTCCGGCGGCAGATTCGCGAGTCGCTGCGGCCCTTGTCTGTGGGGCTCCTGGATCTCGCCGGGTGGCTTAGAAAGGCTGAAGCTGGGTGCTCCCTTCCGCCTTGGCCGCTCCCAGCCGCCCCCTCTCCCTTGGCGGCTCGTGGTGGTCAATGCTTCCGCCTCCTTCCTGCCTGCAGTGCTCAGGGCCGTCGAGGCAGGTAGAGGGACGAAATGCATCCCAGCCTGTGATAAAGCAGCCTGTTGCCACACTGCTCCTCTTTCAGGCTGCAAGCACTGCGGTGTCTAGGTCGTCCTGTATTACCCTCTTGCCCTCCTCACCAGTCCTGACCAGTTTCGTTTATGCTCGTTTGGTGGGCACGACTCGGGCAGGAATAAGTTCACAGTCTGCATGGATAATGTTGCTCAAACACAACATGTAATCGAATGGTTTGGTATGCGCTCTGGAGTTTTTCTAGAACCGAAAAAAAGCTTAGAAACACATCAGCGTCGCAAAGCGCGGTACACCTAACGGATATAATGGGTTGGGAAGAGGCGTGTACTGACAGCAGCAGTGTAGAAAGGGTGAATCATAAACTTAGTTTTCCAATACACAAGTGGACTAAAGCTCATTCCTGACTTCCAGCTTGTGAACACCTCTTGTTTGGGGTGCTTAAGGCATCCCTGAATTCCTAGAGTCAACAAGTCATAGCTGGAAATATCCTTTAGAAATCATATCCTTAGGACATCTCCCCAAACCTATTTTATAGATTTGAAGATATGGCTCCAGGGAGTATTTAATTGCTAAACTGCTCACTCACTACTGCTATTTGGGGCAGGTGGGCACAGGGATAGTCGCCCAGTTTCCTGTAGCAGCCACTCAGGACCAGGGCTGTATATATCCTTGTGGTTCTTTTTTTTTTTTCCTGGTAGCATTCCTTCTGCTTGTTGTACTGGTGCTTACTCCTGCTTAGCCTAGTGCACCAATTTCTAGTGTTTCCTCACTTTTCTGGCTGACTTCATTACTGGTAACTGCCAGCCAGCCTCTCAAAATTTTCTTCCAGAGAGCTTTCTTTGTTAACTGATCCTTTTCAAAATTTTCTTTTGGTGGTTCTGGGGATCAAACACGGCTTGATTGATCTCTCTCTCTGTGGTAGTTTTCTTCCATGTAGATAGGGAAGCTGGATAACTGAGTCTGATAGGCCCAGTGTTGGTTTCATTGCTACTAAGAAGATCTGGGTCTGTGTTGCCCTGCCCCACCTCCTTTTTATTCACTTCTATTTTGAGGCAGGGTCTTGCCAGTCTACCTTTGACTGGCCTGGAACTCACTATGTAGACCAGGCTGGCCTTGAACTCAGAAGAGATTTGCCTGCCTCTGCCTTCTGAGTGCTGGAGTTAAAGATGCACTACTATGCATGACTTCCCCTTCTTTTTAATTAAGGTTTTTTTTACATTTATTTGCCTGCGTGCATGCACCTGTGCACATGTATGTGCACTTACTTCTGCATATGTGTATGTAATGAATTGATTCTCTTCTTCCACAGTGTAGGTCCTGGATAATCAGACTTGGGTCATTACACTTGGCAGCTAGTGCCCTTATCTGCTAAGTCGTCTTGTGAGTTCCCTCTCCCCTCCCCGTGGAACATTTCTAAGCGTGTTCCTGTTTTGCTTCCATCATAGTCACTGAAAGGACTTGTTTAAAAGGCTGATGTTAGAGGCTGAGGATGTCCCTGAATGTTTGCCCCATGAGTGAGCCCTGGGTTCAGTCTTCAACACTAAGAAGTAAAGTAGATAAATCTCTGGTCCAAGGTTTGGTAATGTTTGTTTAATAAATATAACAAATGTTTCTTGTCTTATTTTCAAGACAGAGTTTTCCATAGCTCAGGATAGTCCTCAGACTTACTATTGTAGGTGAGGGTGACTTTGAACTCATGTCTTCTGCTTCTATACCACTATACTTGGTTGGTTACTCTTTCTTTTTCAAGGGAAAGGGTTTCTCCGTGTAGCCCTGGCAATCCTGGAACTTGCTCTGTTGACCAGACTGACCTCGAGTTCAAAGATCCTCCTGCCTCTGCCTTTCAAGTGCTGGAATTTTTTTTTTAATTATGTATACAATAGTCTGTCTGTGTATATGCCTGAAGGCCAGAAGAGGGCGCCAGACCTCTTTACAGATGGTTGTGAGCCACCATGTGGTTGCTGGGAATTGAACTCAGGACCTTTGGAAGAGCATCTCTCCAGCCATCTCTCCAGCCCCCTTGGTTTTTCTTTTTTTTTTTTCTTTCTTTTTTATTTTTTTTTCCCCCTTGGTTTTTCGAGACAGGGTTTCTCTGTGGTTTTGGAGCCTGTCCTGGAACTAGCTCTTGTAGACCAGGCTGGTCTCGAACTCTCAGAGATCCTCCTGCCTCTGCCTCCCGAGTGCTGGGATTAAAGGCGTGCGCCACCACCGCCCGGCTCAAGTGCTGGAATTAAAGGCATGCACCACTACTGTCTGGCTTACACATTACTAGACATTAAAATCTGAGAGTTCCTATATAGGATTCATTTAGTTGGTGAATATATTCTTTAGGCTAACTGAAACTTTATTACGTGTATTGGTTTTTTTTTGCCTGCATGTTTGTGCCCTATGTGTGTGGCCAGAAAGAGGGTGTTGGATTCTCTGAAATAAATTACCGAAGTTGTTTGCTGGCATGTGGGTGTAGGAATCAAACTCAGTTCTTTTAGAAGAGCAGCCAGTGCTCTTAACCACTGAGGTGTCTTCCTAGTCCCAAAACTAACTTATTGAAATGAGACTATTAGTCCCTGGCCTTTGGTGACACATTGTGGGAGTGACAACCTTGATGTGAAGCTTTTTAGTGTAGCAGGTCTGATCTGGGATTAGGAAACTTTCTATCCTTTAGTAATCACGGTCTTAGAGTCATGCAGGACTGAGCTCAAGCCCCTTTTCACCCCTTAGTAGCTGTTCAAAGATGATTGACCTTTCTATGCCTTAATTTTCCAGTCTGGTGGGAGAGAGAGGGGAATGACAAAAAAACAAAACAAAACAAAAGAAATCCAACAAAAAACAAAAACTATTATTGACTAAGAAAAACAGTGAAAGTAAATGGGGAAAGTGCTTTACAATGGTGGCACATGCCTTTGATCCCGGCACTTGGGAGGAAGAGAGGCCAGCCTGGTCTACAGAGCGAGTTCCACAACAGCCAGCGCTACATAGAGAATCCCTGTCTTGGAAAACAAAACAAAACAAAAGTTGGGAAAGCAAATGCATTTAAAGAAGTAGCTTTGAGTCCTGCTTACTCATGAGTTAGAGGATATTTATTTATTTATTATACAATGTTCTGTCTGTTTGTATGCCTGCAGGCCAGAAGGGGGCACCAGACCTCATTACAGATGGTTGTGAGCCACCATGTGGTTGCTGGGAATTGAACTCAGGACCTCTGGAAGAGCAGTCAGTGCTCTTAACCGCTGAGCCATCTCTCCAGCCCCTGATTTTTTTTCTTGTTTCTTTTCAAGAACTTGCTTTGTAGATCGGGCTGGACTTGAACTCACAGAGATCCACTTGCCTTTGTCTCCCAAGTACTGGGATTAAAGTTGTGAGCCATCACTGCCTATCCAACTATTGTTTTTGAGATAGGTTCTCATTCTGTTGTTGGAATTAGTCTCCTGTGTGCAAATGATTTTTTTTTTTTTTTTGGTGCGCAAATGATTCTTAACCCTGCCCTAGCTTCCCAAGGAGCTGTGGGCCACATGCATACACCTTGCCATAGGGAGCTTCGCAGACCCTATTTTAGGCTAATTAAATCAGTCTCTGAAGATGATGTGAGGGTATTGAGTCTTTGAAAATTTCAGTCATTTGGAAGCAAGAGACATATCAGACCCTTTGGGTTTAGTATGTTTTTCAGCTGTTAATCTTTCTAGCCTTACATAGTGATGGTTATTTGTTTTCAAGATGCAGAACTGTGCATCAAAGGATGCTGAATGCCTAGTGTTGCAGGGAAGCTAGGACCTTAGGAATTGTGACCAGCAGACTAACTGGGTGGTGTTTGCTTTGTTCCTCTGATGTACACACATGGTATGATCATTTCCTTTGGGATTGACTGTTATTGTTTCTTCCCTCTGAGATGCTGATGTAACTGCAGTCAGTACTTGAGCCTTTGAAGGCCAGAGATGCTTTGTCTACTTTCTTTGCCTCTCCCCCCCCCCCCCCCCCCCCCCCCCAGGCTTTTTCTGTAACTTTGAGCCTGTCCTGGAACTAGGTCTTGTAGACCAGGCTGGCCTCGAACTCACAGAGATTCACCTGCCTCTGCCTCCCCAGTGCTGGGATTAAAGGTGTGCGCCACCCAGCCTTCTTTGCCTTTTGAGAGGATAGTGTGAATGAGCTATCCTTTGAGGACTATTCACTCTCTCTCTTTTTGATCGAGTTTCTCTGTGTATCCCTGACTGTCCTGAAACTCACTCTATAGATCAGGCTGGCCTTGAGCTCAGAGATTTCACCTGCCCCCCCCCCCCCATCTGAGTCCTGGGATTAATGGGGTATGGAGTGGAGTGAATCATCACTGCTGGGCAACTTTTATAAAAAAAAAAAAAAAAAAAAAAAAAAGTCAGGCAGTGTTGGCACACACCTTTAATTCCAGCACTTGGGAGGCAGAGGCAGGCGTATCTTTGTGAGTTTGAGGCCAGCCTGGTCTACGGGAGCTAGTTCCAGGACAGGCCCCAAAGCTACAGAGAAACCTTGTCTTGAAAAAAAAAAAAAAAAAAAAAAAAAAAGGAAGGAAGGAAAGAAAGAAAGAAAGAAAAATTCTTTTGAGACAAGGATCTCCTTACTGGCCTGGGATTAGCTATGTAGACCAAACTGACCTCAAACTCATAGACCTACAGTCCTCTGCGCTCTGAGTGCTAGTATTAAAGACACCATGCGGGACTCAGGACTGCCTTCATCCTTTATCTACTCTGATTTTCCCTATTTAATGTGGTTGGCTTTCATGAGCTATTTTTAGGGTTATGGTAAGAAGGTGAGGCCCTTCCTGACCAAAGTGTTAACTCTTCTCTCCTTGTCTGTTTTTTCCATAGGTCTTGGTTAAGTTTGGTACTGGCATGTTTAGGGGTCTGTCTGGGGATTACCCTTGCTGTGGATAGAAGCAACTTTAAGACCTGTGATGAGAGTTCTTTTTGCAAGTATGTTTCTGGAAGAGGTGAATGAAAAGTGGGTATGTGGGTAGTGTGGGTAGTGTAGAAAGGAAGTAGAGACACCTAAGGATATTGAGATGCCTTCTAACCTTACTTCCCAACTGCAGACGGCAACGAAGCATTCGGCCAGGCCTCTCTCCTTACCGTGCCTTGCTGGACACACTTCAGCTTGGTCCTGATGCTCTCACAGTCCATCTGATCCATGAAGTCACCAAGGTCAGGCGAGACAAGAAAAGGTGGTAGGGATGGGGAAATGGGTGGTAACTTGGGAAAGAGAAACTTGTAACCAATGTCTTCTGTTAGACAATCCTGAGACATTTACTTTTTAATTTTTTTCTGTGTATTAGTGTTTTGCCTTCATATGTCTGTGTACAGTGTGGTGCAGTCCCTATGGAGGCCAGAAGAGTATGATAGATCTACTGGGACCAGAGTAATTGACCATTGTGAGCCAGCATGTGGGCACAGGAATCAAACCCAGGACCCTTGGAAGAGCAGCTAGTTCTCATAAAAGTTGAGCAATATCTTTGATCCAGAGACTTTTGATTTTAAAGAAATCTGATTTCAGGTTCCTTAGTCCAAGGCTTTATTAACTTTTTCCATTTGCGAGAAATTTTTTTAAAAAAATTATTTATTTATTTATTATATACACAGTGTTCTGCCTGTATCTATACCTGTAGGTCAGAAGAGGGCACCAAGATCTCATTATAGATGGTTGTGAGCTGTGATGAGGTTGCTGGGAATTGAACTTAGGACCTCTGGAAGACCAACTACTGCTGTTAGCCTCTGAGCCATCTCTCTAGCCTCCCATTTGCAAGAAATTTTTTAAAAAAGTTTTTTGAATTATTTTATGTGCATTGATGCTTTGCCTGCATGTATGTCTGCATGAGAGTGTCATATCTTGGAGTTACAGACAGTTGTGAGCTGCCATGTGGGTGCTGGGAATTGAACCCTGGTCCACTAGAAGAACAGTCAGTACTCTTAACCACTGAGCCATCTCTTCAGTCCTGCAAGAAATTTTTATAGTGAAGAGAGAGTGAGTGAGTTGTGTTTAAGTGGTGTGTGTGTGCAAGTCAGACATTTAAGGAAACCACAAATTTATTTTACAACCGTTACTTGACACACATATAATTTTCTTTCTTTCTTTTTTTCTTTTCTTTTCCATATGTGTGTGGGTATTTCTAGACAGGGTTTGTTGTGTAACCCTGACTGACCTGGAACTCACTGTAGGCTAGGCTGGCTTTAAACTAACAGATTGTCTGCCTCTGCCTCTGAAGTGCTGGGGATTCTGGTATTAAAGGTGTGTCCCACCACCACCTGGTCAAGCCTTTTGTTTTGTTTTGTTTTGTTGTTTTTGATTTCCGGAGACAGGGTTTCTCTTTATAGCTTTGGAGACCATCTTGGAACTCACTATGTAGACCAGGCTTGCTTCTGCCTCCTGAAGTGCTGGGATTAAAGACATGCGCCACCACAGCCCTGTTTAGTTTCTTAAAGATGAAAGCAAAGTTGTATTCTGATGAGATGATGTGCTTGCTTCTCTTTATATGAAGACTTTAGTCTTGTTTGGAAATAGAACATCTTCAGGGCTTTTCAGAGTTGAGATTCCACTTCATATAAGTACTACCGCATACAAAATGGCAGATGTGAGCTGGGCGATGGTGGCTCACGCCTTTAATCCCAGCACTCGGGAGGCAGAGGCAGGCTGATCTCTGCGAGTTCGAGGCCAGCCTGGTCTACAGAGCTAGTTCCAGGACAGGCTCCAAAGCCACAGAGAAACCCTGTCTCGAAAAACCAAAATAGCCGGGCGGTGGTGGCACACGCCTTTTATCCCAGCACTTGGGAGGCAGAGGCAGGCTGATCTCTGTGAGTTCAAGGCCAGCCTGGTCTACAAGAGCTAGTGACAGGACAGGCTCCAAAGCTACAGAGAAACCCTGTCTCGAAAAACTAAAAAAAAAAAAAAAACAAAAATAAAATAAAATGGCAGATGTATGGGTAAAGCCATACTTAAAAAATTGTTGGAAATTGGCCTAATCCCAAACCAAAATTCATTACTTTTTGTTTGTTTATTTTCAAGACGGGGTTTTATTATGTAGCCCTATCTGTCCCAGACTTTTAAATTTTTTTTAATATTTATCTATTTTATGTATATGAGTGCTCTATTGACTTTATGCCAGAAGAGGGCAACAGTTCCTAGCATTGATGGTTGTGAGCCACCCTGTGGTTGCTGGAAATTGAACTCAGGATCTTTGGAAGAGCAGCCAGTGTTCTTACCCACTGAATCACCTCTCCGACCTGGAACATACATTTTTTTGTGAAACTCAAACCTCAAGCCAACAATCCATATGGCAATTGTTTGTTTATTTATCCTGGGACTGGGTCTCATTACATAGCCCTAACTGGCCTTAAACTCACAGAGATCTTGCTGCTTTTATCTCCCAAGTGTTGGAATTAAAGGACTGTGCCACCAACCTGGTAATTTTTAAAATGCAAGCTGTTATATTTTTGTAAAAACAGAAAATTTTGTATACACAGTGGTCTCCAGTATGAGCCAAAGTGTCTTAGGCAGTGTTCATTGGCATAGTGTGCCATGATGGCACAAAAAGTACAAAGAAGTGCGTGTTGTGTGTTGAGAACCAAGGCTTCAGTGAAGCTGGGTGATGCAATGTGGGTGACCACAGCTAGAGAAAAACTTAGATTCACTACGAGTTTGATGTTTTGGTTTTGTTTATTTTTATTTATTTTTCTTAGTTTTTTTAAGGCTGAGTTTCTGTATAAAACAGCCCTGGCTATCCTGAAACTCATTCTGTATACCAGTCTGGCCATGAACTCACAGAGCTCTATCTCCTTGCCTCTGCCTCCAAAGTGCAGGGATTAAAAGTGTGTGTCACTGCACCTGCCTTTCGTCTGTTCCTCTTTAGGACTCATATTTGAATTCTAGTACCCACATGGTGGCTCACAAAATATCTACAACTCTGGTTCCAGGGACCATTGCCTTTTTCTGACCTCTTTGGGCACCAGGCACGTACATGGTACACACACACACTCAGGTGAAACACACACATAAAAATAAATTATTCTAAGCCAGGCAGTGGTGGCACGTGCCTTTAATTCCAGCACTTGGGTGGCAGAGGTAGGCAGATCTCTGTTAGTTCAAGTCCAGCCTGGTCTACAAGAGCTAGTTCCAGGACAGGCTCTAAAAAGCTACAGAGAAACCCTGTCCCGAAAAACCAAAAATAAATCTAAAAATATGTATGTTTTACTTTTAAATCAGAGCAGTAGGCAAAAGACTGAGAAGAGACATCTTAGAGAGGAAGGGTTCGGAGGGTTTGTATGGCATGGTCTGTTTTGTTTCTCCAGATTCAGGTTTCTGTTTCTGTAGGTGGTCCTTGTGCTGGAGCTCCAGGGGCTTCAGAAGAATATGACTCGGATCAGGATCGATGAGCTAGAGCCCCGGCGGCCCCGATACCGAGTACAGGATATTTTGGTGACTGATCCCCCCACATCTCGGTAAGTTTTCTTGAGAAGGATCTCTGTCTGAGTACCCTTTCTCCTTCCGGATGAGCCTTTGGTAACTTTGTTATATCAGAAAAATAGTTGACTAGCACCTCCCATCCTCCAGCCTTTCCAGCTTCTATTCCTTCTGCTGTTTAGTTCCTTTTACTCTGTATATTCACTCAGCAAACAGTGGTGTTTTGTCTTCTGTCGGACCTAGGCTCAGTACTGCTGTCAAAAGGAAGTAAGCAAGCCAACGCATCTCTGTTTGCCAGGCTTCCCTCTCTTCTTTTTTCTCAGCTGTCTAGAATACAATTGCTCAAATACTTATTTTATATTTATTCATATGTTTAGATTACAGGATTACAGGTATCTGCTGCATCTGTTTCTCTTCTCTCTCCTTTTTATTGAGATAGGATCTCATTCTGTAACTCAGGTTTGTCTGGAATGTAGTATCAGCCACACTGGGCTTCATACTCACTCGATCCTAGTGCTTTCAGTCTCTCTAGGACTGGCATTATTATAAGGCATGAGCTACCACACATGTTCTTTCCCAGTTTATTAATGAGATGGAATATCTTTGTATGTTTTGTTTTCTTTTATGTGAATGTGTGTATAAATGGATGTATTTATAAGGGTGTGTGGCCAGAGAGCAATCTTTGGAACAATTTTTATCTCTCATTGGTTGGAACTCATTAATTAAGTTAGTTTGGCTGGCCAGTGATTCCCAGGCATCCAGCTATCTCTGCTTCTCTAGTATTGAGGTTAAATCTGAAGCCACCACACTGTGAATTCTGGGGATTAAACCCTGCTCTTCACAGATGTGAGGCAAGCAAGCCCTTCAGCAGCTGAGCTCTTTCCTCAGGCCCTGTTTGTATGTTGTCTTTGGGTGTACTGTTTTGTGAGATAATAGTTGACAGTTTCTACCCGCTCATCTCTTCTGTGGTTTGTCCTTACTGGCTTAGAGAATTTGTTAATCTTGAGTCTTTGCCATTTATATATTGTGGGTACTTTTTTTCTAGGTTGTAACCTTTTAATTTACAAAAGGTGTCATTAAAAAAGAAAGCAGCTTGAGATTAAGGATGTAACTCAATTATGGAGTCCTTTAGTAGGCCCTGTGCTTAAGTTATTCCAGAAAAGAAAATCAAAATACTTGGACTGGGGAGCTTTTAGCTCTGTGATAGAACACGTGCTTAACGTGTGCAAGGCTGAGTGAGGATCAGTATTTCACACACTTTGTAATTTGGAGTGGTTTTAGATTTATAGGAAAGTTGAAGGAATGGGTTCCTTTGTACCGCACACAGCTGGTGTGCTCGCTGACATCACTGTAGTCTGTCTGTCTTCCTGGGTGAACTGGTGGCCCTGCACTGCTAACCACAGTCCATGCTTATTCAGATCTCCTTAGGTTTGCCTAGGTCACCTTTCTGCCCTAGCCGAGATATCAGAGAGCATCCGGTTGTCATACCTTGATAGATTCCTCTGACTGAGACAGTTTTCAGATTTTGAATGTTATTGATGATCCTGAAGGTATCTTTTGATAAATACAAATTTTTAGTGTTAATACTGTCAGGTTAATGTGTCAGTCAGTTTTCTACCTGTGATGTTAGCACATACTGTTTTGTTTACATAATCTCTCTTGGGCCGTGGATGTGGCTCAGTGGTAGAGCACCTGTGTAGTGTGCACGAGGCCCTGGGTTCAGTCCCTAGCATTACAAGAACAAGTGTCTCATCCAGGCATGGTAGTTAGCATCTATAATCCTCACTACTTGAGAGGCTGACGTAGGAGAATCTCTTTAATATAGATATTAGAGACTGGCCTAGGCTATAAAGTCCCATTATTATAAACTAAACAAAGACTTAAACATGAACCAAGAAGGAAAAGAAAAAAGTTTTTGTTTATCTCTTGGAGAAAAATATTAATTTTTTATCTAAGGATTTATTTATTTGTTTATTTATAATAAGGACCTAGGTTGACTCTTCTGGACCTAACATGAGAGGAGAGAACAGACTCCTAAAAGTCTTATGCTGGCCTTTACATGTTCACTGTAGCACATGCTAACCCGTCCCCACAAAAAAGATGGAGACATACAAAAAAATAATGATTTTTTTTTTTTTTTTTTTTGTATACCTGCATGTGTATTGTATTATGGTTAGGTATGCACTGTAGCGTGCATGTAAAGGCCAGGGAACAATTTGGGGGATTGGTTCTCTCCTTCCACAGTGTAAGTCTTTGGAACTCAAGCTCAGGTCATCAGACTTGGTAGCAGGCATCTTCGCCTGTTGGGTAGTCTTGTTAATCCCCAAAAATGTTCAAAGAGAAAAAGGCTCTGATGAATTTTTTTCTCTCTGAACCTGTTGCCTGTAGCAGGTCTCTTGGCCTTTTACCTAGTCATATATCTCCTTTAATCTCTTTTCCAGACTTTCAGTCTCTGGCCATGATGACAACAGTGTAGAGCTAACAGTGGCTGAGGGACCATACAAAATCATTTTGACAGCACGGCCGTTCCGCCTTGACTTGTTAGAGGATCGCAGTCTTCTGCTCAGTGTCAATGCCCGAGGACTTATGGCTTTTGAGCACCAGAGGGCTCCCAGGGTCCCGTGAGTACAGGGTGGGGACTTGAGGGGACTTACTGTGGTAGTGCCTAGAACTGTTACTGGGTATTGTGTTCTTGGGAAGAGACTGGGTGCAGAACAGCCAGATAGGGGCAGGAGGGTGGGAGACTCCATCTATCAGAGAGGGTAAAAACCAGACCTGGGTTGCAATTTTCTCTTTCTTGTACATATCAGGAGGCAGTTATTTTTTGTCCCTGAGCTATACACTGGGCATCTCCTCTGGGAGGTTTGCCTGGATCTGCTCTTTCTTTATCCTTCTCACATCATCACATACCCCTAGTTTATTTTCTTCCATTTATTTATTTATTTATTTATTTATTTATTTATTTATTTATTTATTTATTGTTTCTTTCCCCCCATCTCCAGAAGTTTGTCTACTGAAACTCACTTTTATGTTTCTGTTTTTGTGTTGGTTTTGTGCCTCCTTCCCCTTCCCTACTCATCTCCTCCTGCCCCAGTTTCTCGGATAAAGTTAGTCTCACGCTCGGTAGCATGTGGGATAAGATCAAGAACCTTTTCTCTAGGTAAATCCATGGCCACTGGTACTGTATCTGTTCCTCTTCCCTTACCTACCCCTCACTCTGGCCCTCTGGGGATTTGGGTCCTTGTTTGCTATTTCCCTGTCTGGAAGTCCGCTGGGAGTCCTTGAGGAATGTAGGAAGCTTATTTCTTTGCTAAGGGGTGAAGGGGTTTTCCATTTTGCTGGAGTTCCTGGTTCCAAGTTGGAATAAATTCAAGATCCTGGAGAGAAATAAAAGCATTCTTTTTGTTGTTGTTCATTTTTTTGTTTGTTTTGAGACAGGGTTTCTCTGTCTAGTACTGGCTGTCTGGAATTCACTCTGTAGACCAGGCTGACCTCGAACTCAGAGACTTCACCTGCCTCTACTGCCTGGAGTGCTGGGATTAAAGGCGTGTGTCACCATGAAAAGCATTCTTTGGCAAATCTTTTGGAGAGGCTTTTTATGTAAAGGCTTTTGTGTAAAGCCTGATCAAGAAAGGTCAGATTTTTCTCTGGCAGCAGAGCCAGGACTGGCATTTAGAACCTAGGCTACTGAGCCACCCTGCTGTCTCTTCTAGACACCACAGAGACTGCTGATTTGGGCATGTGTATAGAAGGCACTTCCTGCTAGCATTTATTCCTCATTTTCCTCTGTTAGTACTTTCCCCATCCTGCTTATTGGGGTCCCTTCCCAAGCTTTAACATTCAGTCCCCTCCTCCAGTGCCTTCATTCCTTTGGACCCTTGGCTCTCTATTCCCTCACCCCTCCCTCCCTTAGCCCCTCATCCCTGCCCGCTCTGGATTGGAGCAGACAGCTCTCCTACCTTCCAGGCAAGAATCAAAAGACCCAGCTGAAGGCAATGGAGCCCAGCCTGAGGCAACGCCTGGGGATGGTGACAAGGCAAGTTGAAGTGGTGGTGGGTGGTTGGAGCGGAGCATAGGGATGACTGGGAGGCTGCTGAGTAAATGGAGCCTAGTCTCTTCCTGAAGCACAGATGAGATGTAGAACATAGAATGGGAAAGACGACAACTGGTGCGTGAGTATCAGTCCTTTTTTTTTAATTTTTATTTTTTCAGCCAGAGGAGACCCAGGAGAAGGCTGAGAAAGATGAGCCAGGAGCCTGGGAGGAGACATTCAAAACTCATACTGACAGCAAGCCTTACGGTGAGGGGCCAGGAAAGCCCTGGCTAGGGGCATGGGTATATCTTGGCAAGCAGAAACTCTGTAAATCAGCCTTTGCTTTTCTTTCAGGACCCATGTCTGTAGGTTTGGACTTCTCTCTGCCAGGGATGGAACATGTGTATGGGATCCCCGAGCATGCAGACAGCTTGAGACTGAAGGTTACTGAGTGAGTCCACTAGTTACACTGGGATGGTTGAGAAAGGAGGCAGCCAAGGCTTGGAGTTTTGCTCATTCACTTGAGTATTCAAGACAAGCATTACTCCCTTCCCATATCTGAGTTACTTTTCTGGGTTATAAAGTTCTTTGAAGGAACAAGTCTGTTCTCTCAGCTATGTCTGTGGGGTGGCATTTGCATATGCCATAGCTTGAACAGTCATTAGCTTAAGTCTGTCTGTCTGCTACCAGGGGTGGTGAGCCGTACCGCCTGTACAACTTGGATGTGTTCCAGTATGAGCTGAACAACCCTATGGCTCTATATGGGTCTGTGCCTGTGCTCTTGGCACACAACCCTCATCGAGACTTGGGCATCTTCTGGCTTAATGCTGCTGAGACATGGGTTGATATATCCTCCAACACTGCTGGGAAGGTAAGAGTGTAGCATGGGGAGAGATATGGTAAAAGTCTGCCGGGGATGCTGGAATGTGAGTGTGAATACTAGTGGCACAGCTTATTTGGGAAATGGTCCTTAGTCGTTGCCAGATAGTCCTTCAGATGAGTGAAGTCATAGCTCCTCTGGCCTGAGAAGATTCACTCCATTCTGTAGGAACACTCTGGGTTTAGGGGCTATCTGCTTACTAAGATTGAAAAGGTCCTCAGTCTCAGAAGACAACAGGTATCAGTGGGTTACAAGGCAAGGGCTTCAGGAGTGGTAAATGGCAACACCAAGGCTGTTATGGTGGAGGGGATGGTGTTTTGTTTTGTTTTTCGAGACAGGGTTTCTCTGGGGTTTTGGAGCCTGTCCTGGAACTAGCTCTCGTAGACCAGGCTGGTCTCGAACTCACAGAGATCCGCCTGTCTCTGCCTCCCAAGTGCTGGGATTAAAGGCGTACGCCACCACCGCCCGGCGGGATGGTGTGTGGTCTGTGAAAGTCTCCTGGAGGAATTGATTGTTAATTCTCAGACCACACAGTAAGGTGTTAGCGGCCAGCTGTGTGAGCACTCAAGCAAAAATTACTGCTTTTGTCTCAAGTTGGCAATCAAAAGCTGACTTCCATTTGTCTCCTCTGTAGACCTTGTTTGGGAAGATGTTGGATTACCTGCAGGGATCTGGGGAGACTCCACAGACAGACATTCGTTGGATGTCAGAGAGTGGCATTATTGATGTTTTCCTGATGCTTGGGCCTTCAGTTTTTGATATCTTTCGGCAGTATGCTAGTCTCACAGGTAGGTGATGTTAACACTCTGCCAGCCAATAGCTTCATTTTTCTGTTCTTGAGAAGTTAGGTTTGTGCATTTTCAGACATTTTCTCTCAGCCTGTTTTTCTACCCTGCCTTCCTTTAAGGATCGGGTTTAATCTGATCCCCTTCGTACCCTGTCCTTTTCTTCCTCCTTAGTGTGTGTTTGCATGCATGTGTATTTGTGTGCCCCCTCAGAGGCCAGAAGGCAGCACCTGGAGCTGAAGTTACAGGTGGCCGTGAGCTGCTTGATGTTGGTGCCTAGACTTGGTCCTCTGGAAGAGTGGCAAGTGCTGTACTCTTAATGTTTTAGCTATTTCTTTAGTTTGTAACCATCTTTTGGTGAACCTGCAGGGACACCGGCATTTCCCCCTCTCTTCTCCCTTGGCTACCACCAGAGCCGTTGGAACTACCGGGATGAGGCTGATGTTTCAGAAGTGGATCAGGGTTTTGATGATCACAACATGCCCTGTGATGTCATATGGTTGGACATTGAGCATGCTGATGGCAAGCGGTACTTCACTTGGGACCCTACCCGCTTTCCTCAGCCTCTCAATATGCTTGAGCGCTTGGCTTCCAAGAGAAGGAAGGTAAGTGTGGCCTGCAGCTCTGTTTGGTCTTCTCACTGTAAGGGTGAGACATGATCATCTCAACCATGTCTACTTTTGTTCTTCGCCCCTAGCTGGTGGCCATTGTGGACCCCCACATCAAGGTAGACTCTGGCTACCGAGTTCATGAAGAACTGCGAAACCATGGGCTGTATGTTAAAACTCGGGATGGCTCTGATTATGAGGGCTGGTGCTGGCCAGGTAAGCAGGCCGAGAATTAAAGGGGAGACTATTGGGAGGCCAAGGAGGTAGAATTATTTTGTTAGGCTTTGTTTTTGCCTCTTTGGGGTTTGACAGCTGCTGTTTTTCTCTCTCAGGCTCAGCTAGTTACCCTGACTTCACTAATCCAAGGATGAGGTCCTGGTGGGCTAACATGTTCAGCTTTGACAATTATGAGGTGGGAAAGACTGTTCATGCCTTCTGTCTTTCCTACTTTCTTGTCATGACTAAGCCTTTGTATTCAATACCATTGCTTTTTTGGGGGCTTATACATTTCATGGGGACTTGAAGATCTTGGAGGCTTCTGAAAAATACATGGTTCTGGATTTCTAGAAGCTTTCTTTCTGACAGTGTTTCTCTTCTTCCTCACCTCTTTCCTGTACATACTTGGTGCCTGTATTTTCAGGGTTCAGCTCCTAACCTTTATGTCTGGAATGACATGAATGAACCATCTGTGTTCAATGGTCCTGAGGTCACCATGCTGAAGGATGCTGTGCATTATGGTGGCTGGGAGCACCGGGACATCCATAACATCTATGGCTTATATGTGGTAAGGGACTGAGAGAAGAAGTAGGAAGAACAGAACTTAAACGTGAAGACTGTAGTTTTCACCAGATGACAGATGGCGTTTGTTCACTCTCTCTCTTGACTTTCTATCCAGCACATGGCGACTGCTGATGGGCTGATACAGCGCTCTGGTGGCACCGAACGTCCCTTCGTCCTGAGTAGGGCTTTCTTCGCAGGCTCCCAGCGCTTTGGTAAGACTTGGAGAATAGAGTTGTGGCAGCTGTGCAGGAAGGGGAGTGCTTGCAACCCCAGCATTTAAGGTATTGAGTCAGGAGGCGCTTCAGTTTTAGGGCTGCCTAGACTGTAGGTAGTCTAGGCCATTTGGTATGACTGTCTCAAGAGAAAAAATAAGCAAAAAATAGAGCTCTAACACAAAAAGTATGAAGGCCAGACCAGAGGAGCAATGGTGTCTCTGGAGGGGAACCAGAGAGTGAATGGGATGTCTAATCCTCATGTAAGAGTTCTGAGAGGGCTGCAGGGGAACTCCACCTAGCTTATGCAAGGTCCCGCTCAGTTCCTAGAACCAAAACAAGAAAAGGAGTAGTGTTTAACTTTAATATCTTCAGAGCGACCTGGCTGCTGTCAAGCAAAAGTGGCGAGTCAAAGGACACTTTTCTAAAGGCTGAGCCCTTTTCTCTTTGTCAAGCTCCTTCCTTGACTTTTTTCTCAGGAGCTGTATGGACAGGGGATAACACTGCAGAATGGGATCATTTGAAGATTTCTATCCCTATGTGTCTCAGCTTGGCACTGGTGGGACTTTCCTTCTGTGGTGGTAAGAGGGGAAGAAATTTGGGGTTTTGATTGGGATAAAGTCACAGGACCTGGGTAGGAGCAAAGAACAGAATGAATATATACACACTCATACATACACACACATACACACATCTGCCAGTACCTCTTGTTTGCCCTTCTTCAACCTGCTACTTCTCCTCTCCCAGCGGATGTGGGTGGCTTCTTCAAGAACCCAGAACCAGAGCTGCTTGTGCGCTGGTACCAAATGGGTGCCTACCAGCCATTCTTTCGGGCTCATGCCCACTTGGACACTGGGCGGCGAGAACCATGGCTGTTAGCACCTCAATACCAAGATGCAATCCGAGATGCCTTGTACCAGCGGTACTCTTTGCTCCCCTTCTGGTATACCCTCTTCTATCAAGCTCACCAGGAAGGACTTCCTGTCATAAGGTAAATTAGTCAGCAGGATCTGTGGAGTCAGGCAGAGTGACTGGGAGATAACGAGGTCCAGTTTGGGTGTCTGGGCCTCTTTCTTTCTGTTTCCAGAGCCTTGTTTGTAAGATCTGATTTGAATATGAAATGTGGAAGGGAGGTCCAAGGATGTAATTCAGTGATAGAGTAGTTGAGCACTTGCCTGGTATATACAAGGCCATGAGTTCAGTCAGTCCCCGGTGCCACCAAAAAAAGAAAGAAAGAAAAAAAGAGGCTAATGAAATGGCTCAGTGAGTAAAGAAAAGCACTTGCCATCAGATGTAGGGAACTGAGTTCAACTGCCAGAGCATGATAGGAGAAAACTGACTCCTACAAGATGCAAGTTGTTCTCTGACCACCACATGCATGACAAGTGGCCCTTCATCCCATCAAAAATTGTGCTAGAGGAGGCTAAGGTAGGAGGTACAAGAGTTTAACACTAGGGGCTGGAGAGATGGCTCAGTGGTTAAGAGCACTGCCTGCTCTTCCAAAGGTCCTGAGTTCAATTCCCAGCAACCACATGGTGGCTCACAACCATCTGGAATGAGGTCTGGTGCCCTCTTCTGGCCTGCAGGCATACACAGACAGAATGTTGTATACATAATAAGTAAATAAATAAATATTTAAAAAAAAAAGAGTTTAACACTAGCTTGTGCTGAATAGCAAGACCCTGTCTTAAAAAGAGAGTCACGGGAAAACTGCCAGCAATGATGTCTTTTGATAAAGGTCAGTAGGTCACAGAAGGCCCTCTTGAGAAAACGGCATGTTAAGATGGGCCTGTACAATGGGTGGGGCAGATGTCACCCCAAGGAAGAACATTACATGGAAAGGACACTGCAGGTGCCAAAATTCCCAAGTATAACAAGCCAGAAATAAAAACAAAAATTCCGTGGGCCTTGGGAAGGAACTGAGAGGAGAGGTTGGCACTGTGAATGGAGAAGACACTTCTCTGATCCTAAAGGGTCTTGCCAGCTAGGTGTCACTGAAGTATTTGAGGAGGCCATTAAAGGTAGAGAACATTGGAAGAGTGGAGTTACGGAAGTAAGATAGGAAGTAAAATGACCTGTGCAGTGTGTGCCTGCAACATTCAGTTGGCTGGAAGCTCCTGGATTTCTCCTTAGTGCCATTCTTTTTTCGTTTGTTTTTATTTTTTTGAGACAGGGTTTCTCTGTGTAGTCTTGGCTGTCCTAGAACTTGCACTGTAGACCAGGCTGGCCTTGAACTAAGAAATATGCCTACCTCTCTCTGCTGAGTGCTGCCACCACCACCCAGCCTCCCAGTTTATTGCTGGTTCTTAGAGGAATGTCTTTGACATATGTCTGAGAAGGTAATATCTTCCTTTCCTGTCTTCCTTCCTAGGCCCCTCTGGGTACACTATCCTCAGGATGTGACTACCTTCAGTATAGAGGATCAGTTCCTGCTTGGTGAGAAATGGGAGGACACTTGGTAGTGAGTTGGGTTTAGACTTAAGAAGAATTTGTGACTGGGTGGTGGTGGTGCATGCGTTTAATCCCAGCGCTCAGAAGGCAGAGGCAGGTAAATCTCTGAGTTTCAGGCCAGTCTGGTTTATAGAGTGAGTTCCAGGACAGCTAAGGCAAGGCTTCACAGAAAAACTTTATCTTGAATTGCCCCTCATAAAAAGAAGAACTTATGGGATGTGTATGTATGAAGGTTAAGAAAGTTGTGGAGTAACTGTGGCTGCACCTGAAGCAGAAAGATACTTTAATGCTCTCTAGACTGGCAGCAATGCTCTCAGATCCATGTTAATTCTTATATGTTTTAGGGGATGCACTCCTGATTCACCCTGTATCAGATGCTGGGGCCCATGGTGTGCAGGTCTATTTGCCTGGCCAAGGAGAGGTAAGTTACAGGATGTTGTAGGCAAATAAGCAAACAGGATGGAACTCCTGTGCATTAAGTAATTCAATATCTTGTCATCCACAGGTATGGTATGACATTCAAAGCTATCAGAAGCATCATGGTCCCCAGACCCTGTACCTGCCAGTAACTCTGAACAGTGTGAGTATGCCTGTCTAGCTGCTTTCCCTGTTTGCTTGTATATTTCCAGAAGGGGAGAAAATGTGTAATTCGAGGTCCAAATGACCTTGGGGGCCCAGAAGAGCAAGAGCAGAAGATGCTCCAAGGCCTAAAGGAGTAGTGCTTCACTGCAGTACTTTTGCCTTAGATCCCTGTGTTCCAACGTGGTGGGACAATTGTGCCTCGATGGATGCGCGTGCGGCGTTCTTCAGACTGTATGAAAGATGATCCTATCACTCTCTTTGTTGCTCTAGGTCCCCAGGTGAGTCTCCAGGGGGTGAGCTACTTCAACCTCTGCCTGTGTTCAAGAACTCAGTCCTCTGGGATGTGTCCTTCACTCCCTCTTTGGCTTAAGTTCGCACCTCTCTTTCTGCTCAGGGTACTGCCCAAGGAGAGCTCTTTCTAGATGATGGACACACATTTAGCTATCAGACTCGCCATGAGTTCCTGTTCCGTCGATTCTTATTCTCTGGAAACACACTTGTTTCTAGGTAATGGGGTACCCTCTACATGGGCCTGGGCTTCAGGGGTGCTCAGGTTCACTCTGCTTTTCTCATCTTTTGACTTTGCTTTCAATTGTCTTCCTGACAACTTCTCCAATTGGCATTTCCTTTTATTGCCTCTAGTTCAGCAGATCCCAAAGGCCACCTTGAGACACCTGTCTGGATTGAGCGAGTGGTCATAATGGGGGCTGGAAAACCAGCAGCTGTGGTGCTCCAGGCCAAAGGTTAGTGATAGGTCTGCCCTTGGGATGGCAAAAGAGAAGCAAGTTGGAACCTTGCTATGCAGAAGTAGCCTATTGCTGACTGTGATGCTTGTCTTCCTTTCATAGGGTCCCCTGAGAGTCGCCTGTCTTTCCAACATGACCCTGAAACCTCTGTGTTGATACTGCGTAAACCTGGCATCAATGTGGCATCTGACTGGAGTATCCATCTTCGATAACCCAAGGAAATTGTTTTGAGTTGTGAGGAGGGTGCGGTGGTATTGAGTTACCTTTTCTTTTGCCTTGGACCCTATTCAGAGTTCACCTTTTTAATTCCAAGACTCAGATTCTGCCAACATCTGGGCAGCATGACAGGGCTGTCCTAGGGCTCTGAATTCCTCTTATGACCTAGTCTTTCCTTCTGTGTGTTTCCAAGCTTTCCGCCTTGTTCCTAGTATCCTGTTGCTGTAACTGGAGCACATTCATTTGTGAAGACCCGAGGGGCCTTGTCTTTCTCTTTCCCCTCCTTGGGGTCCCTGACTTTTGCTCAGACCCTGTCTATTCTGCCTCTTCTGTTAATGCCATTTCTTGGAAGAAAATGAGGGCAGTGAACTTTAGAGTTCCTTTTTTTCTTCCTTGTTCTCTTCTTTCCCGCTGCCTATCCTTTTCATCCCCCTGCCCCCCAACCCTCACCTTTCTCCGTTCCACTGATACACTGGGACCATCCCTTACTGGTGAGGGACGAGTGGATCAAGATTCAGGTTGCTGGAGAATATCCTCTTCCTTCTCCTCTCAACCTTTTCTTCCCTGTTTTTTTCCAGAGCTGCTGCATTTCTCCCATCCCTTGAGGGAGAAACTTCCACACAGTTAAGAGGGGATAGTTATTAAACTTCTTTTGCCTCCTCTGGTCCCCTTGGGGACACTCAAGATAGAGAAATGAGTTGTGGTTTCGCTGAATCACGGTCACCTGTATTTATTGCTGGGAAGAAGGCTGAGGGTGGGGGGAGATGATCATGTATATCCAGGGATTACTTCAGACCCTGGGAAGGGGAGAGGGATGAGGGAGGACTCAGGAACCAGGAGAAATGTTTGTGGGGATTTTTTTTTTTACTTCCTTTGGGTTCCTAACTGTGACAAGTTTTGATAAAAGGAGAAACAATAAAAAGATAAACCATACATAATAATTATTTGTTTAAATTATAGCTGTAAACTGAAGTACTTCAGAAAATAATGGCCTTCCATTTTAATATGTGTGAACTGCCTCATTCTAGCAAAATGAGCCAGCATGAGGCTTCCTTAGCTCGGTCAGCGCCAGTACTGTATAGAATAACCTAGCCAGGGGTCTTAGGAGGGAGATGAGTCAGAAAATTGCTTTGTCTTACAACTGTAAGAACCCTAGTTTGATCCACAGACCCACTGTGAAAAAACACTTAGTGTAGCGCAGCAGGCATTTGTAACCCCAGTGCTGGGGAGATGAAGACATTGGATCCTTGAGGCTCTGGCTCAATGAGAGATATGGAAAAAGAAGAATGGTTCCTGGAAAATATGTAAAGTTAGTTAGCCTCTGGCCTACACATGTCACACATACTAGTTGTCATTTGTATGTTTTTTTTTTTTTTCAAGATACAGTTTTTCTATGTAGCCTTGGCTGTCCTGGAACTAGCTTTGTAGACCAGGCTGGCCTCAACTCATGGAAATCTGCCTGTCTGCCTCCCAAGTGCTGAGATTAAAGGTATGTGCTATCACTGCCCAGCTGCTAATAGCACTTTTTAAATTTTTTGTTTTTGCTTTTTTTGTTTTGTTTTGTTTTTATGAGAGAGGGTTTGTCTGTAATATTTATTGTTGGCTGTCCTGGAACTTACTTTGTAGACCAGGCTGACCTGGAACTCAGATCTACCTGCCTCTGCTTCGCAAGTGCTGGGATTAAAGATGTGTGCCACCATGCTCAATTTAAGACAGGATTTTTATATGTACCCCACTGGCTTTGAGCACCTGATCCTTTTTTCCCTAGTTTCCCTAATTCTGGGATTATAGATAAATATCACTACACTTAGCTTTTAAAAACTGGTTTGCATTGCTGGGGATTAGACCTACAGAAAATGCTGTACCAGCATTTAAAATATCCTCCTCCCATTGTTAGTTGAACTTGCTAGGAAGGAGCTTCTACTCATCTGTTCTGTAGACTGGAAGAAAGATTGTCTGAGTCAGGAGTTCAAGACCATACTAGACAACAGACCCTTTTGATGCGGGGGAGGAGCAGCTGTGCAGGCAGGTGGCGTTCAAGTCCTAAGACTACTATGCATGTTGGAAGAAGCTATTCTGGGCTATGCCTCTTAAAACTACATGGGTTTTCTTTGGACCACCAGCTCAAAAAAATTGACATGAGCTTCACTTTGTAGCCTTAGCTGTCCTAGAACTCGCTCTGTAGACTCAGAGATCCACCTTCCTCTGCGTCACAAGTGCTGGAATTAAAGTGTGCACCACCACCGTCCAGCCCTAAGTAGTTCTTAGTATTTTTTAATCATATTCCTTTATGTGGCTTGGTTACCTTTCTTCTGTATTCCCCATCCTGTTTCCTCTGAGCTGGCTGGAGATTCCTCCTTCCTCCCAGAGCAGTAGGTGACTGTAGCTAAATGAAAGGATTTTGAATGTTTTCATCATAATGATGTAACATTGAGAAAATGTTTACTGATATGAACATCAACTTTTGTGTTTTCTTTAGTTACATATTGAAACAATAATACAAATCAATCTATGCGGGAAGGTTCCAGGTAGCCTAGGCTGACCCTGAATTCTCCACCTTAATATGTAATGGAGGAGCTTGCCTCCACCTTCCATGGTGTGCTGGGATTGCAGACAAGCACCACTTTTTCGGGTTCATGTTGGTGATGTAAACCAGTGCATACTAGACAAGCGCTTTTACAAACTGAGCTACTTCCCCGACTAAATATATAAATGAAATGTTAGTAAATAAAGTTACCCATTGCTCTAGTGACAGTTTATAAACTTGGTATCCTTTTACCTCAGGAAACATTTACATTACAATTCATAACAGCAAAATTATGTTTATGAAGTAGCAAGGAAAATAATTTTATGATTGGGGAGTCGCCACAACATGAGGACTCTATTAAAGGGTTACAGCGTTAGGAAGATTGAGAACCACTGGAACAGACCCAACTCAAGTGGACTGGCACCTGGCAGGCCACAGATTTCACTCAATGGTTGAACGAGTATTGAATGGCTGTTTCTTTGGACAGCCAGCGCTGGTGCAGAGGCTGAAAAATGAATGGATGACTAAAAACTCGGGAAGGGGCGGGACTTGTTCTCAAGTCCTAGCTCCACGTTGAGCAAGGTCCCACGTGCTCCCACCAAGGTTCTGACTGCCGGTCGTGAACGCCAGACACAGCGGACATGGCGTCATCACCCTGGTTGGCCTACCAGGAGGAGGGACCGGAAATTACCTTGGAAAGGGGCACTACTGGCCGGAAGTGGCCCCGTGTGGCGCTCGGAGACCCAGGTTCTCGAGAACTACTACAAGGGGGCGCGGGGAAGGCGGGGCTCGGGGCTGGGCGGGGCCCGCGGGAGGGCCGAGGGGCGGGCGGACCTGTCCCTGCCGGTCCCCGGCGGACCCCGCCTGCCCCGGCGGCGCGGCCATGAAGCTGAAGCTGAAGAACGTGTTTCTTGCCTACTTCCTGGTGTCGATCGCTGGCCTCCTCTACGCGCTGGTGCAGCTCGGTGAGCGGGGCGGGGCGGGGTGCGGAGGGCCGGCCCTAGGCGCAGGGGGATGAGCCCCGCAGACGGCTGCTTCCCGCTCGACCCTCGGGACTGCTCTCGGTGGCCCCATGTCTAGAACTCCGTAGTCTGCAGCTCCACGAATGCCAGCCAGGCCAGAATGATCCCGCCGCCGCCTCCGCTGCCGCCGCGCAACCCATTTCTCACCCCTCCCCTCCCTGACAGGTTTTTGAGAATCCCATGTTCGTTCTCCCCTCAAGCTCTTTGGTCCCCCCCCTCCCCCAGGCCATCTATTTCTCATTTTTAAGGTGTTAGGCCAGATGTCACCGCAGAGAAGACTTCCATGACCACCTTAGTTCAAGTAACCCTTCTTAGTCCCGATTCCTTTTTAATATTTTATTTTCTAAGTGGCCCATATCGCAATTTGTAATGACTTTATTAGTGTCTGCTTCTTTTACCAGAGTGATAGCTCCGTGAGAGTAGGGCCCTTTTTTCCCCTCTTTGCTTTATCTTAAAGAGGGTTTCCCAAGAGTATTCAATAAATGTTTATCCAGTGATGGAATCAGTGAATTTACTGACAAGTCAGTGGTCACAGACCATGGAGCAGATTGAATCCAGCCTTTTATCCAGAAACTTGGGTAAACGCTTCTCAGGTATTGCCATTAGGTGTGTGTCGAGTGGCTCAGATTTGTTATTCCTTATTAGTCTAGAAGGTAACATTAGGATCATAGGTAGGAAGGATAGGAAGGCTGGCAGATAACCAGCTCGAGTTAAAATAGTAGCAAGGCTGAGGGTGCAGTGATAGAGCACAAGCAAGTTTGAGGCCCTGGAGTGAAGCCTCAGCAAAGAAAAAAGTGACAGATGGAATTGATTAATAATGAGAGTTGAACCAGGCGGTAGTGGCACATGCCTTTAATCCCAGCGGTGAGTTCAAGTCCAACCTGGTCTACAGAGCTAGTTCCAGGACAGCCAAGACTACACAATAATAACAAGAAAAAAGTGTTGAATATAGTGGCCCAACATTTGGAAAACAGGCCAGTGGGTTAAGGGTTTGAGGCCAGCTTGGGGCCATATAGCAAGACCTTGTCTTAAAATGACAACAGTAGTCTTGGAGAGATGGCTCAAAGGTTAAGAGCACCGAGTGGTCTCTATAATGAGCTCTGTACCCTCTTCTGGTGTGCGGGCATACACGTAAACAGAACACTATATACTAAAATAAAATCTTAAGAAAGAAAAGGGACTTGGAATTAAAAAAAAAACAACAACAAGACAACAATAGAAGAAAGATAAAGTGTGCTTGCTAGTTGAAAGTGACCTGCCTACCACCATGCTTTAAAAAAAAAAAAAATAGGGCTGGAGAGATGGCTCAGCGGTTAAGAGCATTGCCTGCTCTTCTGAAGGTCCTGAGTTCAATTCCCGGCAACCACATGGTGGCTCACAACCATCTGTAATGAGATCTGGCGCCCTCTTCTGGCCTGCAGACATACACACAGACAGAATATTGTATACATAATAAATAAATAAACATTTTTTTTTAAAAAAAGTATTGGCTAGGAGTTAAAAGGCTTTTGACTCTGGGTTGCCGAACTACTTACTGTCTTGTGGTTCTCTGCCCCAATTCCCATTCCCTGTTGGTGCATCTTGGGACCAGGCCAGCCATGTGACTGCCTCTCTCCACTGCGAGCGGCAGCTGAGCAGCTTCGACAGAAGGACCTGAGGATTTCCCAGTTGCAAGCTGATCTCCGCCGCCCACCCCCTGTCCCAGCCCAGCCCCCTGAACCTGAGGCTCTACCTACTATTTATGTCATTACCCCCACCTATGCCAGGTACGGCTTTGGTACATCCAAAAAGATGGGCTAATGATGAATTTAAACTAGGATAGTCCTCAGACTAGAGTTTGCAAAATGGCAAGATAAATGATCTGTCTTTAATACGGTTTGTGGGAAAGGTTTTTTTTTTTTTTTTCCCCTATAAAAATAGACAAAGAAGTTGGGCGGTGGTGGCACAAGCCTTTAATCCCAGCACTCGGGAGGCAGAGGCAGCAGATCTCTGTGAGTTTGAGGCCAGCCTAGTCTACAGAGCGAGTTCCAGGACTTTGGCTACAAAGCTACTAGGAAACCCTGTCTCAAAAAACAAACAAAAAATAGGCAAAATGATAATAGGAAATAGATTGTTTTACTGAGTTACTGCTAAACTTTTTCTTTCCTCCCCTGAGTCAGGGTTTCTCCTTGTAGCCCTAGCTATTCTGGAATTAGCTCTGTAGACCAGGCTGGCCTTGAACTCATAAAGATCTACCTGTCTCTGTCTCCTGGGGAGTACTGGGATCAAAGGTGTGTGCCACCACTGCTCTGAGTTACTGCCAAATTTTAAAATAGGACACTAAAGTTTGAAAGAAAATTTGAGCTCAACAATGACTTAATTTCTTTTTTTTTTTAAAAGATTTATTTATTATGTATACAACATTCTGCCTCCATGTATGCCCACATGCCAGAAGAGGGCACCAGATCTCATTACAGATGGTTGTGAGCCACCATGTGGTTTCTGGGAACTGAACTAAGGACCTCTGGAAGAGCAGCTAGTGCTCTTAACCACTGAGCCATTATCTCCAGCCCCATGAATTAATTTCTTTATTAATTAAATTCTTGGTTAGAAAGTTCTAACGTTTTGATTAGATCCAGGTGTGGTAGTTGACATTTGTGATCCCAGCACTTGGGAGTCTGATGACTACTGGTTTGCATCCATCCCGAGTTGGATGGCTGTCCTGGAACTTGATATGTAGACCAGGCTTTCTGTGGCTTTGGAGCCTGTCCTGGAACTAGCTCTGTAGACCAGGCTGGTCTCGAACTCACAGAGATTCACCTGCCTCTGCCTCCCGAGTGCTGGGATTAAAGGCACCATCGCCCGGCTTCCAGTTCTTTCTTTAAAGTAATTTCAGGTTGGACATTCAAAATTAACCAAATAGGGGCTGGAGAGAGGGCTTAGCAGTTAAGAGCACTGGCTGTACTTTGAGAGGTCCCTGGTCCAATTCACAGCAACCACATGGTGGCTCACAACCATCTATAATGAGATCTGGTGCCCTCTTCTGGCCTTCAAGCATACATGCAGGCAGAACACTATACATAATAAATAATCGGTGATGCTTCCAGGCCAGTCAGGGCTCCACAAGGAGATCATGTCTCAAAATGAACAAACAAGTTTCTTATCTGGAGAAAAATGACCAGGACTATTTTTTTCTTTTTCTTTTTTTTTCGATTGCTTTGTTTTTTGAGACAAGGGTTTCTCTGTGCAGTCCTGGCTGTCCTGGAACACACTCTGTAGTCCAGGCTGGCCTCAAACTCACAGAGATCCACCTGCCTCTGCCTCCCAAGTGCTGCCACAACCACGCACTTTAATTTTTTGAGACAATGTTTCACTGTGTAGCCATGGCTGACCTGGAACTTGCTATGTAGACCAGGCTGGCCTTGAACACCTGTGTCTTTGCCTTCCAAGATTTAATTGGTTAAAATAGATTAGAATTTGTTATCTTGTTTACTTACTTGCTTTTTATTTTATGAATCTATGTTCCTGCCTGAGTGCAGGTTTGTGCACTGAGAGTGCAGATGCCACAGAGGCCAGAAGAGGGTGGCAGGTCCCCTGGAACTGGAGTTACAGGTGGTTGTGAGTTGATGTGGGTATTGGGACTCAAAACACTGGTCCTCTGTAAGGTCATCAAGTTTTCTTAACTGTTTCTCTGACTCCATTTTTTCTTTTCTTTTTTTTAAATTTTGAGATAGGGTTTCACATTGACTCGCCTGTAGCTTACTGTATAGACCAGGCAGGTCTATATTCACAGAGATCTGCCTGCTTCTGCCCCCTGAATGCTAGGACTAAAGCATAGTTTTAGAAAAACTAACTTGTTTTTCTAAAATATATCTTTGTCTAGGAGGTATAATGTGGTGGCTAAATTTTTGCTTAGCATATGCAAGGCCTTGGGTTCAATACCTAATATTCAAACAAACAAACAAACAAACAAATAAATAATATTGTTGCTAGGGATGATAGCATACTTGTAATCTCAGAATTCAAACAGAGCCAGGAAAGTTGTTGAATTTGAGGCTAGCCTGGGCTAAAGTGTGAGACTTTATCTCAAAAGCCAAAATATGTATAAAACTTATCAAAGCATTCACCTAATTTTATTTTATTTTTATTATTTAGTTACTGGTGATCGAACCATGTACAGGCTAGGCAAATATATTACCACTGAGATGCATTTCCAGCCCTTATCCATCTTATTTATTTTTTTGAGACAGGGTCTCTCTCTATAGTCCTGGCTGTCCTGGAACTTGATATGTAGACCAGGCTTGCCTCAAACTTCAAAGAGATCTGCCTGCCTCTACCACCCAAGTGCTGGGATTAAAGGTATCCATCACTCTGCCCCTCGTTTGTTTCATTTCTTTATTTGTTTATTTATTTATGTTGTTTCTTCAAGACAAGGTTTCTCTGTGTATCCTTGGCTTTCTTAGAACTCTCTGTAGATCAGGCTGGCTTTAAACTCACAGAGATCCACCTGCCTCTGCCTCCCCAGTGCTGGGATTAAAGGTGTGCACCACCACTGCCCGGCTTATGCCCATCTTCTTAAACCACTTTTCCTTCTGAGTAAACTTGATGCATAGATTAAACCATTTCCCAGCATATTTCACTTGATAAAACAGCGTGCAGGATGTGGTACCCCATACAGAGATAGGAGGAGCAGGAGTGCAAGGCCATCCTCACCAGCACGTGGAGTTTGGGGCCTTAACAACATAAGACTCTATTGAAAACTAGAACAAAATACAAAATTATTCAGACCCGGATCCATCTGATTCCAAATCATGTGCCCTATAGTCTTGGCCCAGTCTGAGTCCTGAGGTTGAAGTGGGTAATGACCTGGTCTGGAAAGGCAGGGCAGGTGAACATCTGCATGAAGTTGACAGTTAAGGTAGAGGGAGGCAACGTGGCAGTGTCTTGATGCTCGTGTGAATACCCGAAGCCCTGGGTTCTGTCCTAAATAACACGTGCCCACATGCAGAGCTTAGGCACTGGTGGAGAAAAAGCCAGGAGAGATGATAACTGGCCAGGAGCAGCTGTCATCCTAAGTGCTGTGGGCCAAGGCTGCCTGGCCCCTTCCTTCCTGCATCTCTCCCCCTGCAGGTTGGTACAGAAGGCAGAGCTGGTTCGGCTGTCGCAGACCCTGAGCCTGGTGCCCCGTGTACACTGGGTGCTGGTGGAGGATGCTGAGAGCCCTACCCCGCTGGTCTCGGGGCTGCTGGCTGCCTCTGGTCTCCTCTTCACACACCTGGCTGTCCTAACCCCCAAGGCTCAGCGACTTAGGGAAGGTGAGCCAGGATGGGTTCGGCCCCGAGGAGTAGAACAGCGCAACAAGGCCCTGGACTGGCTCCGAGGCAGAGGGGGTGCTGTTGGTGGGGAGAAAGACCCACCACCCCCAGGAACCCAGGGAGTCGTGTATTTTGCTGACGATGACAACACCTACAGCCGGGAGCTCTTTAAGGAGGTGAGCCCTGGGATGAAGGTGGGAAAAGAGGCCAGCTAGCATCAGCTTCCTTCTTCTTGCTGATGAGTGTGGATGTAGGCTGCTGGGTGCGGGTGGGGAGCAGTAGGGAGAGGGATCAGTGAACAAAGTGGTTCTTTCCCCTGGGCCACAGCTCTCTTTTTTTCTCTCATCTCTATTAGATGCGTTGGACTCGTGGTGTTTCAGTGTGGCCTGTGGGGCTGGTGGGCGGCCTGCGATTTGAGGGTCCTCAGGTACAGGATGGCCGGGTTGTGGGTTTCCACACAGCATGGGAACCCACCAGGCCCTTTCCCCTGGACATGGCGGGCTTTGCTGTTGCCCTGCCCTTGCTGTTGGCTAAGCCCAATGCCCAGTTTGATGCTACTGCACCCCGGGGCTACCTGGAGAGTAGTCTCCTGAGCCATCTCGTGGATCCCAAGGACCTGGAGCCACGGGCTGCCAACTGTACTCAGGTAAGAGGGTGGAGAAGCTGGTTCTGGGATGAGCAGTTAATGGGAGAAGTGCAATTGGTGTTTGAACCAGGATCTCTGGTCTCATCAGCTTCCACTCTGTTGAAAAGACTACTGAGAGTCAGGGAAGGCTCCTGCCACTTCCTCTTACAGATTCTGTGATATACCCTTGTGTATAGCAGGGTCATGAACAACCCCATTTTAGAGGCCGCAAAGTTCCTCCACCCCCATACTTCATGGATTATATACCAACTCTGAATGCAAAAGAGGGGGCTGGTGAGATCTGTTCTAGAACACATACCTCAGGGCTCTGGGCATGGCTGGTCGTGACCCTAACCCTTCCTTCACAGGTACTAGTATGGCACACACGGACAGAGAAACCTAAGATGAAGCAGGAGGAGCAGCTGCAGCGGCAGGGCCAGGGCTCAGACCCAGCCATTGAGGTGTGATGGCAGCTTCATCCTGACTTCTACTTATTTTAGGCACATACCTTGTGGGACTGGGCTCCAGGCCAATCCAGGATGTGGGTTTTTTTTTTTTTTTAAAAAAAGACCTGACCCCTTAGAACCAGAGGCAGCCCCTCCAACCACAGGGTGTGGCCCAGCTGCTTCCCTCCCTTCCCCCAGCCTGCCATGTGGCACTGCCCACAGGCTAGGGACAAGCAGCTGTTGTATTGAGCCAGGTCAGCCCCATCTGGGGTGGAGCAGGACAGATGGACTCAGGAGGGAGGGTGGTTAAGGGAACTGGGTAACTTATTGGGGACAAGCATGCACTGGGGGGCTAGAGGAGCTGGGCTGGACCCTCCCCACCTGAGCATGCGGATCCCCTTCCTACCTCTAGAATAAAGAATCTCAACCTGGAGGGCCTCGTGTGTCTCTTCATTTGGCAAAGCTCCTTGCTGCGCTCTAATCCCAAGAGATAGCGACAGTTTATCCCTACACAGGCCGATTCCTCCTCTGCACAGACATCAGTCCTTCAGGCCCCATCCCCTAGACAAGAGAGACAGCAGTGGGTTCCATCCACAAACTTTATTGTAGAATCTGTATACTAGCAACAGTCTCCAGTCCATTGGGCGTCACTTTCTTGTCACCCTGATCTATTCTCAGTCTGGCTGGTTCTGGCTGCAAAGGCTCCAGGACTCCCGGACTCCTCTTCATTCCAGTCTGTCTGACTGCTCTAACTCCTGTAAACTCCGGACCTTTCCTTCCTCAGCCCTAGTAAAGAATTGTAAATTTGCTGGGCGGTGGAGGCTCACACCTTTAATCCCAGCACTTGGGAGGCTGGGGGGGGGGGGATCTCTGTGAGTTCAAGGCCAGCCTGGTCCACAGTGTGAGTTCCAAAGCTACACAGAGAAACCCTGTCTCTAAAAACCAAAAAATAAAATAAAAAGGTAAGTTTTTCATATTTGTCCACTGCCCCCCCCTCAGGTTACTAGGCCTCAGGTAGATCCTCCTTGGGAGGTTCCTCTTCTGGTGGGGCCTCCTCTGGTGCTGGCTTGCGGGCAGTCCCTCCCTGTAGCCAGGCAGTTTTCAGTGTGTCTCTCAGCCCACCAGGAAAAAGATAGCCCTGGGTCTCTCCTTCCCCATCAATGACTCCTCCAAGTCCCTCCAGCGCTGTCTGCAAATACCGCAAGCCGAGGAGCACTAGAGCCTGTGAGGAACAAGTGGAGAGAGTGACTGATGGTCAGTGGAACCAGGACCAGAGCCGAAAGTGGAAGGAGGTGGGGTCCTTGGCTGACTGACCTGCAGCAAGAAGGTGACAGCCAGCGTGCTTCCCAGTGTGCCTGCCAATCCCTGCAGGTGCCCCAGCAGTACCTCATGGCACCCTTGTGCCCAGAGGTTTAGGTTGGGTTGCCGAGGATCGAAGAGTGGATGGGCATAGGGGTCTGAGAGTTGGCTTTGCAGGCAAGGCCGGGGTGAGTGGGGGTTGCAACAGGAGAAGGGGACTCCATCAATCAGGTATAAACCTTCCACATTGCTCTGGATCCGGCTGTAAAAACATAGGCCACATAGTTAGATGACTGCAGACAGAGGCCTAGAGGAGCAGCTGAGAGCTGGGGCAGTTGAAAAAAATTACTGTAAAACTTCTACTGAGTGCTTTACTAGCCGAGCGCGCTTAATTAATTTATCTCCACAGCTCCGTCAGATAGGAGCCTATCTAGAAGATAAAGACAGGTACAGTTATCTCCATTTTACAGATGAGGAATGGGCCCAGAGTGGTTTGGCAACATGCCCTGGGCAGCACAGCTGATAAACAGAGTTGTAATCCATTCTCTTTGCTACTGTGTTCTATTTTTTGCATGCCTGAGTGAGAATTTCAAGACTAAGGAGGGAGTCTAGGGAGGGGAAGGAAAAGAGAAGCAAATCAATCACTCACTCAACCACATCTTGGTCACTGGGGTCCAGGTAACGGTTGCTGACCCACTGGACACCAAACCAATCCTTGTAGCCATGGCGTCCGCAGCAGTGGTACCTCAACTGCAACTCATCCACCAGTCGTTTGGCCTGACAGTGTCCAGGCACCTCTGTGTCCTTGTAGTGAGCCAAGGCAGCCTCCAGGCCTTCCTCCAGTCCCTGGTGCAGACTTGCTGGCAAAACCAGGGTTAGCCCCAAGGCAAGGGCCAGCAATCCTCCGCCTGCAGCAGTGCCAGCCGCCAGCAGCGGACTCAGGACCCCTCGCCAGGGAGGGTAGCGAGCTGCATTTAGACTCGCCTGGCTGGCTCCTGCACCCCCTAGTCCCGTGCCTAGAGCCATCGCTCCTGCTGCCAGGGCAGTCTGGGGCAGGGCAGGGAATGGACAAGAGGGAGCCAGGAAGGTGCCAAGGTGCCACAGCTGTACCAGGAGGTGCCCGCTACAGAGGAGGGTGAGGCCACCGGCCAGTGCCAGCAGCCAAGAGAGGAGCCAGAGCCCCTGCGCCAGACGGATACGGGGTTGGAGGGGCAGCACCACGGGCAGCACCGGCGCCATCTCCCATCTCTGCCCAAGGGAGTAAGGAGCCGTCGGGGCTGCGGATTGGCTAGGGCAGGCAGGATGCTGAGTCAGCCCAGCCTAGCTTCAGCAGGACTAATGCCATCCTGACCCCAATACCCTGGGCATCCTCCCACTCCAGCCTTAATAACCCTCTGCTAGCCCCAATTCAGGATGCCTTAGTCTTGCCCTTTAGGAAAGGCCCCGCCCCCAGGCAGAAAGCCCATTTCGTGACCCCGCCCTGGCCTTTCGCGGAAGTGAGAGTTTGGTACGCCCGGCTCCGGGTTTAGTAGAGACCCAGACCTCAGGCCCTGCGTCCCCTCCCAAGTCCTCTGGGAGCCTGGGGCCCGGAAGCCCGGCTAGAGCCTAGTGGGGTGAGAGGTCAACCGTGTGTCCCCGCCCCCGGCCAGAGCCTGGGGGGGTCCGGACAGGGAAGGGTTACCTGGCGGCCCGCCCCCCCCCAGGCCCGCCCCCCCCCAGGCCCGCCCCCGTCCCGCGCTTGCTGGCGACTCCGGGTCCCGCGCCTGTTTGTGCTGCGGCGCTGGGGCTCGGGTCTGCCCTGTCACCGCACCCCGAGGAACCCACCCCCCGGAGAGTAGCAGGCCCGGGTTTTACAGCGCCCCCTCCAAGCCTGTCCCCTGCGCCCGACAGCGCCCCCCGGGGGTGGCACGGCATCCCTCTGCGCGCGCGCCCGGGGTGCTTCCTTCCCCTCTCCCCAGCCATGGCCCCCGCGGCTTAGACGCCTCCGCCGCTGCCGCTCGGTGCAACGCGGGGGCCGGATGGACGGGGCTGCAGGGCCCGGTGAGTATGGGGCGGGGCGGACGGCGTGGCCCGGATTCCGGGAGCGCCAGCCCGACGGGCACTGCCAGTGCTGGACGGCTGTCTAGTGGCGTGCCCGCGTGCTCTTGAACCCCAGGGGCTCTGAGCATCCTCCTCGGTTCTTTAGGTTGTCCGACTCTAGTTCCTCAGAACCTCCTACTGTCACTTCGGACTTCCTTAATGTCATTCTACTTCTTGGTTCTCTAAGTTTCCCTGACCGCTGTGTCACTCTGGGCCTCTTCCCCGGGAATTCCGGCTCTTTTTATTTCTGACTCCCACAGTCACATTGGGATGTACACTGTAAATGCTCTCCGTTGTTACTCTGTATACGGTCACCAGATCTCGTTCCTTACACCTTGGCCGCTCAGTCTGACTGTCCTGTCCACTTTCTAGCTTGTTGACTGTGCTTGCTGGTGGGATGAGCGGGCTGTAGTTCCTCACCCATTTTGCTCTTGCATCCCTCTCTGGCTCCCACGTACCTCGGCAGTATTCCATACCCCTCCACCCCGCCCCCACCCCGTATTCCATGGTACTCCCTGTCTTTGCGGAGGCTGGGATAGCAGCAGGAAGGGAGTTTTGCCAGGCTCATTGCATGCCCTGCTAGGAGGAGGAGGTCCTTGATCCTCTACCATCCGTCTTTCCCCCTCTGGATAAGCCTACAAACTTTGGACTGCTTGAAAGTGGGTAGTCCTATTGAATGGTTGGGTTGTAAAGTTGGGCAGGACAGAACCCCCTTAATTGTCCAGGTAGTGGCACTTTTCTGAGTGTTTGTTGCCCCTTCTCCAGGTGAGGGCCCTGCTCATGAGACCCTGCAGACCTTGAGCCAGAGGCTTCGGGTGCAGGAAGAAGAGATGGAACTGGTAAAGGCAGCCCTAGCAGAAGCCCTTCGCCTGCTGCGGCTGCATGGCCCCTCCACCTCCCTGCAGGACTCTGGCATACTGGCTTCAACAAGGGACAGGTATGCATGTCAGTACACTCATTATTCCTTCCTGGAAACTTGGGGCATCAGCTTGATTTGCTGTCTCCTCAGCAGCATTATGGCTCCTCCAGGACTGCCACCTACGTGCAGCCCTTCCTTGGTGAGCCGAGGCACCCAGACAGAGGGAAAACTGGAGATGGAGCCATCTTCTGGACCACCTGGCCTGAGCAATGGGCCTCCAGCTCTTCAAGGGGGCAGTGAGGAGCCCAGTGGGACCCAGTCTGAAGGATGCAGCAGCAGCAGTGGGGCAGGCTCTCCTGGTCCCCCAGGGGTCCTTAGGCCCGTGCAGCCCCTTCAGCGTTCTGACACGTAGGTGTCCTGTGGTGGGAAGTCTGAGAAGCAGGACTGTAGGGCTTGCTCTTCCACTTTTTCATTCTGCCCCAGCAGGCCACGAAGAAATTCCTCCTCTTCCTCATCCCCCTCAGAGCGGCCCAGGCAGAAACTCTCTAGGAAGGCAGCTTCCTCCGCGAACCTGCTATTGCGGTCAGGGAGCACAGAGAGGTGTGTAAGCCTTCCTTTCCCTCCTCAACTTGCTGTACCCCAGGCTCAGTTTCTTGACTTTCTCCCTTCCTGGGTGGGGTGGGTGACCTCATTACCCAACAGGAAGAAAGAAACAAAGCATTCCTTGGGACTCCTGTAGTGTTCTGGGCACTGTGCTGAAACTCTCCTCCGTGTCATTCAAGCCCTAGAGCATCTTCGGTGGGTAGGTGGTCTCCTGTGCTCTCCACTGGCCAGGTGAAGCAGCACAGAGAGGGTAATCAGGTGCCTGAAGTCATAGAATCAAGCTCTGAACCCAATTTTTCCTGATTCTCGTTCTGCTAACTTTTTTGTATCACAACATAACTTTCAAAATTCTAGGAGCTCTAAGTTCCCATGACATTTAATTGAGACAGGTTCTCACGCTGTAGCCTAAATTCACTTTGTTGCCCAGGCCTGCCTAAAAGGCATGGCAGTCCTCCTTTCTCGGCCTCTGGAGTATTGGGAAGAGAGAGACCTGGCAGCTCTGGTGATTCCCCTCTTGCTACGAAGTCCTGCCATTCCTCTGCCACTCCTGTACCACAGGGCAACATCCCAGAGCCAGGAAGTGTTCTTAGTGAACCTGAAGGTTTACAGCCTTGTCACTTTCTTGGCTGTGTCAGCTCATCATCCAATGACAGTGACCTCTGGGGTTCACGTGTCATTCCCTTTGGGAGACTTTGCCCACCTCCCAGATTCCTGAAAGGCAGGACAGGTGTGCGCTCTGCTTTCACTTTGGCCCATTTTACAAATATGGGAATAAAAAGGTCAGAAGAGGCCTAGAAGAAAGGGCACAGGCTACATGTTTTATGGTCCCGTTCTCTCATCTTTATATTGCCTTTTCTTTCTTCTTTCCTTTTCTCCCCCCATCTCTTTCCTTCTTCTTCCTCTCCCTCTCTTACTTCTTCCTTTGGAACTAAAAGTCCCTCTAGAGAGCTCTGTGGCTCTGACAGCGGCCCCACACCAGCAGGCTGACTGGGACGAACCTATCAGTATCTTTCCCCACCCACCTCAGGTGTTGGGACTTGATCCTAGTCTTTACACTTTTGCCTTTTCCCAATAGCCGTGGGAGCAAAGACCCCCTCTCCAGCCCTGGGGGTCCTGGATCTCGGAGGAGCAATTATAATTTGGGTATGTACAGAGAGGCAGAGGGAGGAATTTGGATGATGGAATTAGGGTTTGGGCAATAGCCCTAGGAGCTACTTTGGGGGACCTGTCAGGTATGGTGGGTATGCCGCTTTGGTCTTCTGGAAGAGGGAGGCTTACATCTCTGCTTGTCTCTGTAGAAGGCATTTCAGTGAAGATGTTCCTTCGTGGCCGCCCCATCACCATGTACATTCCATCTGGCATCCGAAGTCTTGAGGAGCTGCCCAGTGGCCCACCCCCAGAGACCCTCAGCCTTGACTGGGTGTATCCTATCCCTTCAGGTTCCATGGGATCCACTCCATCCCACTAGGGGTCCCCCTTCCTTTATAGTTTCTTTCTGTGTCCGTGGGCACAGGGAGTCCTCTGAGCCATCCCGTCCGCCCTGCTGTGGATGGGAATGTCGAGCAGTGGCTTTGCCATTTCCGTGCTTCACCCTTTTCCCTCCTGTCTTTGGTCTGGTCCTTTCCTTGACCATGGTCCCCAACACAGTTATGGGTACAGGGGCCGTGACTCTCGCTCTAATCTGTTTGTGCTGCGCTCTGGGGAGGTGGTCTACTTTATTGCCTGTGTAGTGGTGCTGTACCGGCCTGGGGGAGGCCCAGGGGGTCCTGGAGGTGGCGGCCAGAGACATTACCGGGGTCACACAGACTGCGTTCGATGGTAAGGGTCTTGGGGTTTGGGACTGGTGGGCTTGACAGGAAGAGGGTCTGGCTGGGGGTGAAAAGGCAGAAAAGAGAGTTCCCTTGCTGCTTCTTAAGCAAGGAGAAGGTGTCTTGGGTGGTCTTGAGAGACCCCTGCCTAGAGTTCTCCTTCCTCTGCTTAGCCTTGCTGTTCACCCTGATGGTGTTCGTGTAGCCTCAGGACAGACAGCTGGAGTAGACAAGGATGGGAAGGTAAGATCAAGTCAGAATATCAAGCAGCCAGGATGACCTTACAGACCAGTTTTTCTTCAGAGTTCTGATCCCTTCTCTTCCATTAGCCCTTGCAGCCTGTGGTTCACATCTGGGACTCAGAGACGCTCCTAAAGCTGCAGGAGATTGGACTGGGTGCCTTTGAACGTGGTGTGGGGGCCTTGGCCTTTTCAGCAGTGGTGAGCTGTGCACAAAGCTTCCAGATCCCTATTTATTTGTTTTTTGAAGCAAGCAGGGTCTCGCGTACCTTAGGCTGGCCTCTAACTCAATATGTAGATGAGGGTGTCTTTGAACTCTTGATCCTTCTACCTCTAGCCTCTACCCGGCAAGTGTCATAGAAGTGTGCCACCCTGTCTGTCTAGATCCTTCTTCTTGCTTAAGACACCACTCTTTCATTTTACCGGGAAGCCTGGGGGGAGCTCTGGTGTCCTGGGCTTGCTCATCCAACCTGTTCTCTTGAGAAAGACACCTATCAACTTCCTCTGCCCTCCCAACCTGTCTAATGTTTGGAATGTCCAGACCTCCAGAGCTCTGTTGTGTCCCCCTCCCCAGGATCAGGGTGCTTTTCTTTGTGTGGTGGATGATTCCAATGAGCACATGCTGTCTGTATGGGATTGCAACCGGGGAGTGAAGCTGGCTGAGATCAAGGTGAGGAGCCCAGGTGACTTAATAGGTTTGGAATCTGGGTTTGGGAATGGTGGAATGCAGACAGTTCCAGACTTATACATATACTTCCTTCCTGATTAGTGCTTCTCGGTTCTCTCAGCTTTTGTTTCTTAATCTGTGAATTGGGAACTACAGAAGTTATAACTGGGAATATAGTTTTTAGGGGATCAGTTTTTTTTCCTTTGCAATGTTGAGGGTCAAACCAGGGCCTTGAGTACTCCAGGCAAGCATTCTACCGCTGCCCCACACCTCCAGGCTTCTACCAGAGCCTTGAAAGAAGAATTATCCTGGGCCGCAGGGCTTTTGTAGACCAGCTGCCAGGGTGCAGATTGGGTTAAAGAGTGTTGGTGGCACAAGCCTGTCATATCAGCTACTCCGAAGACCGCAAGAGGAAAGAGGGCTGGGGGTATAGCCCAGAAGTAGAGTGTTTACCTAGCACACACAAGGCCCTAAGTTCAATCACTCTCAGCACTGTAATACAAATAAATTGAAGAGTCAAGAGCTGGGTGTAGTGGTTCATGCCTGTAATTCCAGCACTTGAAAAGCTCAAGTGGGATCACTGAGAGTTCTAGGCCAGGCTGCTCTATAGAGTAAGAAGTTGTCTCAACAAACAACAGAAAAAAAAAAAAGCCACTGGTGGTGCATATGTTTAAACTTAGCACTTGGAGGCAGGAGGATAAGGAGTTCAAAGTTCATCATCAGCTGGCTACATTGGTAGCTCCAGGACAACCAGAGGTACATGAGACTCTGTCACAAGAAACAAAACAGAACCAAATGCCAGGTATGGTGGCACACACCTTTAATTCCAGCACTTGGGAGGCAAAGGCAGGAGGATCTCTGAGTTTGAGGCCAGCCTGGTCTACAAAGTGAGTTCCAAGACAGCCAGGACTACACCGAGAAACCCTGTCTCTAAAAACAAAACAGAGCAAACAAAAAATTGAAGCGTCAAAGACAATGAGTGTCTCAGGACATAGGGTGACTGAATCAAGTGTCTTCCTTTCTTCAGAGTACGAATGACTCAGTCCTGGCTGTGGGCTTCAGCCCTCGTGACAGCAGCTGTATTGTCACCAGTGGAAAATCTCATGTTCACTTTTGGAACTGGAGTAGTGGAGCAGGGGTTCCTGGGAATGGGACCCTTGCCCGGAAACAGGGTGTTTTTGGGGTGAGGTGTGGATGGGTGAGGTGGTGGGGAGGGAAGTGGGACTGGGTACTATAACTCCAATGTGCCCCAGCACCCCCAACTGTCCTGTGATCTGGTGTTTGCCATTCCCTTTGACCTCTGATCTCTGCCTCCTCCAGAAATACAAGAAACCCAAGTTTATCTCTTGCTTTGTCTTCCTCCCTGATGGGAACATTCTCACTGGAGACTCCGAGGGGAACATTCTCACTTGGGGGCGGAGTGTCTCTGATTCCAAGACCCCAGGCAGGGGTGGGGCTAAAGGTACGTGATTGAGGGTAGCATCTAGGATGTTGGTATCTCAGAAATTCAGTAGGAACAGAGTAGAGAGTTTCCCAAATTTTCATCTTCAGAACCTATGGGGGGCTAGTCTAGAAGGATGGGGAGCCATATGGTAAAGGAGAGAAGGCTAGGGACTTGAGTTTGTCAGATCTCAAATTCAAAGTTCAGTTTTGCCACTATTACTGTGGGCTGAATTGGCAGCCGCTAAGCTTAGCGAGTCTTCTGTAGGTGCTCATAGCTAAGAGAAACGTGTTATCTTGTGTTGTGATGGTCTAAGCTGCCCTTTCCCTATTTCCCTGAACTCTTAAGAGCATGACTTACCTAGGGTTTTACCAACAGAGACCTACACAATCGTGGCCCAGGCGCACGCTCATGAGGGTTCCATCTTTGCTCTGTGTCTCCGACGGGACGGGACAGTGCTTAGTGGTGGCGGGCGGGACCGACGGCTGGTACAGTGGGGGCCTGGGTTGGTGGCCCTCCAGGAGGCTGAGGTGAGAGATTGGCTGAGGTCAAGGAAGGGAGGAGGGAAGAGGAATGGTCAGTGTGCTTTTGACATCCTCTTATTACTCTGTAGATTCCAGAACACTTTGGAGCTGTGAGGGCCATTGCTGAAGGGCTTGGCTCTGAGCTGCTGGTGGGAACCACGAAGAATGCGTTACTGAGGGGAGACCTGGCTCAGGGCTTCTCCCCTGTTATTCAGGTTAGGGAGCCAAAAGCCCGGGAAAGAAGTAGGGAAGGGAGTTGGGGAAGAGCGGTGGTAACAAACATTGTTCTGCTGCAGGGCCACACTGACGAGCTGTGGGGACTTTGTACACATCCCTCCCAGAACCGCTTCCTTACCTGCGGCCATGACCGGCAGCTCTGCCTGTGGGATGGGGAAGGCCATGCTCTGGCCTGGAGCATGGACTTAAAGGTAGAGTCAGCTGCTCTTGATCCACCATGCTACACCTGTTCTTACTCCCTAACATTGCCTTTCCTTCTACATTTGGAACAACCAGTTATGTTATGGTTATCGGCTATTCCAACAGAAATTCTGTACAGACTGGTAAAAGTGATGCCTTGTGCTACCTGGGCATTGCTGTTGCCTCAGACCTCATCTTGATTCAGCAACTAAGTAAGTTTATCTGTAGCACAGCTAAGTGGTTCAGTGTCTTTTCCTTACGAGGGTCCAAGAGGCCTGTCTGTCCCAGGTCTCCCAAACCCCTCTTTTCTGGTTGCCTTGGGAGGGTCCTTTGAAGTTATTAAGTTTACAAGGTGTCCATCCGACTTTATTAAACTTATTTTTAACTAGCATTTGTCTACATAATTTTGAGTGTGACCAGGCCCTTTCCTCCCCCAACTCCAAGTCCCCCGTTCTCTGCACCCTCACATCTCTAGTAATCGCCCTTACACGTCTGTATTCTCTCTCCTCTCCACCCTGTGCCTGATGCCTCTCCCCTGTCTCACAGGCCCCTTATAAAAGCATTTTCCTAAATGTACCTTCTTTTCCCAGGAGACGGGTCTGTGTGCTGACTTCCACCCAAGTGGGGCAGTTGTGGTTGTAGGACTGAACACAGGGAGGTGAGAACACCACATCTCTGGAGAAAAGCAGGAAGGTCTGGGAAGGGTTCTTGGTAACAGGAGAAGGGACGAGGTGACCAAGGCTAACTTAAGTGTTGAACCTTTTTTTCGGGGGGTGCTTCTCTGTAGCCCAGGCCTCCCCTCTCTTGCTGTCACCAAGCCTTCCTCAGCTATATTCTTGTGTTTGGGAGCAGAATGGGATGTCAGCCCAGGAGGAGGAAGCAGTGGGACTCGGAGGGGTGGGTGTGGGTGGGCAAACAGGGAAGTGACAGGCTTACCGACTCCACAAAGTTTTTGTGGTAGGCCTGGTCTGTAGTTTTTGACTTCTTTTCCAGGAGGCATCAGAAACCCTCCCTCAGCTTCTCTCTGCCCTTAGCCCCTTCCCATTCCCCAGCAATGGTGCCCTCTCCAGACATCACAGCCTTCTCAAGTTCTCTGTCTCATCCTAACTCCTTGCCTAGGGTCTCACACCCTGCCCTCCCACTGCCCTCCCTTCTCCCTTTCAGGTGGTTGGTTTTGGACACAGAGACCAGAGAGGTTGTGTCTGATGTCACGGATGGCAATGAACAGCTCTCAGTTGTCCGGTACAGCCCAGGTGGGAGCCACCCCCGCCCTGGACTTGGATCCTGCTCTGGCTCTTCTGTGTCTGAATAACTCTCTTTGTAGATGGGTTGTACCTGGCTATTGGTTCCCATGACAACATGATCTACATCTATAGCGTTTCCAGTTGTGGTACTAAGGCCAGCCGCTTTGGCAGATGTATGGTAAGGACGCTAGGGTGGAAGGAAGGTGGGATTTGTTAATTGTGCACAGTAACTGGGGTCTGATGCATTAAGGGCTAGTCTGGAGATGGGAAATGGTAGCTATCTTGTCAAATTCTTGACTCTTGTTCCCCAGGGACACTCCAGTTTTATCACTCACCTTGACTGGTCCAAGGATGGGAATTTCATCATGTCCAATTCTGGGGACTATGAGATTCTTTACTGTGAGTGGCAGGGTGATGGGGATAATTGAAATGTGTGTTTGTGTTTTTGTTTTATTTGGTTTGGTTTGCATCAGACTGACCTGGAATTCTCTGTGTGGCCCCTGCTGCCTTTCCATCTGTCACCCTCCTAGTGACTGTAGATGAGGGTCTGATAGGAGGCTCCTAGTCAGGAGGAATGGTGGTGTTAGAGGAGTAGCAAACAGAGGGGTGGATATGGAGAACTGTACACATAGGACAGAGCCTGTGACTAGGTGAAGAACAGTTTCACACCATGTCTTCTTTACATAAGAATGGCCAGTTGGCCAGTTATGGTAGCACATGCCTTTTATCAGGGAGCTTCAGAGACAGAGACAGAGGAATCTCTATGAGTTCCAGGCCAGCCAAGGCAACTTAGCAAGACCCTGTCTCAAAAAACAAAAAGCCTGGCATTGGGGACACACACATTTAGTCTCCAGCACTCAGCAGATAGCTCTCTGAGTTTGGGGCCAGCCTAGCCTATACTATGAGTTCCAGGGCAGCCAGGGCTACAAAGAGAAAACCCGACTTGAAAAAACAAAAAACAAACAAACAAAAAAAAGAAACACCCTCCCCCACCACACAAACCTTCACCAATGCCAGGTGATGGTGGTGCTCACCTTTAATCCCAGCACTTGAGAGGCAGAGGCAGGTGAATCTCAGGAACAATGCAGTAAGAAAAGATTGTCTTCCTGTAGTTTCTCAGGGCAGGTGTGAAGGGGCTAACTTATTTAGGAAGGAAAACTGATGGAAACTGTTAGAATTTATCCAGAGGTTGAGGCAGGAGGGTGGGAGTTCCAGGCATGTCTATGCGAGTCTCTCTCTTTTCAAGACAGGGTTTCCTCTATATTACCCTGGCTGTCCTGGAACTCAGGTTGTACAGCAAGGTGGCCTGGAGGCAGACTCTAAGATCTGTCTGACTCTTCAGGTGTGAGCCACCATGCCAGGTTTAGACTATTTTTTTTTTTTGGTTTGTTTTTTGAGACAAGGTTTGTGTGTGTGTGTGTGTAATATTTGTCCTTGGCTATTCTAGAACTGACTCTGAAAGCTGGGCAATGGTGGCGCACGCCTTTGATCCCAGCATTTAGGAGGCAGTTCCAGGACAGGCTCCAAAGCCACAAAGAAACCCTGTGTCAAAAAAAAAAAAAAAAAAAAAAAAAGCTAGTTCTGTAGATCAGGCTGGCCTGGAACTCAAAGACATCCACCTGCCTCTGCCTGCTGAGTGTTGGAATTAACCGGGCGCACCACCACCAGGCTGGGCTTAAGACTATTTTTTTTAAATATTTATTTATTATGTATACAATATTTTGTCTGTGTGTATGCCTTCAGGCCAGAAGAGGGCACCAGACCCCATTATAGATGGTTGTGAGCCACCATGTGGTTGCTGGGAATTGAACTCAGGACCTTTGGAAGAGCAGGCAATGCTCTTAACTGCTGAGCCATCTCTCCAGCCCCAGCTTAAGACTATTTTAAAGCCAAACCAAATCAAACAACTTCAGTGAGACTCAGTAAGCACAAAGTGAGGTTCATAACGGCTGGCTGGTTATGCCTGTGATCAGGTCATGGTCACTACTGAGCTGGTTGGGACAATTTCTACCTAGGGGACGTGGCTGGAGGCTGCAAACTACTAAGGAATCGCTATGAGAGCAGAGACCGGGAGTGGGCTACCTACACCTGTGTGTTGGGCTTCCACGTCTATGGTGAGCAGTGAAACCTTTAGGAGGGCTAGGAAAACAAGGTGGAACCAGTTCTGGGATCAGAATGTTGGGTGTGTGTCAAGTGTCACAGGGTGGGCATCAGAGTAGCAAATACAGGCCAAAAGGACTCTTTGGCTCTTGGGACTGGGAAGGATTGTCGAGTGGAAACCCTAAACACTGTAGCTCTATGCTGTGGGAAGCGTCCTAGTGGCTGAGGCTACCTGTTGTATTAGGTGTGTGGCCTGATGGCTCTGATGGGACAGACATCAACTCCCTATGCCGCTCCCACAATGAACGTGTGGTGGCTGTAGCGGACGACTTCTGCAAAGTGCACCTTTTCCAGTATCCGTGTGCTCGAGCCAAGGTGAGGCCTTGGGGGACCGTTGGGTCCAGGTGGGTAAGCATGGGATCTTGCCACTGCTGCAACTGACTTTTTTTCTGGTCCAGGCGCCAAGTCGTATGTACTCAGGCCACGGCAGCCACGTGACTAGCGTCCGGTTCACGCATGACGATTCGTACCTCGTCTCCCTAGGTGGCAAGGATGCCAGCATCTTTCAGTGGCGTGTGTTGGGCGCTGGGGGCTCTGGGCCCACTCCTGCCACGCCTTCTAGAACTCCCTCTCTGTCCCCCGCCTCCTCCCTGGACGTGTGATCAATGCTGGATGGCCTTGTCCCGCCGTGGCCAAAACACCTAGGACCAAGGGCAGTCCTTTTCCTGGGCTGGCTTTTTCTTTAACTTCAGTACATTCCCAATTGCGCATTTTCCTGGAGGGGCGAACCGCTCCATTGCAACACGATAATGACTTGCTGGCTGAGCCGGGCAACCCTTTGCCTGGTGAGGGGCAATAAAAAGAAAAAAAAAAAGTCACCGCCTGGTGTTTTGTGGAGTGCGGTGGGTACCTCAGGGGCCCAGTGGGTTGGTATAAAAAAAAAAAAAAGTGCAGGGCGGGAAGGGAAAAAAAACGGAGCTCGGACCAAATATGCAAATAACAGGCAAAGCAGCTTGCAAATAACCTCAAGAAGCGCGAGAGCGCGCGGGCGCCTTTGAGGCCACTGTCGGAGCTGCAGCAGCGACCCACAGTGCAAAGAGTTAAATTTGGCTCCCTACCGCCCTCGGGGGCGGGGTCGAGTTGCAACGGAAATAACCGAGCGCGGGGCCGCGGCTGAGCGAAAGGAGCCGAGTTCCTTCCGGAAGTGGCCGATCTGCGGGGTCTTGCTCTCCGACCTGAGCCGAGCGCTGGGCCTTGTTCTCCGTACCGGCCGAAGGTGTTCCGGAAGGAGGCGAACCCGGACGCGGGCAGGGCAAACCTTCCCAGCGGCTGGCACCACTCGACGTCTGCTGGGACTCGGTGAGGACGCTAGGAGCCGGAATCTGACTCCGGTCAGGCAGGAACCGAGCTCGTTCCGGAAGAAGCCGATTAGACCGGCGCCGGCCTCCGTGTCCCGGGCGTAGTGTAGCCGCGTCGTTGTTGTGCGAACAGTGATGAGCCGCGACGGCTGAGCGAGCAGAAGTGCCGGCTGCGCGGGTCCCATCGACACTTCCGCGAAGCGTCAGCCCCGCGCTGGGGGCATCGACTAAAGCCAAGCTTTGCCCCCGCGAGCCTCCCGGACCTCTTTGTGCGGCCGGAGGCGGCGGCGGGAACGGCCATGGCGGCTAACATGTACCGGGTGGGAGGTGAGTACTCCGGGCGGAAGAGGTTGTGGTCGGGACCAGGGAGACTCGGTGTCCGCAGGCGCGGGGGAGCCACATCTGGGGTCGTACGGGCCGCAGAGCCGACCGGAACCGGAACCGAGACCTATGGTTCCGCGGCGGCGCCGCTACCGGGAGCTTGCTTACAGCCGGAACACTGCTCTGAACCTGCGACAGGACCCCCGGGCGGGAAGTGGGCTTGGCTTGGAAGGGGCCCGAGTGACGGCGGGGCCCGCTGCGGGGGAGTCAGTCGCGCAGGGGTTTTCTTTTCTTTGGCGACTTGTGTTTTCAAAAAGGTGGGGCCTGAAGTGGAGTGAACAATTTACTCAATTCTCCGACACAGGGGTGCAACTCCAATGCAGAGTGGACGCCAGGGAAATCCTTGTTCTCTTCTCCGTCTCTCTCTCAATTTTTTTTTCTTTTTCGACTTTTTGTTTTTTCAAGACGGAATTACTCTGTGTTACATCTCTGAACACACTTTGTAAGACCAGGTTGGCCTCGAACTCTGCTTCTTTTTTTTTTTTTTTTCTTTCCGAGACAGGGTTTCTCTGTTGCTTTGGAGCCTGTCCTGGAACTAGCTCTGTAGACCAGGCTGGTCTCGAACTCACAGAGATCCGCCTGCCTCTGCCTCCCGAGTGCTGCCACCACCGCCCGGCTCTCGAGCTCTGCTTCTTGAGTGCTGGAATTAAAGATGTGTGTCACCAAGCCCAGTCTCTTGTTCTCATCTCTTAACTCTAACTTTTTGAGTGAGGATCTGACTTTAGAACTAGGTGTTAGGACTGGAGAGATGGCCCAGCAGTTAAGAGCACTAGCTGTTCTTCCAGAGGATCCGAGTTCAATTCTCATCACCCACATGGTAGCTCACAACTGTCTGTAACTCCAGTTCCACGGCTTATGACATCCTCACACAAACATACATGCAGGCCAAACACCAATGAACATAATAAGTTATACACATATATTATAACCCTGTCTTGAAAAAACAAAAAAGAAAAAGCCCAAAAAAAAAAAAAACAACCCCAAAACACCAAAAATCTAGGTGTTGCAAGGATGGGAGTAAAACTTTTTCTTTTTGTTTGTTTTTGTTTTTTTCTGAGACAAGGTCTCTGTGTAACCCTGGCTGTCTTGGAACTCGTGCAGTAGTCTAGGTTGGCCTCGAACTCACTGAGGTTCACCTGCCCCTGCCTTCTCCCACTGGAATTTAAGGCCTGTGCAACCTTCGGCTGGCTAATTTCTTTATGTTTTTTCTCCTTTTCCTTTTGCCTCCCAAGTGTTGGGAGATTTGTGCCACCACTGCCCACAAGCACTGCCCAGCTAATACTTACTTTGAGCTTTTCCTCTTGCACATCTCCGCATCTCTGCCTAGCATTTTGTCTTTTTTTTTTTTTTGGTCCACACAGATCTACTTCCTCTTCCGGGTGCTCTGATTTTCTTCTCTGATCTCGTTTTCCCCCACCCCCTTCCACAGATTACGTCTATTTTGAGAACTCCTCCAGCAATCCTTACCTGGTTAGACGGATTGAGGAGCTGAACAAGGTGAGTGGCGCAGAAACTCCTCCCACCACAGCCCTCTCTGTCTTCTGGAGTCTTTACCAGTGAAAGGGAGACCCTACCAGGCATAGAGCTTATCCAGGTGAACATTCATTCAGTGTGTGGAGGAAGGCTACCAAGAGCTTGGGGCAGCTTTATTATTCTCACCTCTGGGGGAGGGGAGAAGGAATTTTGTCTATTTTAATTTTTTTTTCTTTTCCTTAAGTATACGGGGTCTCTCTATTATGCAGTCTTGGCTGCCTGGAACTTACTATGTAGACTAGGCTGACCTTAAACTCTTGGAGACTCGCTCATTGGTCCTGGACTTGTCTTTGAATATTAAGTCTTTATTGCTAAGTTTTTGGTCTCTTCTGTATAGAGCACTTGGAGATACAGTGCTCTGTTGTTAGTGCCCCTCCACTTTCAAATGGCCAATTTTCATTGCCCCGTTTTTCTTCCTCCTTTAGACTGCAAACGGAAATGTGGAAGCAAAGGTTGTCTGTCTCTTCCGGCGAAGGGATATTTCTAGTAGCCTCAACAGCCTGGCTGACAGCAATGCTAGTGAGTCTTCATTCTTCCCCCTCTCCCCCTCCCCAGGATCTGAGGACTAGACATGTTCCTGCAGGTGCTTCCCCTGGTAACATGCCCAAGGCAGGGTGTGAGTTTGGGGGTGGGAGGCCTGTTGTTACATGCTGGGCTGGAAGCGGTGTGGGGAGACCATGATAAGGAAAGCCAGAATGTGGCTTATGTGTGTGAGAGGAGAGATATTTCGATAGGGAATGAAAAGAGCTTTAGAGAAGCGAGGCACGTGGTGACGTTTTGGGCACTTGGAGACAGTGGTTAATGAGTGATGGTCAAGGTGAAGAGGAAGATACTGTTTTACCAAGCCTGCATAATAGTGGGGGAGGGTTATGCTGTAGTCTAGAGGCCAAAGCCAAAAACATTGGAGACTTGAGAAACTAGGAGAAGGCAGGAAAGATCTCTTGAACTTTTCTCCTATTTCCTTCTCTATTCCAGTTAGCATCTGCCTTACTTTTTGCTTTGTCTGCATTCGCTTTATACATTTTATCTTCTAATTTTTTTCATTTAGATTTAACTTTCCCCCTTTTTTTCCTAAATTTTTCTCTTTTTAGGCTGTAATCATGAAAGGGTTAATGAGCTAGGCCTACCAAGTTTCCTGGCCCCTTGGGGTTTCTAGTCCCATCTGGCAGGGGCTGACCTTGGCTTTGTCCAATCAGAAGGGGTGAGGGGTGTGGTTCTCTTTGCCCTAGCCCTGAGTTTCCTAGTACACACCAGGAGAGGTGGAGTCTACTACACAGAGACACAGACCCCCCCCCCACTTGCTGTCTTACACCCAGTTCTTCGGGGGAACAATGTACCAAGTGCATAAGTTTTTATCCCCACCCAAAGTGGGGATAAGTTTGGCACTTAGCCAGGTTAACTGTTTCCACCAAGATTTCGGTGCAAGCTGCTGCCTCTTGAGGAAGGCGTTGGCACTGGTTTGAGCGGTGCTTTTCTTGAAAGCCCCATAAACTATTATTAACCAAGTAGAAAGAGAAGAAGAGTTAGGTTGCATGTGACGTTTCAGGCACAGCAGAGAGTCCTGAAGTATGAAGAGGAACTGGTAAATAAACCCTATGTGCTGTTCTTACATCTTAACTGGATTCTAGGACCTTACTTAGGCTGGTTGAGCCAGAAAGAGCTGAATGTGATGTGCATATCGCGTCTGTGTTTGTGCTTTATGAGGCGTGCCAGCATTGGCAGCTAGGTTTGGGGTGCATCTCTGTGGCATCCTTATTCATTTCTCCCCCTGATGAGACATAAGGCGGAAAGGGACAGCCTGGGAGGGTAAGGGCAAGCTGTCTGAGGAAAGTGAGACACAGCAGCTGAGGCAGGGTGTCATTTACCTGGACTGCCTCGTCACTCCAGAGTACCTTCTTTCCCAATTAGTCTCTGACTTTGTTTCTTCTTTCTTAATATTTATTTTAGGGGAGTTTGAGGAGGAATCAAAGCAGCCAGGGGTCTCAGAGCAGCAGAGACATCAACTAAAGCACCGAGAGCTTTTTCTTTCTCGGCAGTTTGAATCATTACCAGCCACCCACATAAGGTATAGAAGGATCGGGGTCCCTTGTGGCCTGTGTGCCCTTTAGAAGATGGAAAGAAGGGGTGGTGTATTGGAGATGATAGACAGAGGGTATGTGTACTCATTCAGTACTTTCTGGCATGTCTTAGGGGGAAGTGCAGTGTAACTCTCTTGAACGAAACAGATATCTTGAATCAGTATCTGGAAAAGGAGGTAAGGAGGTATTGTGAAAAGGGGAGGGGAGGGGATGTTGCCCTCTAAAGCGAAGAGGTAAAGGGTTGATAGAGCTCCCAGCTGGGGAGTCTGGATGGCCTTCACTGTCCACGTGGATTCCTGCTCACCAGCCTCCTCTCTCCTCATTTTTAGGACTGCTTTTTTTACTCACTGGTATTTGACCCTGTGCAGAAGACACTTCTAGCTGATCAAGGGGAGATCAGAGTTGGTTGCAAATTTCAAGCTGAGATTCCAGATCGCTTGGCAGAGGGTAAGCAACAGAAGTGCTTGAACATAAGTTTCTATGAATCACATGACCTGGGTGTCTGCACAATCTGCTAGGTTTTCTGTTGTGACCCTGACAGAATGGGACTTAGGAACCTGAAAGAGACAAATGAGCACAACTGGGAGGGGAATTCTGCGGCTCAATATGGCTGATAGAAGCAGGTGGATGTCTATGAGTTTGAGGTCAGGCTGGTCTATGGAACGAATTCTGGGACAGCCAAGGCTACTTAGAGAAAACCTGTCATGGGAAAACAACAACAAAAAAGAAAAGAAAAAGGGGGGAAAAAGGTGGGTGGTGTATAGCCCAAGCAGAGAAGCAGAGTCTTTGAGAGTGAATAAAGATGAGTTCTTTCCCTCTCTCTCCCTCGCTGCTGCTGCTGCTGCTTGGTTCCTCAGGCGAATCGGATAATCGAAACCAACAGAAGATGGAGATGAAAGTCTGGGATCCAGACAACCCTCTCACAGATCGGCAGATTGATCAGTTTCTCGTGGTGGCCCGGTGAGGGTGGGTGGATCAGGAAGATGGGCTGGGGAGGAATGAACTCAGTTCTGAGGCTCCTCTGTTTAAAAGTGGGCTGTGTTAGCCGGGGGCTGTGGTGGCACGCCCTGCCTTTAATCCCAGCTGTGAGTTCAAGACCAGCCTGGTCTACTGAGCAAGTTCCAGGACAGGCTCCAAAGCTACAGTGAAACCCTGTCTCGAAAAACTAAAAAAAATAAAATAAAAAAGTGGTGGGCTTTGTTTTGGGTCTGGGTGGTGGTTTTTTTTTGTTTTGTTTTGTTTTTGTTTTTGTTTTCTCTGTAGTTCCTGAACCTGCTTGAACTTTTTTCTTCCCTTCTTGACTTGTCACTCTTTCCTCAGAGCTGTGGGAACCTTTGCGAGAGCCCTAGACTGCAGCAGCTCCATTCGGCAGCCGAGCTTGCACATGAGTGCGGCTGCTGCGTCCCGAGATATTACCCTGGTGAGCACAAGTTGGTGGTAGCAGAGCACATGGGGCAGGAGGGAGGGAGTCATGAAGAAGTAGGAGTACTTAAAGAGCAGCAAGTCACCAGCTTTGTTCTGTTTTTGGTAGTTCCATGCTATGGACACATTACAGAGGAATGGCTATGACTTGGCCAAGGCCATGTCAACCCTGGTGCCACAGGGGGGCCCAGTGCTCTGTCGCGATGAGATGGAGGAGTGGTCTGCTTCTGAAGCCATGCTGTTTGAAGAGGCTCTGGAGAAGTATGGGAAGGATTTCAATGATATCCGCCAGGACTTTGTAAGTGAATAGGACTAGAAAAGATGAGAACAGGGAGTCAGGACCTAGGGCCAGATGCTATCTCATCCTCTGTTTGCTGCTCTTCTTAGCTCCCCTGGAAGTCACTTGCAAGCATAGTCCAGTTTTACTACATGTGGAAAACCACAGATCGGTATATTCAGCAGGTATGGGTTAGTGCTGGGAGGCGGGCCAGAGACCACCTGCTTACCTCTCTGCCTTTTGGTTTGTTTGGTTTCACCTGGATCTCTTTGGATTTTCCCTTCTAACAGAAAAGATTGAAAGCTGCTGAAGCGGACAGCAAATTGAAACAGGTCTACATCCCCACCTAGTAAGTGTGGCATGGCAGGGAGGGGAGAATGTCCCCTTCCTCTCCCAGTTTGTGTTTTCCTTAGTGGTTGGGGGTGAGCAGGAGGCAGAAGCAAATTGTAGAAGCTGTAGCTCAGTGCTAAGCATGGGCTTATCATGCACAAGGTCCTAGGTTCAGTCCCCAGCATTCCAGAGAGAGTAAGTGGGGTGGTAGGAGAGAGAGGACAGACAGAAGTGAGTTATTTCCTCAATCAGCTTCTACGTTCTTATTTCCTTCCTTAGTACGAAGCCAAACCCTAACCAGATCATTTCTGTGGGTTCAAAACCTGGCATGAATGGGGCTGGATTCCAGAAAGGCCTGACGTGTGAGAGCTGCCACAGTGAGTTTCAAGGAGGGACAGGGATGCTGGGGTTGGGTGGCCTAGGAATTTGAGGAGATCTGGTAGTTTGTTTTCTGGCAGCACATTAACCCTGTCTCTGTGCTCCCGTAGCCACACAGTCTGCCCAGTGGTATGCCTGGGGCCCACCTAACATGCAGTGCCGCCTTTGTGCTTCCTGTTGGATTTATTGGAAGAAGTATGGGGGACTGAAGACCCCAACCCAGCTTGAAGGGGCTGCTCGGGGTACCACAGTAAGAATCACTGGGTAGGAGCTGGGTGTGGTGATTAAGGCAGGTAGGTGTCTGAGTTTGAGGCCAGCCTGGTATATATAGTAAGTTCCAAGTCAGCCCGGGCTGCATAGTAGACGCTGTCTTAACAAACAAATAGAAACCACTGTAAGAACAGGTAGGGGACGGGGAGAGTGGTGGCCATACAGATGTGAGCTTTAGGCAAAGATCAGAAAACTTCATGCCTTACGCGGAGACAGTCAAATGGGCAGGGGCACTTGCAAGGGTTGGGGAGCAAGGAAGGTTGGGTAGAGTGTCAGTAAAGAGATAAACAAATCAGTTTGTTGTCTGTGGGAAGTGGAGGCAAGAACTGCAGTGTTGACTTGCCATTTTTCTTTTTCATATGTCATTGCTCCAGGAACCACACTCGAGAGGTCATTTATCCAGACCCGAAGCTCAAAGTCTTTCCCCCTACACAACTAGTGCTAATCGGGCTAAGTTGCTGGCTAAGAACAGGCAAACTTTCTTGCTCCAGACCACAAAACTGACTCGTCTTGCCAGACGGATGTGCAGAGACCTGTTACAGCCAAGAAGGGCTGCCCGAAGACCCTATGCACCTATCAATGCCAATGCCATCAAGGCAGAGTGTAAGGACTGGTGTGGTATAATACTAACGATTGAGTTCAGAGTTGCTCTGGCCAGAGAGAGACTGTTGTTTAATGACAATAGGGATAGTAGGCCACGGAGGGTATATTGTAGGTAAGATTTAACTCTTGCTGGGAAATGGTGGCACACACCTGTAATCCTAGCACTTAGAAGGCAGAGGCATATCTCTGAGTTTGAGGCCAGCCTGGTCTACAGAGCAAGTTCCAGGACAGACTCTAAAGCTACACAGAGAAACCCTGTCTCAATACCAGAAAAACAAGAGAAAAAAAAGAGAAGATTTAACTCTTGGCCCTAGAAGAGGCCTGAATAGTGAAGTTCCTTCAGAAGTTTTGATTTGCCATGCCTGGTGGTGCATGCCTAGAATATAAGCACTTGGAGGCTGAGATAGGCTGTCACTACCTATCAGACTGGTCTAGAATGAGCTCTAGACCAGCCTGGGTTACATAGTAGGACCCTGTTTCAAGTAGGCTAAGCATTGTGATACATGCCTAGAACCCAAGCACTGGGGAAGCAGAGTCAAGAGAATGATGGCAAGTTCTAGACCAGCCAGGGCTACACAGCAAGACCATTTCCAACAGCCAGAACAAAACTGCAGACTGTCCAGAGGCTTTTGTCTTTCTCCAGGCTCTATCCGACTTCCCAAGGCTGCCAAGACGCCACTGAAAATTCACCCTTTGGTGCGACTGCCCTTGGCAACCATCGTTAAAGATCTAGGTATGGGATGGGAACCATACTGGATCCATCTACTGGTGGGTGGGAGGTGGTGTCAGCTGCCAGTCATTTTCCTATCCAAGAGCCTTTTCTTCCCCCTGAGTTTTCCTTTCCTACTGAGAAGAAACTATGTGTATGCCTTTTTGTTTTTTTTTTTTGGTAGTAGTGCTGTAGATCAAAACCCAGAACCTCATGTATTCTGGGCAAGTGGTTTACTATTGGGCCCCATTACTGGCACAGTAACGACTTTTCTTAATTATTTTGTGATCTGAAAAGATCACAGTGTCATATTTGAAATATGAGTAAGTAGTTTGATAGGCCTTTTCCTCCACTACAGGCGGCCAGGGTAGAGAGGGAAGAGAATGGTAAGGAAAGTACATAGACAAGAGAAGGTATCAACATTTTCTGTTTCATCCCCCTCCACCCTGGCAGTGGCCCAGGCACCTCTGAAACCAAAAACACCTCGGGGCACCAAGACGCCAATCAACAGAAACCAACTGACCCAGAACCGAGGCCTGGGGGGCATTATGGTGAAACGTTCCTACGAGACTGTAAGTTGACAGGAGGCTGGGAAAGCTGAATGGGTGGGCTTTTGTTTCTGATAGGAGTCTGAGGGAGGCCACACTTTCATTATGTTGCCCCATCCTTTTCTAGATGGCAGGGGCAGGGGTCCCCTTCTCTGCCAATGGAAGGCCTCTGGCCTCAGGGATTCGTTCAAGCACACAGCCAGCAGCCAAGCGGCAGAAACTAAACCCTGCTGATGCTCCTAATCCTGTGGTATTTGTGGCCACAAAAGATACCAGGTAGGGAGGGAATCCACTGTGGGAGGGGCTGAGAGACTGATAATCCAAGTTGGGGGGAATTAAAAGTAGGGGTATCTGAGAAAGATAGGTGCAGAAAAGAATGTGGGTACCAGAATTGAAGAATGCATTGTTGAGTCTTACCTGTGTGTGTCGGTGCTCATAAAGCCTCTCCCTGTTTCGTTTGCTCTTTTTGACCAGGGCTTTAAGGAAGGCTCTAACTCATCTGGAAATGCGCCGAGCTGCCCGGAGGCCCAACCTACCATTGAAGGTGAAGCCAACACTGATGGCAGTTCGGCCCCCTGTTCCTCTGCCAGCAGCCTCACATCCTGCCAGCACCAATGAGCCCATTGTTCTGGAGGATTGAGCATTTTGGGGAGGGAGGTGGGATGAAAGGTAGAGGGGTGGGTGCCCAGGGCATACAAACTTCAAGGAGGGAGGGAGGGTTGAAGCTGGTTGTGTGTGGCCTTGGAGGGGTTGGACGCCCTCTGGAGTGACTGCCAGTTAACTCCTCCTTTTTGGGCTTCTCCTGCCTGTGGCGGAGAAGCCTCCAGAAACTTGCCTATGTGTGTACCTACCCTATTTGGGGGCTGGGACCCACAGCTTGTTTGGACAGCTGGGGGAGGGGAGGGTTTTTTAATTTTTTAAAAATTTTACCTCCCTTTGTAAAAGGGATGGAGGAGGGAAGAGTAAACATATCAGGTGGTGGTACCTGGCAGGGAAAGGGGAAGTACACTGCCATGTCTGTCTTTTTTTCTTTGTTTTCTAATTGGGGGTTTCTCTTACTGTCCGGTGTCCGGACTTTCCTAATTAAGAGTTTGAGGGCCCTAAGCTGGCATCAAACCCAGGCCATGCTCACTCTTTCTTCCCTCCCTTTTCCCCCTCTGCCTTTTATATGCCAATTCTCAGAAATAAAGATCTTTTGTCCGTTTTTTAACCTCGGATTCTGTAATTGGTTCTTATAGTGCTGAATAAAAAGCTGTTTTCTTCAGCTCCTCGGGCTCAGCTGTTCTCTGCTGCTGGTGTGTGTGTGTGCGTGTGCGGGGTGTCTTTGAGAGGGAAAATAGAGGACAAAGGACAATGAAAGAAGTACAGATGGTGCTTGTTCTCGGAACAGCTTTTTGAGACATGCAGCGGGACTGTGAGGTAGTCTGTGCCAGCTATCCTTGTGGGATTCTAGCATCTCCCAGTGTGCTGGGGCACAAGCAGCATCTTGGTCTAGATTCACTCAAAGCTCTAATGGCTCTGAGTCTCCACAGAAGGGTGTGAGAATGTCTTCCTGTTAGCCTTTTGGTGCTAAGGAATTGATCCTAGGGCCTGGTGTGTGCTAATCAAGTGCTCTGCTACTTAGCTACCTACATCTTCAGCCCTTCCTTCACTTCCCTTTAGGCATTCGAGGAAAGCTAGCAGCCATGGTCAGATGCATCACACCAGCTGGGCAGCGTTGACACATGCCTTTAATCCCAGCACTTGGGAGGCAGAGGCAGGCAGACCTCTTTAAATTCAAGGCCAACCTGGTCTACAGAGGGAGTCCCAGGATAGCTAGGGCTACACAGAGAAGCCCTGTCTTGAAAACAATAAAAGATTCATCCCGCCTTAGTCGTGGGTGTGTTACTGCAGGACTTTACAGTTCAAACAGTGATGTGCATATTTACAGATTGCCACTTCAGGGTTCGTACACCCAGTGTTCGCACCTGCCCCTTCTGTAGAGTGTGTTTTTGGTTTGGTCTGCTCTTTTGGTTTGGTGTTAAGGATCAGATACCTGAGCAGGGTCCGTAGAACAGTTGGAAAGTTCAACCAATTCTCCTTAAACACTTTAGAGATAGAAGGGCCTCATTATGACTCAGGCAAGGTCACAGACTGGTTTTCTGCCCAAGTCCACTGTTCTAATAATCACATGACAAGCTGCTGGGCCCTCCCGATAGCCCTTCCATTTCATTAAGGTCCCTCTGCTCAGCTCATAGTCTCTCCTGTTTTTGAACGTACAAGACTGATTCCTGTGCCTGACGGGATCCGCGGCACTTCCCAGCCTACCTCCTTGAATAAGGGTTTATCCCTTACCCCTGTAGTCTGTTCTTCATTTTACTGCCTTGAAATGTGCCTCGGTAATATACTTCATACAGGCTACAACTGTGTAAGAAACTTTGGGATAGTAGCAATTCGAGTTGAAGTTCAGTCCAGGTGAATGGGAGTAGGGGGGCAGGACGGACAGCGCCGAAAACCCTGTTTTGCAGAAGGATCCGGCTGAAGAGAAAGGAAGTGACCTGAGGATGTGAGAGTCCCTGAACTCTACAAGGCAAAGGATTGGAAACACCCACCCTTTGCTTCTATTCGCAGGGTGAAATAAAAGCACGAGGGTGCAATTGTGTAGTGAAATGAAGGCTCAGATCGCTTGCCACCACTTGGCAAAGAAGGGGCTGTGCTGTCAAGAAGCAAGCCCGCTTTTGTGGCTGCTTAATGAATATTCACGATTCTTCGGGCCAATCAACGCAGGAATGGAGCGGAGCATGCCAACTAGTTAATCGTAGGCCAATAAGCGTCGTCGATGGGCGGATTTTCCTAAATCTGACTTAGAACAGGAACCCTCAACCCTAGGAACAAAGTTTCTGGAGGAATATGCTAGCACCGGACACAAACGTCACTTCCTACAGCACTGGCGGAAGTGGCTTTCCCACACATTGCGATCTTTAGCTGTGAGTTCTGGTGGCGGCTGGTAGCTGAAGAGGTTGTAGGCGGTCCATACCGGAGAGTCGCTATGGCGGCGGTGGATTCGGATGTTGTATCGATGCCTCGTGGCCGCTTTCGCTGCTGCCTCTGCGACATTACTACAGCCAACCGTAAGCGGTGGCTACTGAGGGAAAAGGGGAGGTTGCAGGTTTTCATTTTCAGGTGTTAGTGAAAGTTAGGGTTATGTAGGTTATAGTTTTTGCTAGCGCTAGGGTCATCCACCTCTGTTTTTATTCAGCGCGTCCCAGGGCATTGGAGAGCTGGGAAAGTCACACGTTCTACCCACTCTATGCAAAATCTCCATAGTGCAAGTTTCATTATTCCTTTTGAGACATCATCTACTGGTGATCTCTGCTCTGTGTCTGGTGCCTTGGTGGTCTCTGGAGTCGGGAAAGGGATTCAGGAATTCATTGGCTGGACTGAGACAGTTTCAGTACCCCGTGGCTAGGTTTGCAGAGCTGCGACGGTTCAGGCAGGGCAGTTGTTGAACTGGAGACTCCCAGTAGAGAATCTCTGCAGAGGCGAGGAGTGAAACGGCATGGCCTGAATGAGCGCCCAAGGGTTTCGAAAGGTGGACTGAGTCATTCATTGACACCGAAAAGGAGCTCAGTGACATATCAGCTCCCCCACGTTTGATGTCTGGAATGTGGTCTCCCCTAAACAGGGTCCTCTGGTGTTTTCCTTGTGAATGACAACACCCCCTCCCCACAAGCCCTCTGGCCAAGCCAGAAATGTAGGAGCTTTCCTCCTCCATGTACTTCCACGGAATCAAGGAGCTGACTGCTAATACGAATAGCTAATTTCCCATGCTTACCTCATGCCAGATGGCCAGAGCTGTACACGAGCGACACCTGTGGGGTAGGCACTGCCATTTCCATCATATATGAGAAACTGACACATTGGGAACACCCAGTATTTATCTGAGGATTAGGGCCCCAGACAAGTTACGTGTTAATTCCTCTACAGTGTGCGTTGTTGCTCTGCTTAATGCATGTTGTTGGCTTAAGAATGACCTGCACTGGGGACTGGAGAGATGGCTCAGTGGTTAAGAGCATTGCCTGCTCTTCCAGAGGTCCTGAGTTCAATTCCCAGCAACCACATGGTGGCTCACAACCATCTGTAATGAGGTCTGGTGCCCTCTTCTGGCCTGCAGACATACACACAGAATATTGTATACGTAATAAATAAATATTAAAAAAAAGAAAACGACCTGCACTGTTAGCCGTTTCTCTTGAAATCAGAGAATGCACTGTGTAGAAAAAGGGAAAGAATATCAAATGTGGAAGGAGCTACATCTCTGTCCAAATGTCACCCTTTGTGAAGGAAGAGAGCAGAGGGAGGGGATAGGTACACTAAGGGATACTTAATGTCTCACCCTTGCCTCTACAGGACCCAGCCTAGATGCCCACTTAAAAGGCCGGAAGCACCGGGATCTCGTACAGCTACGAGCTACCAGAAAGGCCCAGGGACTTCGAAGTGTGTTTGTCAGTGGCTTTCCCAGGGATGTGGGTTCTGCTCAGCTTTCTGAGTATTTCCAGACATTTGGCCCTGTGGCCAATGTTGTCATGGACAAGGACAAGGTAAAGTGAGTTGCTCTGGGATTAGTGTGTCAGATGGGTTTGCCTCATGAAAAGAGAGGAACCAGCAGCCTTTTGGCAGCTTCCTAATGTAGCTTGTCCTTGGTAGACATTTCAGAACTTAGAATAGCTTAGTTTTAGGAATTTCTGCCACCTCCTTTTCTCCTTGGATTTAATCCATTCACTAGAGTTAATTATGGAGGACTTGTTTATCAAACATTGTATTAGTTTTGCTTGCTTGGTTTTTTTTTTTTTTTAAACAGGATCTCATCATGTAATTCTGGGTTTTACCGTGTAACTCTGGCTGGCTAGGAGCCAGAGATCCACCTGTCTCTGCCTACCTGATGCTGGAATTGAAGGCGTGGCCGAGCTTCTTGCCCTATTCCCTCTTACCTGCCACCCCCCCTTTTTTTCTTTCAGATCTAGGGATTGAACATGGAGGCTTTTGAATGTTAGGAGAGTGACCTCTGTCTGTCTCCAAACCATCCCCATATCCCTTATTAATCTCTTCCTATCTGTGTCATGCCTGTGTACTGACGAGACATCTGTAATTTTTTGTATATGATACGAAGTAAGGGTCCTACATTTTTTTGCTTACGACTATCCAGTTGTCCCATATAATTTATTTATAAGCCCATTTTTTCCCCACTGATCTTATTATCCTGTTGGAACCTAGCTGACTATATGTAGGGGTTTATTTGCTGGTAGCAGTACATTTCTCTTCATGTCAGTATATCTTTATGCTGGCACTATGGTATTTATTACTACACAGAGTGTCTCTTCTTTTGGGGGCGGTATTCGATATAGGGTTTCCCAGTAGCTATGGAGCCCATCCTGGAACTCGATCTGTAGACCAGGCTGGCCTTGAACTCGCAGAGATCTGCCTGCCTCTGCCTCTGTAGTGCTGGGAATAAAGGCATGCGCCACCACTGCCTGGCCAGAGTGCCTCTTTATGGGAACAGATGACGTAAAAGAATGTGCACTTTTACCCACAAGCAGTCATGCTTGCCTCACTCCTGCTAATGTTTTGCCTTTAAAAAAATTTATCTCAGCCGGGCGGTGGTGGCGCACGCCTTTAATCCCAGCACTCGGGAGGCAGAGGCAGGCGGATCTCTGAGTTCGAGGCCAGCCTGGTCTAGAAGAGCTAGTTCCAGGACAGGAACCAAAAGCTACGGAGAAATCCTGTCTCAAAAATTAAAAAAAAGGGGGCTGGAGAGATGGCTCAGTGGTTAAGAGCATTGCCTGTTCTTCCAAAGGTCCTGAGTTCAATTCCCGGCAACCACATGGTGGCTCACAACCATCTGTAATGAGGTCTGGTGCCCTCTTCTGGCCTGCAGACATACACACAGACAGAATATTGTATGCATAATAAATAAATATTTAAAAAAATTTAAAAAAATTTATCTCAGTTATTAATATTCAGCTCTGTTCAGCTCACCCAAATCATAGCAGCCTAGCTATCATATTGTTGCTAATCCTAAATTTAGCTAATGCTAAATTCCTTGAAGACAGGGCTTATTAGTTTTTGTGTTTATATTAGCAGTAGCAGGGTTTTTAGAAAATCTCTTAGAGTTTGGTGCTGAGACTTGAATCTAAGAGTTCATGCACACTAGAGAACTCCTCTACCAGTGAGCTGCGTTCTGAGTCCAACATGGATTCTTTTTAAACTTTTCCTATGTGTACACATTCATGATCGGTCCATGGTGCAAATGTGGGCGTCAGAGGACAACTTTTAGGAGTCTGTCCTACTGTTTGTTCAGGGGATTGGACTCAGGTGATGAGGTTTGGTGGCAAGCACTTTACCCCAATATGGATTTTTTTTTTAGAGAGGTTTGTGTATGGGTGTCTGTGGTTATGTGTGTGAGTACAGGTGCCCTCTGAGACCAGAAGAGGGCGTTGGATTGTATAGAGCTGGAGATACAGGTGGTTGGTTTAGAGCTGTCTACCGGTGTTGGGAACTGAATTCCAGTCTTCTGCAAGAGCAGCAAGTGCTCTTTCTTACCCATGGAACCATTTCTCCAGAATTCCACATATGGACCCCCTGCCATGGATTCTTGTTTAAAGAGTCAGCTAGAAAAGAACTATACTTTTTTTTTTTCATGTGGTTTTTTGAGACAGGGTTTCTCTGTATCTCTGGCTGTCCTAGAACTCACTTTGTAGATCAGGCTGGTCTTGAATTCACAGAGTTCTGTGTCTGCCTCCTGAGTGCAGGGGATTAAAGGTGTGTGCCACTATGTCTGGCTAAGTTTTTTTTTTTTGTTTTAAATTAGGTATATGTGTGTTTGTCTGTGTGTGGATTTGTACACAGGTGCCTTTGATTCTAGGAGAAGGAACTGAAGTCATGGGTGACTGAGAGCTAGTGGGTGCTGGGACCAAACTCCTAACTGCTAAGCCATCTTTCTAACCCCTTTAAATTTTTTTTATTGCATTTTAATTTTTTTAAAGACTAACCATGTGTATGAGTTTTGCCTGCATGTGTGTAGGTGCCTGGTGCCCTTAGAGGTGAGAAGAAGGCACTGTATCCCCGAGAACTGGAGTAACTGATGGTGTGACCTGCTGTGGAGGTGCTGGGAGCCAAATTCAGATCCCTGAAAAAGTAATAAGTGCTCTTAACCTCGGAGCCATCACTCCAACCCTTTAATTACATCTTATTTATTTAGTGTGTGTGTGCGTAGGGGAGCAGGGGGACATGCATGGCACAGAGATGGAAGTCAGAGAACAACTTTGAAGAGTCAGTTCTTTTCTTCTACCATCTGGGAGCCGGGGGCTCAAATTCAGATCATTAGGTTAGGTGGCAAGTGCCTTTGTCACCTGAGCCATCTCACCAGGCCTGCCTTCTACCTCCTGTACCACCAAGCATGACTAGTTGGGTCTTATTTTAACCTGTGAAATCAAGTCATTGTGAAATATAATACATGACATTTTAACTGATAGCCAGGAATAAAAATGTGTAAGAATAAAGACAACTCATCTAACTAAATACATTCCCTTTTTACAAGAACAGCAAGTAATATTCTCAGTATATGGGTTGGTTCCCATTTCAAAGATTCTCTTCTGTTAAAACATGCTTGAATTCTTTCTGTTGTGTGATTTGCCAGGGGGTGTTTGCCATCGTGGAGATGGGAGATGTGAGTGCACGGGAGGCTGTCCTATCACAGTCCCAGCACAGGCTGGGGGAACGTGCACTGCGTGTCCGGCCGAGGGAGCAGAAGGAGTTCCAGAGCCCCGCCTCCAAGTCTCCCAAAGGAGTGGACTCAAATAGTCACCAGATGGCCCAAGCACTAGCCGAGGCCCCAGATGTGGAGGCACAGATGGTAAAGCTTGTGGAACTGAGGGAGTTGTCTGAGGCAGAGCGGCAGCTTCGGAATCTTGTTGTAGCCCTGATGCAGGAGGTCTTCACAGAGTTCTTCCCTGGTGAGTGCCCTGCTCTGAGTCTAAGCTCTCCTCACACCTGTGTTGGTCTGCCTGCCCCTGTGTTTGAACCCTCAGTCCTCCCTCAGCTTTAGATGTTTCATTTGCTTGCTCTTCCATCTTTGTACCCCAGTATATTTTCTCTTGAACGTCCTGCACATCCGTCTTTTTTACCCCTCTTTATTATTGATGTGTGTGCACAGGTGACACACATGCCTCTGGAGGTCAAAGGGTAACTTTCAGGAGTTGGTTTTCTTTTCTACCACATGGGTCTTGGGGAATGAACACAGGTTATCAGACCTGGTGGCAAGTGCCTTTACCTTCCGAGCCATCTTGCTGACCCCGCACTCTTTTGACCTCTATTCTTTGGCACCTAGGCTGTGTGGTCCATCCTTTTGGCTCTTCTATAAACAGCTTTGATGTTCATGGCTGTGATCTGGACCTCTTCTTGGATCTGGGTGATATGGAAGAGACTCAGGTGAGTGAGCAGGGGAGTTTGTAGTCATGTGACTTTGGGCAAACTCATGCTTTTTAGTTTCCTGATTATAAAAGAGGCATGACAGTACTGATCGAGAAGTGTTACTAACTGTGGACATGTGGATGTGGATTTGCATTGGAAAGAGTGAAAGTGAGTTGGCATGGGGTGGGCGACAGTTGTGACAGGAAGGTAAAACATTTCAGAATTCTGTTACTGGATTTTGTTTATGGATTTTCTCTCTTTCTTTCTTTCTTTCTTTCTTTCTTTCTTTCTTTCTTTCTTTCTTTCTTTCTTTCTTTCTTTTTTTTGTTTTTTGTTTTTTGTTTTTTCGAGACAGGGTTTCTCTGTGGTTTTGGAGCCTGTCCAGGAACTAGCTCTTGTAGACCAGGCTGGTCTCGAACTTACAGAGATCCGCCTGCCTCTGCCTCCCGAGTGCTGGGATTAAAGGCGTGCGCCACCACCGCCCGGCTATGGATTTTCTTTCTGAGATAGGGTCTTACTCATAGTCCTGGCTGGTTTGTAACTTGCTATGTAAACCAGGTTGTCCTAGAACTCAAAGAGACTGGCCTTCCTCTGCCTCCTAAGGGCTGGGATTAAAGGCATTCAATGCCATGTTCACCCTTGTATGTGATCTTATTTGGAGAAAATATATAAAAAGATATACAGAAAGGTAATTTGGGGATTATCTTTTTGCTTATCTGTATAGAGGGGTGGTTGAAGCTAAGTATCCCTAACTGGCCTGGGACTTGCTATGTAGACCAAACTGGGATTGCAGGTATGTGCCACGATCAGGTCTTTGAGTTTTGTAATATGTAACTTACAGATTTGTTTCTGTAATATCAAAGTTGTGTTTTCTTTTTTCTTACACAGAGTTCGTTTTTTTTAGAGCAGTTCTAGGTTCTTAGAAAAGTTGAGTAGAAATAGAATTCCTGTAGATCTTCTTCCTCTAGAGAGGGCTGCTGTGTTCTTTGTTGGCCTGGAGTTGAACCCAGGGCCTTTGCACACGCACGTGTCTGTTTACATGTCTGTGCACCACATGCACACTTGATGCTTCTGGAAGTCATAAGAGGGCGTCGGATCCCTTGAGTCACAGTGGATGTTAGCCACTGAAGTTGGTTCCTCTGCAAGAAAGCCCTGTAACTGCTGAGCTGTCTTATTTTTTTTTTTAAATATTTATTTATTATGTATACAATATTCTGTCTGTATGCCTGAAGGCCAGAAGAGGGCGCCAGACCTCTTTACAGATGGTTGTGAGCCACCATTTGGTTGCTGGAAATTGAACTCAGGACCTTTGGAAGAGCAGGCAATGCTCTTAACCACTGAGGCATCTCTCCAGCCCTGTCTTATTTTTTTTAATTCTTTTTTTTTTTTTTTAAGATTGTTCTATTTGTTATGTATACAGTATTCTGCCTGCATATATCCCTATAGATATATAGAAGGCATCATATTTCATTATTGATGGCTCTGAGTCACCATATGGTTGCTGGGAATTGAACTTAGGCCCTCTGGAAGAACAGCTAGTGCTCTTAACCTCTGAGCCATCTCTCCAGCCCGAGCTATCATATTTTTAAAATAGAGTTTTAACTATATAGTCCTGATTGCCCTGGTACTTACTATGTAGCTCAGGCTGGCCTCAAACTGTTGATCCTTCTGCCTCACCCTACCAAGTGCTGGGATTATAGGCATATGGCACCACTTCCAGTTAGGATTGGTAGTTAGAAATGTGTTCTACCACACTGGACTCCATATTTTTTTTAGTTTCATATTTTTTTTTTCAAGACAGGGTTTCACTCTTTAGCTCTGGCTGTCCTGGAACTTGTTCTGTAGACCAGGCTGGCCTCAGACTCACAGAGCTCCACCTGCCTCTGGCTTCCGAGTGCTGGAATTAAAGGCATGAGCCATCACCACCCAGTTGTACATTGTTATAATAATAATAATAAATAATAATATTTTTGTTGTTGTTATTGCTTTTCAAGATAGTGTTTCTTTGTGTAACAGTCCAAGCTGTCCTGGAATTTGCTTTGTAGACCAGCTTGGCCTTGAGCTCACAGAGATCCACCTATCTCTGCTTCCCAAGTGCTGGGATTAAAGGCATGCACCACCACAATTGGGTATAAACTTTTTTTTTTTAAGTGTTTGGTTTTATTTTTTTTAAGATTTTTTTATTTTAAATGATTAGCCCAGGCTGGCCTTGAACTCGTGATCCTCCCTGTCTATGCCTCCTATAGCAAATCCTACCGATGTGTGCCACTACAACTGACTTTTTTTTTTAAATTTATTTATTTATTTATTATGTATACAATATTCTGTCTGTATGTATGCCTGCGGGCCAGAAGAGGGCACCAGACCTCATTACAGATGGTTGTGAGCCACCATGTGGTTGCTAGGAATTAAACTCAGGACCTTTGGAAGAGCAGGCAGTGCTCTTAACCTCTGAGCCATCTCTTCAGCCCCCCACAACCGGCTTTTTAAAGATTTATTTACTTATTATGTATACATTGTTCTGGCATGTACGCTTACACACCAGAACAGGGCACCAAATCCCATTATAGTTGGTTGTAAGCCACCATGTGTTTGCTGGGAATTGAACTCAGGACCTCTGGAAGAACAGCTAGTACTTTTAACCTTTGAGCTATCTCTCTAGCCCCTCGGCTATAACTTTTTAAAAAGCATATGGGGCCATATCCAATGCAGGCCCAACCCAGGCCACATATCCTTTGCTCCAGTCCAGGCCTGGTAAGTTTCTCTTCCCCTCTCAACAAAGAAGTGTCTTTTTGAACACAGAGATCATTATAGAAAGCCACAATTGGTCACAATGCAGAGAACAACTGACCAAGGGGTCTTAGCCCCAACTGAGAAACTACAGTACAACTCCTACACTTCAGGCTCAGGGAACACTGAAAAAGAGAGGGAAGACTGTAAGAACCAAGAACACGATGATTATGTGTAGTATGGAGGATGCTTGTTGGTTGCTGGATGCTCAGCCCTGAAATAATCACACAGAAACTGTATTAATTAAATCACTTGGCCTATTAACTCTAGCTTCTTATTGGCTAGCTCTTTTATCTTAAACTAACCCATCTCCATTAATCTGTGTATCACCATGAGGCTGTGGCTTACAGGGTAAAGTTCCGGCATTTGTCTCCAGAGGGGCTACACGGCTTCTCACTGACTCTGCCTTCTTTTTCCCAGCATTCAGTTTAATTTTCCCCACCTAGCTCTACTCTACCCTATCAGGCTAAGGTAGTTTCTTTATTAGCCAATGGTATTCACAGCACACAGAAGGGAATCTCACATCAATTGTGTTTTCCATGTATTACGGAAACACTATACCCATGAAATGTCAACAATATGGCTGCCCAAATGAAGTCAGCAGGTTGTATTTTTATAATTATCCACTTATACATATGTAACAATAATCAAAAACAGGCTATGAATTTGAGGGGGGAAATAGGAACAGTTAGAGGGAGAGGGAAACAGTGTAAATATAGTACACATAAATCTCTGAGTCTGAGGCCAGCCTGCCCCACAGAGTGAGTTTCAGGACAGACAGGACTACATAGGGAAACCCTGTCTCAAAAAACCACACACACACAAACACAAAGTTTACTTTGTGTGTTTTGGGGGTGGGGTAGCATGTGGAGGTCAGAAAACAACTTTGGGTGTGGCCTTTTCCCTGTCCACGTTGGCATGTTCATTGGTGCCTTTGTTTAGCTCACATTTGGGCAGTTATGTTGGTTGATGAGACTTATGGGTGTAGCTTTTGACGCAAGCTCCCTGATCTTCTGGCACTTGTAATCTTTCCATTTCTTCATTTACAATGTTCCCTGAGCCTTAGATGAAGGAGTGTTTTGTAGATGTAGCCATTGGGACTGGGCTTCACAGCTTTGCATTTTGAGTAGCTGTGGATAGTCTATTGCAAAGAGAAAAGACTCCACTTATCTGTGGGTTTAAGGACAAATGTTTAGATTGCAGTTAGGGATTGTAGGGGCTGTAGGTTCTCCTCCAATATCCATGACTTCACTGGCACCAAATGGTTTAGAGGTTTTCATTCCCAGGCATAGTTGCCCTCTTGTTGAGCAGGTCTTAAGTCCGGTTAGAAAGCTGCTAGTTACTGTCAAGGTGTGTGCCACTACCACACCCTTAGGGTTATCGTGCCATGCTGGCTGTCCGTGTGGATCATAGGTGGCATAGCTGGGTAGGACTGCTGGCTGCCTCCCTCCTTTGATAGCTTGCATGGTGTCTTCTGGGTACCATGAAAGCTAGTCCTCAGGGAGGGGACATTCAGGTCAGTTCCAGCTCAGGGGTCTCAGCTGCAGATGGTGTCTTCTGCAGTAGGCGCTTACCTTCTACTTCTGGAGGTGGGAGGGCAACCAAGGGCAACAGCAGTAGGCTGTATGTGTTCGATATCTTTGGACATCTCTGGTTGTCAGGCAAATTGAAAGAATGACTCTGAATCCCAGCACTTGGGAGGCCGAGACAGGAGAACTGTGAAAGTTAAAGGCCATGGGGCTGCTCTTTCCAGAGGACCAGGCTTAGAGTTCCAGCATAAACATGGCATCCTATACTGTACAACTCCAGTTCCAGGAATTTGATGCCCTTGTTTGACCTTCATAGGTGTTGAATGCATGTGGTGCAGACATATGCAGGTAATACACCAAACACATACAATAAAGACTACTGGTCTTGTTTGAGACAGGGTTTCTCTGTGTAATAGCCATCCTAGCTGTCCTGGAACTCACTCTGTAGACCAGGGTGGCCTTAACTCACAGAGATCTGCCTCCTGAGTGCTGGGATCAAAGGCATGTGCTGCCATTGCCTGGCTTCAGTGTGCTGTTGAGAATGGGTTATGCGAAGCTGCAGAGTAAAGGCTGCACACAGGGGACAGTGGAGGAGGAGGGACTCACTCCCTTTCGTTTCACCCACAGCCAGCCCCACAGGCTCCAGAGGCTCCAGAGGCTCCGTCCGTGGACTCAGCCCTTCCTCTTTCTCTGGATTCTCACGCAGTGGCCTGTACCCCAGCTTCTCCTTTAGACTCACCATCTCCAGCTTCTCTCCAAGATTCCGAGGCCTTGGACTTTGAAACCACATCTTCTCTGGCACCACAGACACCAGATTCTGCTTTGGGCTCTGACACTGTCACTTCTCCCCAGTCCCTGCCTCCAGTTTCACCACTGCAGGAGGATAGGGGAGAGGGGAAACTGGGGAAGGCCCTAGAATTAGCAGAAGCTTCAAAGGACGAGAAGGAGGAGGCGGCAGCAGTCCTAGAGTTGGTGGGCTCTATTCTTCGGGGCTGTGTCCCTGGAGTGTACCGAGTCCAAACTGTGCCCTGTGCCCGACGCCCTGTGGTGAAGTTCTGTCATCGGCCTTCAGGTCTTCATGGAGACGTCTCTCTCAGTAACCGGTACTTTCAGGTTGGGGTTGAGGAAGGCTGACTCTGAAGTCCTGACTTGGAAGGGCTTACACCTGCTGAATTGAGTTTTTTCTTCTTTGGTTCAGTCCTCCTTTCTGCCAATTACGTCACCTTCTATCTAGCTTCCATTTCACTGTTTGTTTTCTTTGGAATACTTTGTGTGAGAAGGGTCTTGCTCTGTCATCCAGACTGGCCTCCTGCTTACTCCTGAATCCTGGGATGACAGGGATGTGCTACTATTCTTCATTACTGCTATTTGTTACTGGTATTGTTTTTTAGGAGTCTTACTAAGTAGACCAGGCTAACCTTGCGCTCCAGAGGCCCACCTGCCTTTGCCTCCTCTGTTGGGGTTAAAGGCATAGGAAAGAGTTCTGTAGGCCGGGCGGTGGTGGCACACGCCTTTAATCCCAGCACTCCGGAGGCAGAGGCAGGCGGATCTCTGTGAGTTCGAGACCAGCCTGGTCTACAAGAGCTAGTTCCAGGACAGGCCCCAAAGCTACAGAGAAACCCTGTCTCGAAAAACCAAAAAAAACCCCCAACCAACCAACCAACCAACCAACCAAACAAACAAACAAAAAAGAGTTCTGTAGTTACATAAATTTGCAAACTGTTACATTAAAGTAAACAAGTTTCTCCCCCTTTCTCTCCTACTCCATGCTTTGCTTCTTTGTACAACCAAATGCCTTCTCTTGGACCCATGCAAGGAGGCCCCACATAATAATGGCCCCCAGCACGCTCACTCCTGTGACCTGCGTAGTTCTTTCTGATCTGTACTGTCACTTTGCACTGAGTGTTCTTGCTACTTTGCTTCTCCTTCAAGAGGCTCTGAACAGTATTTTTGTTACGTGGTTGTGCATATCTCACCTCTAGTCAGAGAACGACTTGTGGGAGTCAGTTCTCTCCCTGTAACATGTGAGTGCTAGGGACGGAACTAAGGGTGTCAGTGGTGGCTGACTCTTCCCACTGAGCCATCTCGCTGGTCCTGTATCTTCTGAAACAGGGTCTCCGTATTCCCTATTCAACCTCGAGTGCTGGGATTACAGGATATGCTCACCACACCTAGCTGTGAGCAGTCCTATATAAGCCATGTTTTGTGAATGGTGAGTGTACGGAATGAACACATGGAACGTAGTGTTGGCTAAGGTTCTGTTGATACATACTGCCCGCACCTCCAGGTTCAGGATCCAACACAGGGCTTCACCAGGGCTGGGCAGATGTCCCATTTAACCACATCCCTAGGTCTGTTTCATGTTCTTTTGCATACCCCTTCATAGGACCAGTGTTTTGACAAAGCTTTGGGAAAAATTCTTTTGATCTTATTTTAGCTGGCCCCAAGTCTGTGATGAACATGGTGGGATATAAGTTTGCAGAGTTCCTACACCGTAACAGCTTTGTTTTTCCACCGTCCTAGGCTGGCCTTGTATAACTCCCGGTTCCTGAATCTCTGCTCCGAGATGGATGGTCGAGTCCGTCCCCTTGTGTATACCATACGCTGCTGGGCTCAGCATAATGGCCTGTCAGGTGAGAATGAGGACAGGCTTGGCCCGAGTTGGTGTCCAGCAAAGGCAGAGACTTAGAGAAAATACTTCTTCCTAACTGGAATTCTTGGTTATTCTCCAGGGGGCGGCCCCCTGCTCAATAACTACGCCTTGACGTTGCTAGTGATCTACTTCCTTCAGACCAGAGACCCTCCAGTGCTTCCTACTGTGGCCCAGCTCACCCAGAGATCAGGTACTGCAGAACAGCCTCTACTCCTACTTCCTCGTCTTCATCTCGACTATCACCCCCTTTCCTACCCATTTCTCCCCAGTCTTCCTACTTCCAGCCTGACCCTCTCTTCTTTACTGTCACAGGTGAAGGGGAGCAGGTCGAAGTTGATGGCTGGGACTGTAGTTTCCCCAAGGATGCCTCACAGCTGGAGCCAAGCACCAACGTAGAGCCTCTCAGTGAGTCTGGGGGATCCAAGAGAGAACTGACAGCGATACTAAGCTCTGGAATAGGAAACATTTAACATACACAGTGCAAGGCACAGTGTAGGAAGAGCCCTTGCAGGTTTCTGCAGCTGGTTGGCTCTGAGTGTTTACACCTAGCTGTCTTTGATCTGTCTTTTGTAATTGCTACCCTGTCTCCCGCTCCTTCTGTTTGAAGTCTTATTTGAGTGTTTCCTAGGGGTTCAAAGCCTGTGAAAACTTGGTTTTAGAAAAAACCTAGCAAACTGTGGTATTCCTTGATTTGCATTTGGCATTGTCCCTTTGAGAGGCCCAGATATGATGTTTTGAGATATGGAAATGAACTTGCTAAAGGCATACTCATGTGCAAGGTATAGTCTTTGTGTGTGTGTGTTGTGGGGGCAAGAGACAAGGTTTCTTTATAGCTTTGGAGTAACTCACTCTGTGGACCAGGATGATCTGGAACTCACGCCTGTCTCTTCCTCCTGAGTGCTGGGATTAAAGGCATGTGCTACCCCTGCCATTTTTGGTTTTATGAGACAGGCTTTCTTTTTTCTTTTTTCTTTTTTCTTTTTTTTTTTTTTTTGGTTTTTCAGACAGAATTTCTTTGTAGCTTTTGGAGCCGGTCCTGGAACTAGCTCTTGTAGACCAGGCTGGCCTCGAACTCACAGATATCAGCCTGTCTCTGCCTCCCGAGTGCTGGAATTAAAGGCATGTGCCACCACTGCCCCGGTATGCAGGGTACAGTTTTCACAGTAGCCCCATGGCTGCTGTTTTAAGGATGTAAAAACCATATCTTGGACTGGGAGGTGGTCTCAGTGAGTTTGAGGCCAGCCTGGTCTACAGAGCAAATTCCAGGACAGCTAGGACTGTTACATAGAGAAACCCTGTCTTAAAAAACCAAAACCAAACAAACAACAACAACAACCAAAAACAAAAATCTGGGCAGGCAGGTAAGAGGTGTATTCCCCAGTTATACGCTCTTCAGGTCAAGCAGCAGCATGGGGCAGGACATGGCTGAGAAGCTGGGTTTCTCAGGAGACTTCTGAAGCCCTAAGAAGGGAAGAATGTCCTACTGAAGTAGCTGCAGAGATGTCCCAGTTATGGCTTCTGAGTGACCCCCTTTTCCTGCCTCTTCCAGGTTCCCTGCTGGCCCAGTTCTTCTCCTGTGTTTCTTCCTGGGATCTTTCTGGCTCCCTGCTGTCCCTGCGGGAAGGTCAGGCTTTGCTGGTGGCAGGGGGCTTGCCTTCTGATCTTTGGGAGGGGCTGCGCCTTGGCCCCATGAATCTCCAGGACCCCTTTGAGCTGAGTCACAATGTTGCAGCTAATGTAACCAGTCGAGTGGCTAGACGTCTGCAGAGCTGTTGTGGAGCAGCAGCCAGTTACTGCCGAAGTCTCCAGTTCCAGCAACGTTCTTCCCGGGGCCGGGACTGGGGACTGCTTCCACTTCTGCAGCCCAGCTCCCCTAGCGCCCTGCTGTCTGCCAAGCTCATCCCCTTACCCCCTGCCCCCTTTCCTCAAATCATTATGGCTCTGGTGCGTGTGTTAAAGGAAGCGCTTGGATGTCATATAGAACAGGGAACCAAGAGACCACGGGCAGAAGGAGCCAGAACCAAAGACTCTTTCCTGGGAGGGACAAACAAAAGACAGAGACTAGATGGGCAAGAGAAAAGCTGTGAGGAGGGGAAAGAGGAGCCACAGGGATGTGCAGGGGACCACAGTGAAAATGGGGTGGAAGAGAAGGTAGCAGAGTTGGGAGAGGCACCTCAGGACAGGACCTTGTTGAGCTCTGGACCACGAGGGGAGCTGACCCCGATGCCTGCAAAGTGTCTAGACAAGCTGGCTGAGCAGAAGCCCATGGAACCCGAAGTGGCTGAAGAAGGGTCTAAGGATGAGACAGGGAAGGAGACATCACACCTGTCATCAGCAAGCTGGCGCTGTGCCCTGTGGCACCAAGTGTGGCAGGGGAGGCGGCGTGCCCGGAGACGATTACAGCAACAAACCAAAGAAGGCAAAGGAGGCCCCACCCCTGGAACAGAGTGGCTGGCAATGGAGGCTCGTGTAACCCAGGAACTGAAAGGACTGAACAGTGAGCAACAGAGGCCACAGGGGGAGCCTCTCCTCACTTTTGTGGCATCCGTCTCCCAGGCTGACCAGACACTCAGTGTGGTGCCAGTCCAAGATTCCCAAGGCCTATTCCCTGGTCTTCATCATTTTCTACAGGTTTTTCTCCCTCAAGCACTTAAAAATCTCCTTAAGTGAGGAGCCAGACTGCAAAGACAATAAAGCTGCTAGTTTATTTAATACAGACATTGGACAACTTTTTTTTTTACTTCATTATTTTTTTTAAGTTTTTTTTTTAAATTTTTATTTATTTATTAAAGATTTCTGATTCTTCCCCGCCACTGCCTCCCATTTCCCTCCCCCTCCCCCAATCAAGTCCCCCTCCCTCGTTAGCCCAAAGAGCAATCAAGTTTCCCTACCCTGTGGGAAGTCCAAGGACCACCCACCTCCATCCAGGCCTAGTAAGGTGAGCATCCAGACTGCCTAGGCTCCCACAAAGCCAGTTCGTGCAGTAGGAACAAAAACCCATTGCCATTGTTCTTGAGTTCTCAGTAGTCCTCATTGTCCGCTATGTTCAGCGAGTCCGGTTTTATCCCAGGCTTTTTCAGATCCAGGCCAGCTGGCTTTGGTGAGTTCCCGATAGAACATCCCCATTGTTTCAGTGTGTGGGTGCACCCCTCGCGGTCCTGAGTTCCTTGCTCGTGCCCTCTCTCCTTCTGCTCCTGATTTGGACCTTGAGATTTCTGTCCGGTGCTCCAATGTGGGTCTCTGTCTCTGTCTCCTTTCATCGCCTGATGAAGGTTAATATTCCGGAGGATGCCTATATGTTTTTCTTTGGGTTCTCCTTATTTAGCTTCTCTAGGATCACTAATTATAGGCTCAAAGTCCTTTGTTTATGGCTAGAAACCAAATATGAGTGAGTACATCCCATGTTCCTCTTTTTGGGTCTGGCATACCTCACTCAGTATAGTGTTTTCTATTTCCATCCATTTGTATGCAAAATTCAAGAAGTCCTTGTTTTTTACTGCTGAGTAGTACTCTAATATGTATATATTGACATTGGACAACTTTGATTTCTACCTGGTGACACCTTTCTTCCCTGCCTTAATGTAGCTTCTGCCCTGCTTGGCCTGACCACCTTAAAACAGTCATTATGTTCACTTCTGAGGTCGTCTTCCCACCTCATACCACATTCAGGGAGTGCCACCACCACAAGGCAAAGACACCGATTTCTGCTGCCCCGGGTCATGGGAAGCACCATAAATTTTGGGTCTAGGGTTTGTCTAGTCTATCCTTTAGTACTAGAGTGAGTTCAGATTGCCCTTAAGTTGGATACAAGGTTTTCAGATTTGGGTATGTGTAAATTATTGTATCAAACTGGCCTGCCTTACCCGACCCTCTGGGGCGCAGCCCAGCCTGAGAGGCACAGGTGACATGGCAAGTTGGTCCGGTCTCCTTTGTTGTAGAAGTTAGCAGTAAGGTTGTTTAATCAGAGTAGACCTACTTTCAGGATTTTTCGGCCATGGGCCCCGGCTGGACAGACAATCCCTTCACCGAAGAAGCCGAACAGGAACAAAAGTAAATCACCAACCCTTCCTTGCAGCTTTGGTGGCCTGTAGTTCATAGTCCGCTAGAGCTGCTAGCGGTCGAGGGGCGGTGCTTCCGCTGGGTTCTCACACTCTCCCCGCCCTGGGGGAGATCCGTCTCCTATCAGGTTTCCGATTGGTCGGCCCACAGGGGCGGGGCAGGCCTTTCCAGAGCCGTACTACGCAGGCGCCAGCTCTGCGTTCCAGGCAGCGGGCCCCACCCCTTGCTTTTTCCAACTCAGCGCTGCTGGAGACGGAACTGTCGTGCGTGTGCCTTTTATGCCGTCCTCGCTTTCCGGCCGCTGTTTCCGCCCGGCTGTCCCCTTACCCCCTCCCTTGTCTCCCTGGCGGCTTACTTTGCGGCAGCACCGACAGCCCCACCCCCTTTCTCTGCGGAATCACCATGGCGGCTGGGGTAAGTTTGCCGGCTCCGGTGATCCAGGTCACCCCATCCACCGCCATCCTTTGACTGAATCGGGTCAGTGGGCGCCGGGAGAGTTCCAGACACAAACGGAGAGCCGATCTGGGGCCCACAGACCGTACCGCCATGGAGCAGGGTTCCTAGGGCCTGAAGAGGAACTGGGGCTGGGAGGCCAGAGGTGGAATGTTCTGGGGTTGAGGAGAAAAGAGATGATGGCTCTCCACTGTCAGGGTCTTTAAAAAGTGGCTCAGCTGCGCTGCCATCTTAAGATGTGGCGTCTCGGCAGGTTGGTGGAACTTTTGCGACCGTTTTGGGGGTCAGCAGAGGGAACAGTGAAAAAGGAGAGGGTCCTTGTGGGCAGAGACGACTGACACAGAGCTGTCTTTCGGGGAGGTTTGAGAGCCAGAGGAATAAGGAACCCTGAAGTCAGACCATATGGACCCCTCTGATCAGGTTTTAATGGGGAGATAACCGGGAAACATCGCAGGACAGGACCAGAGGGATGTTAGTGTGCGGCGAGGAGAGACAGGCTTTTTTAGGAAGAGGAGTTGACGAGCAGATCATGCCATTAGAGGCCAGCGTGGCTGGTTTGAGGGGAACATGGAAATGTATGGTCGTTGTGTGTACTTGCGAAGTTCCTACAAGCCTGGCCGTAGTCATGCACTGGGTCACCACGAATGAATGAAACAAGGGCTCAGGGAGACGTGGACGCGTGTGTATTTGGGCAGATGGGAGTCTGTTGGCCAGGAAGTTTGGAAGGGAAGAATGCTGCTAGAGATGTCCTTAAGGGAGGTCATATCTGTCGGCAAGCTTTATTTAGCAGCTGGTATGTAGTTCTGTTCTTGCTATTTCAGAGGACTCTGATTACACAGGGCATACTCAGTTAATTTGTTCAGCAGAAGGAGTAAAAACGAGTCGAAGGCATTGGGATTGCGGGGAAGTGTGGGAAGTAGCCTTCAGGATTGTTTTACTCATGTCCGTTCTCCACCCTTTCTCTTAGACCCTGTACACATATCCTGAAAACTGGAGAGCCTTCAAGGCCCTCATTGCTGCTCAGTACAGTGGGGCTCAGGTCCGCGTGCTCTCCGCACCACCCCACTTCCACTTTGGCCAAACCAACCGCACCCCTGAATTTCTCAGAAAGTTTCCTGCTGGCAAGGTGAGTGGGGAAGCAGAGACCCCAAAGAGCCCAAGAATTTTGTTCTGTAGATAGCCTCCATATTCTTTAACATTGAAGTGATTCTTAAAAATTTCCTGGGGATGAAAGGCCCTGAGTTTGATTGCGATCCAAGCACCTAAAAGGCAAAAGTCATTTTGAAGGCTTCTGGTAAGCCCAGCATTCTGGAGACTGGAGGCAGGAGGATTGTGTGAGGTGAGGCTATATAGTCTAGTAAGAAGAGCCTGCCTATAAAGGGAAAAAAGTTGGAGAATGTATAGTTATGAAGGGAAATTGAGAGCTGCTCGGCGACTGTCAGAGTTACAAACCTGCTTTATATTTGTGGGATGAAATGTATTTTGGCCAAGTGTTATCTGTACACATATATTAAGTTTCTTGTGAGTTGGATTCTTATCCCAAAGGGCTTAAGTGGGGCTAAATATCCAAAGTTGAGTGTGGAGGAGGGCAGATGCTCTATGTGGGTTGTCCCTAATGCTGTAGGTAGTGGAGTTGTAGATATAGGACTGTCTGCCATCCATACCTCAATATATTGTTTCTTTGGAGATAAGGTCTCAGTAGCCCTGGCTGGTTTCAGACTCCTGGGATTAAGGGTATGGCGCCTTAATTTCACATTTTAACCATGTTTGAATTCTTAGTCCCAACACTAAATTCTGATTACAGGGGTTACTGAGTGTGCTTCATTCCTGAGTTCTAGTAATGTCTCAAGTTTGCATAGCAATGGCTGTCTTTTTAACATTCTTGTGTAGAACAATTTAACCCCGAAAATTGGCCAGTGAGCAATCCCCATGCATACTAGGTTTGTCTTTTCACTGCTTTGTCCCCAGGTTCCAGCATTTGAGGGTGATGATGGATTCTGTGTGTTTGAGAGCAATGCCATCGCCTATTATGTAAGCAACGATGACCTGCGGGGAAGTACTCCAGAGGCAGCAGCTCAGGTGGTGCAGTGGGTGAGCTTTGCTGACAGTGATATCGTCCCTCCAGCCAGCACATGAGTATTCCCCACCTTGGGCATCATGCACCATAACAAACAGGCCACCGAAAATGCAAAAGAAGAGGTGAGGCGAATCCTGGGGCTGCTGGACACTCATTTGAAGACAAGGACTTTCTAGGTGGGTGAGCGAGTGACTCTGGCTGATATCACAGTTGTCTGTACCCTTCTGTGGCTCTACAAGCAGGTAAGGTTTGAAAAGAACTTGTTTGACAGAGGGTTGACTAGTACTGGGGAGCCCTGGGTTCTGCTTTGGGGGCCAGTATTGGCTGTAGGGATCCCAGGATTGAGTTCTGTGGCTGTTTTCATTTTAGGTGATGTTTCTTATTTTCTTGAGAATCTGGGTTTAATTTAAAGATGGGTAAGGGTAGGGGTGGTGGCTTACACTTGTAATCTTACTGCTTGAGGTACTGAGGCAGGAGGATCACTCTGGTATGAGGCCAACCTGGGCTATATAGTGAGCAAAAATTAAAGGTAGGTAAGAGGCACGGATGGCTCCTATAGCATCAAGGGCTGCTGGAGGCTTCATTATTCCCTGGTGCAGAGAGAGGGGTTATACGAATTCTCACAGTTCTTTATTTTACTTTACTTATAAATTCAAGGTGGTAGCAATCACTATTTGGCTTACTTTTTTTAAAACATAAAAATTTTCACTTACATGTATTTGCATGTATGTATGTACATTATGTGTGCAGATCCCAAGGGTTTGTGAGCTGCCATGTGGGTGCTGGGAATCAAATCCTAGTCATCTAGAAGAACAGTCATTTTTTATTTGTTTTGATTTAAGAATTTATGTGCATTGGTGTTTTACCTGCATGTATGTTTGTGTGAGGATGCCAGATCCTTTGGAACTGGAGTTAAAGACATTTTGTGATGTCACTGTCATGTGAGTACTGGGACTCGAACCTAGGAGCTCTGGAAGAACAGCCAGTGAGTGCTCTTAACTGCTGAGCCATCTCTCTAGCCCCTCAAGTTATTATTATTATTTTTTCCTTAATGTTGTATTGATTTCCAAGCAACATCTGGTCCAGAGTACAGTGGGAACAAAGAAAAAAGTGATTGTGTGCTGGACCGTGTGCCTCCCGCGGTCATTGTAGTGCTTTCCTGCCCACAACACACAGCTAGTAAGTGCTCGAGTATTGCTTGAACCCAGGTACTTCAGAACTTGGAGGTCCTGGCTTCTGTGTGTAGTAGGAGAGCCACTTGTTTGTTCCTGGCTACTCGGCCCCAAAATAATAACAGAAACCATATTATTTGCAATACTGTGGCCAATCGCTTAAGTGTATTTCTGTCTAATTCATATCTTAAATTAACCCATCTCCATTAATCTGTGTATTACCTCGAAGCTGTGGCTTACCGGGTAAAGTTCCATCATCTGCTACATGGTAGGGCTACATGGCTTCTCTCTGATTCCGCCTCCTATCTCCCAGCATTCAGTTTAGTTTTCCCCTACTCTGTCCTATCATAGACCAATAGTATTCACAGCATACAAAGGAGAATCCCACATCATCATCAGATGACAAAATTTAGCTCACCCCCTTCTATTTTTGGCAAATTTGAAAACGACGGGCTGGAGAGACGGGTTCACAGTTAAGAACACTTGCTGTGCTTCCAGAGGTCACCCAGCACCAGTATGGTGCCTCCTAATTGTAACTCCATTTCTAGGAGATGTGATGTCCTCTTCTGGCATCTGTGAGCACTAGGAATGTATGTGGTGCACAGACATGTGCAGGCAAACACCAATATACATAAAAAACAAAAAATAAGACTTAAGATAGTAGTGTGGGGCCAGGCGGTGGTGGTGTACACCTTTAGTCCCAGTACTTGGGAGGCAAAAGCAGGAGGATTTCTATGAGTTCGAGGCCAGCCTGGTCTACAAAGCCAGGACTGTTAGAGAAACCCTGTCTCGAGAAACAACTACAAAAGTGTGGGACTGAAGAGATAACTCAGCACTTAAGAGCATTCCTTTTGCAGAGGATTCAGGCTCAAGTCCCAGTATACACATGGCAGCTTATGAGTAACTCCAGCTCAAGGGGAGTCCAATACCTTCTGGTCTCAGTGAGCACCAGGCATTCACATGGTGCATAGATATAAATGGAAGGAAAACACTCAAATATGTAAAAATGAAATAAATCTTAAATTTTGTTTTTGTTCTTTTGAGACAGGCTTTCTCTGCAATAGTCCTGTCTGTCTTGGAACTTGATCTGTAGACCAGGCTGGCCTCGCTCACAGAGATCTGCCTACCTCTGCCTCCGAAGTGCTGGGATTAAAGGCATGGGCCAACACTGCCTGGCAAATCTGAAAAGTTTTTAAAGAGGGCAGTGAGTTTTTCTCTGAAGCAGTTAGAAGGACTGTACTGTTCGTGCAGGAGTTATACTGTGTTGCTGAGCTATGCTCTAGTCTCAGCTTTGGTTGTATCAAATATAGATTGTAGTTGCAGGGTAGGGCTAGAATGGGGTCCATGACACAGTTTACCTGGCGTGCTCTAGCTTCCATTCCCAGCTCTGTACACAAAGTATCTTTTTTTGGGTCAGCTTATTTAGCAAAATACGTTTCTAGGCACTCCAGCTCTCCCACCGTTGGACGCAGTGTTGGAACCCAGTGCCTTGTGCTTTCTGGGTGGCTTACGTTCTGCCACTGAGCCACATCCCCAGCCCTGTATTCTTAGATAGACGCTGTTAGAGACTTGTTGAATCTAACTTAAGAAAATTTTGTTGACATGAAATTTAAAAGAATAGACTGGAAATGCTTATGTAAAAGAGCAAAAAAAGTATTTTTGAATTATTTTTATTAAGCTATATATATTTTTTCCACTCCTCCCTTCCTCTCCCCTCCCCTTCTACCCTCATGGTCCCCGTGCTATTTACTCAGGAGATCTCATCGTTTTACTTCGTATGTAGATTAGATCCATGTATGTCTCTTAGGGTCCTCTTTGTTGTCTAGGTTCTTGGGATTGTGACTTGTAGGCTGGTTTTTCTTTGCTTTGTGTCTAAAAGACACTTAAGAGTGAGTACATATGATATTTGTCTTTCTGGGTCTGGGTTACCTCACTCTATTTTTTAGATCCATCCATTTGCTCGCAAATTTCAATACGTCATTTTTTTTCTGGTGGTGTTTCATTGTGTAAATGTACCACATCTTCATCCATTCTTTGGTTGGGGGCATTTAGGTTGTTTCCAGGTTCTGGCTAAGACAATAATGCTTCTATAAACATAGTTGAGCACATCCTTATGGTATGATCCTTTGGGTATATACGCAAAAGTCGTATTGCTGGGTCTTGAGTTAGGTTAAAACAGTAAGTGTTAGGTAGAATAATAGTATATAAAGGGATAATAACAACCATTCTTTTAGATTGAGCTGTAAAAGCAGAAGAAAGAAGCACTTGAAATCCCAGCACTGAGGCTGGAGGGTTATGCAATAACACTGACTAAAAAAACAGAAAAAGGAGACTGGAGAGAATGTAATTTTTAAAGGTGCTCACTGGCTACTCTTCCAGAGGACTAAGGTTCAGTTCCCAACACCCATATGGCTCACAATCAACTGTAACTCCAGTTCCGAGATCTGATTCTATCTTCTGGCTTCAAGGGACACTACACATATTTTTTTTTTATATTTATTTATTTATTATGTATACAATATTCTGTCTGTGTGTATGTCTGCAGGCCAGAAGAGGGCACCAGACCTCATTCCAGATGGTTGTGAGCCACCATGTGGTTGCTGGGAATTGAACTCAGGACCTTTGGAAGAGCAGGCAGTGCTCTTAACCACTGAGCCATCTCTCCGGCCCCACTACACATATGTTGTACACAGATACATGTTGACAAAATTTTCATATTCATGAAGCTATTGGCTTAGAAGTTAAGGGTCCTGACTTCTCTTCCAGAGGTCTTGAGTTTAATTCCCAGCAACCACATGGTGGCTTGCACCATCTGTAATGAGATCAGATGCCCTCTTCTGGTCTGTAGGCATACATGCAGGCAGAACACTGTATACATAATAATAAAATCTACATTCAGGAGATGTAGTAATTTAAGGTTCTGCTTTGTGGGAGTGGAGAGGAAAGTGGAACCAGAGGTAAGGATTTTGTGCTCTGGTTTGAAATCTGTTTGCAAACTTTGCACTGTTGACTTTGTTCTGTCCTTCTGTCCTGGCAGGTCTTAGAGCCTTCTTTTCGCCAGGCCTTCCCCAATACCAACCGATGGTTCCTCACCTGCATTAACCAGCCCCAGTTCAGGGCAGTCTTGGGGGAGGTGAAGCTGTGTGAGAAGATGGCCCAGTTTGATGGTGAGTCTGAAGAGACAGCATGTGGTCAGGGTCCAGTTTGTTCTGTCACCCCCTGATTTACATAGCCTTTGACTTGTGGTGACCCACAGAGCATAGTCACTGTAAGACATTGGAATGCAGTGCACGTGATAATGTGGCTTGTTCTTGATGTTTGTTTGGACAACCAAGTGGTGGTTCTTGCCAATCTTTTTCCCTGCTTGCTGCAGGGTATGGAGGAAAATGGAAAGAAGCAATATATTTCCTTTCCTGTCTCCTTTACTAGCCAAGAAGTTTGCAGAGAGCCAGCCTAAAAAAGATACTCCAAGGAAAGAAAAGGGTTCACGAGAAGAGAAACAGAAGCCCCAGGCTGAACGGAAAGAGGAGAAAAAGGCAGCTGCCCCAGCTCCTGAGGAGGAGATGGATGAGTGTGAGCAGGCACTGGCTGCTGAGCCTAAGGCCAAGGACCCCTTTGCTCACTTGCCCAAGAGGTAAGCATGTTGGAAGGCATTCTTAACCCTTGTTCATCGTGCATGTAGGGTTGCAATATTTGGTTGTTTGTGTAAATACTGATATATGTGAGTAAGGGTAGTCCAGGCTGACTTGTGAGCTGTGTGACAGAGGATGCCCTTGAATTTCTGAATCTTCCTGCCTCCACCTGGGATGGACTAATCTGGAAGTCCTGTTTTTGTTTATTTTTTGTTTTGTTATTGATTTTGGTCTTTCTAGACAGGATTTCTCTGAAGCTCTGGCTGTTCTAGAACTTGATCTGTAGATCAAACTGGCCTTGAACTCAGAGATCTGTCTACCTTTGCCTCCCCAGTGCTGGTATTAGATAGAGGTGTACAGCATCACTGCCCTGCTTTCTTCTGCTTTTTTTTAAAGACGGTATCAGCTGGGCAGTGGTGGTGCACGCCTTTAATCTCAGCACTTGGAAGGCAGAGGTAGGCGGATCTCTGAATTCAAGGCCAGCCTGGTCTACAAGGGCTAGTTTCAGGACAGGCTCCAAAGCTACAGAGAAACCCTGTCTCGAAAAACCAAAAGAAGAAGAAGACAGGGTATCACTATGTAGTCCTGACTGACCTGGAACTCTTTGCATGGACCAAACTGCCAAAAAATCACAGAGACCACCTGCCTCTGCCTACCGAATCCTGGGGTGCACCACCATGTCAGAAGTCCCTTTTATTTGTTGTGTATGTCTTTGTGCCCCTGGGTGCATCTGTAAAGGCATTTCTCCTTTTGAAATCTCTGTCTTAACCTGGAGCTTGAACCCCCAAGACCTCTCTAGCCTGCTACCCTAGCACTGGGAATTACAAATGCTAGCTACTGTGTAAGTGCTAGGGATCTGAATTCAGTTCCCCATGCTTGCATACCAAAGCAAGCAGTTTCCCCACTGAGTTATGTCCTCAATCTGTTAGAATTCTCTTTTTCTAACAGATGGGCAAAGGCAGAGACCTAGTTTTCTTTTTCTTGTGTTTTGTTTTGTCTCACTATGTCTCAAAGGCAGTCTCATGTATGGCAGGCTAGTCTCACTGAGACTGTAGCTAAGAGTGACGTTAACTCCTCCAGGTCCTCCTTGTCTCAAGTGTTGGATTGCTTACAGGAGCTACCACACTTCACTTCCCTTAGGGCAAGTCTAGCCATCCTGGAACTCACAGAGATCCGCTTTGCTTTCTGTCTCCTGAGTGCTGGGATTGAAGGAGTGTGCCACCATGTCCAACATGCCCTTAGGCTTTTTGGGGTTTTGAGAAGGTTTCTTTGTAGCTGTGACTGTTGTAGAAATGGCCTCGAACTCACAGAGATCCCTCTGCTTCCCTGAGTGCTGTGGGCTTAAAGGTGTGTACCACCACCGTTGGGCCCCTTAGACTTTTTTAACTTTATTTTATGTGCATTGGTGTGAAGGTGTCAGATCCCCTGGAACTGGATCTTCAGACAGTTGTGAGCTGCCATGTGGGTGCTGGGAATTGAACTCGGGTCCTTGGGAAGAACAGTCAGTTCTTTTAACCACTGAGCCACGGGAGCTTATATTGTTTTTCTCTCTATGTATATATGTGTATACACATACACTATATATTTATTTTAGGGTGCTAAGTGTTGTACTTGGGGCTTCACCCATTCTTATGCATCCTGGGCCATCTAGCTCTACCATCAATCCTAACTTTGAGGCAGGATCTTGTTACATCCCTATGTTGAGATTACAGGTGCAGACCATACCCAATCTGTTACTTGGGGAAAAACAGATGGAATGTGAAAAGGTCGCCAGGCCTACCTTTTAGCTTTGGAAGGGGGGGGTTCTAAGGTTTCAGGCCCCTTTGAAGAGTTGTCTGGTGGACATTTGGAGACCAGTCTGGGAACTGTGGTGGTTAAAGGGCAGATTTCTGGCTTTGCTAGACTCTTGCTACAGACCTTGGACCAGACGCACCATTTAACCTTATCTGTAAAATGAGAGAAGGGTAGCAGTGTGACTTAGGCGATGTAACGATTGAGTGAAATAATGTGATATTTAGAAGTCAGGATCTTGTGTAGCTCAGGCTGGCCTTGGAGCTGTTATGTCTGAGAATGACTTTGGACTTTGGATCCTGCTGCTTCTACCTCTTAAGCACTGAGAGTGTGGTGCTTATCATTTCTAACTTGAAGCGTATTTATGCCTTTGGGGGGTGGTGTTTGAGACAGGGTTTCTCTTTGTAGCCTTGGCTATCCTGGAACTCGGGCTGTAGACCAGGCTGACCTCGAACTCACAGAGATCCTCCTGCCTCTGCCTTCTAAGTGCTGGGATAAAAGGGATGCGCCTTACTGCATGGCCATTTATTATTATTTTTTAAAGACTTATTTTTATTTTATGTGTAAGAGTGTTGCCTGCATGTTTGTATGTGCACCATGTGCATGCCTAATACTCGAGGAGGTCAGAAGAGGGTGTCGGATCCCCTGGAACTGGAGTTAGATATTGTTGAGAAACATTTATAGTTGGAAAGAGAAAATAGAGCCTGAGCCTTGGGGGAAATGCCTCCTGTGGCTGTGCTAGCTTTCGTGGCTCTGTCTGTCTGACCCTGTGTGTCAGGTTACTTTGGTAACCTTTTCTTTGGTAAATTTTTCAGTATGCAAACTTGTTACTGGACAGAGAGGGACTAAGAGGATCTGGGCATAAACACTTGCATTTCTGTTCCAGCCTGTAACCTAGAAGGCCTGTGTGGTGGGGAGGAGAGAGGTGGGGAGTTTGACCTGAGCATTCCTGGGGAATGTCTGGGAGGGGCACTAGAAGGAAGAACAGACTCTTGCTTTTAGCCACCACATGAGGGCAGCAGCCAGCCGTGTCCTCCCGTGCTGGACTCGTGGGATGCTCTGTGTCCTGGCTTCCTCCTCGTGCATGTCTAGCACTCATAGGCCCAGAAGTGTCTTCCTTCGTCTTGTTTATGCTCCAGCTCCATCCTCTAGCTCTCTTTGCTCCTATGCTGTTAGTATCACTGCGTTATAGGGGCCACTTATACCAAGCCAGTAAATGCTAGGTGAAAACGCCAGTGGCCTAGAGATACTTTGCAGTTACAGCAGGACTTTCTCCTTATTGGCCTCCTTTTGTTTTCTCTTTAGTACCTTTGTGTTGGACGAGTTTAAGCGGAAGTACTCCAACGAGGACACCCTCTCCGTGGCGCTGCCATATTTTTGGGAGCACTTTGATAAGGACGGCTGGTCCCTGTGGTATGCTGAATATCGCTTCCCTGAGGAGCTCACCCAGACCTTTATGAGTTGCAACCTCATCACTGGTGAGAAGAGGAGTGGGCCTGGGAGGAGGGTGATCGAGGTAGTGGGGACTGGATTCCAGAGGCTGAATAGTCTCCTCTTCCCTCCAGGCATGTTCCAGCGATTGGACAAACTGAGGAAGAATGCCTTCGCTAGTGTCATCCTCTTTGGAACCAACAACAGCAGCTCCATTTCTGGCGTTTGGGTCTTCCGAGGCCAAGAGCTTGCCTTTCCGGTGAGGATGGTACTGGGGGTAGTCTCTTCAAGTAGGCAAGAGTCTAGGGAACTCTGGGGGTCCTTTGCCTGGGCCAGTGGGTATAGGGAAGGGTTCTGGATTGTACACAGGAAGTATGTTCACGTCAGTGTGAGTCCTGTCTGTCTGAGCTGGGAGTTGCAGGGGTGTGAAGCGGTGTCCAGTGCCTAACCTCATGCCTCTGTACTGCTTTTTATCCCCAGCTAAGTCCAGATTGGCAGGTGGACTATGAGTCATATACATGGCGGAAACTGGATCCTGGTAGCGAGGAGACCCAGACCCTGGTTCGAGAGTACTTTTCCTGGGAGGGGGCCTTCCAGCATGTGGGCAAAGCCGTCAATCAAGGCAAGATCTTCAAGTGAACATGTCTTGCCGTCGCCTAGCTGCCTGCACCTACCCTTCAGGGGAGATGGGGGTCATTAAAGGAAACTGAACATTGAACCCTTTTGTGCCCTGCCTCCTTTGTGAGTGGTGGCTTCTTCAGAGTTGTTGCCTGTGGGAAGAGCAGGAGTAGAGGCCTGGCCTCGCTTTCGCCTTTGCTGCCTGCTTCCCACAATGATGTTCTCCTTGGGGAAGAGGAAAAGCAGACTGGGTGGTGACGTGGGGTTTAATTACTAACAGAAATTGTATTCCCGGACCTTGACCATTGAAGAGCGTGTCTGTTGATGATGCTGAGCCGTGGAGTAGCACACAGTATGCGGGGGATTTGTGTTTTGTCATAGCTTTTGTCCTCTGTCCTGTAGTCCTCGTGCTCAGATACCTTATGTAATGGTGCAGATGCTTTCATAGGACCTATGTATATCCATTGCAGTTAAATGTTCCACACAAGTTTGTTACTCTCTAGTTGAAGAAAACCTGCTTAGTGTGGTACAGGTAATTTTTGCTTGATGGGGGTGTGCACATGTCCTGTGGGCCTTAAGCATACCAGCTCCCCAGTTCCAAGTGTTGAAGGCTTATTTCCTCACAGGTGGCTTATGGGGTGGGTAGGTGAGTGGGTGGGTGGGTGACACCGCCCAGGCCTGCAGCTTCAGTGCTACAAATATGCTAGAAGACTAGCTACTTGGGCTAGACCCTGGGCTCTTGGGCACTGGGTCAGCTCTGATCATATACTTTGTTTTAAAGATGTGTGTTTGTTGTGTGTACATTCTGCATGGATATGCAGGTACCCCAGGAGGTCAGAAAAGGGCATTGGAGCCCCCAGAGCTGCTCAGTGTGTTGGTTCTGGGGAACTAAACTCAGGTCATTAGGAAGAGTAAGTGCTCTTACTGCTGGGCCATCTTTTAGGCTCCAGGTTGTTTCTGAAACAGTTCTTGCTAATAGTCCAGGCTGTCTTCAAACAGAAGACCCTGCCTCAGCCTCCAAGCTTTAGAGTTACAAATGTGGGTGCTGCCCCCTGGGTTTGGTACCTCTGCTTTCTAACAAGGAAGTTTGGGGGTGGTTCACAATAACTCCAGGTAAACACATCTGAGGTGGACACTGGCTGCTGAATCCAGTAGATGTCACCCTGAAGCCCAGAGTACCAAATCATTGGGATTGCTTCCTAATAATCTGCCGAGGCCAACGGTTACTATTAATTCCTGACTTTGAACTTGATTTTATTACATTTTCAGGATTTGGGGTTTTTCTGTTTTCATTTGTTTTTTAAATGATCTCACTGTAGCTTAAGCTAGCAGTGACCCTTTCTGTTCTGGCTTCCCAAGTGCTGGAGTTCCAGGAATGAGCCACCATATGCAGGTGTTTCCCTAAGTTCTAGTAGCTTACAATAGAATTAGAAACCAGGCTGGGTCCATACCTCGGTGTGGTATGAGTGCTTGCCCAGTGTCCCTGTGGTCAGTCCTGTAGTGCATACATCGGATGTGGTGGCACATGCCCGTAATCTCAGCAACTAGAAGGCAGAGGCAAGACTGCTGCAAGCTTGAGGCCGTCCTGAGTCTTGCCAGAGAACTCAGTGCTACATAGTGAAACTGTTCCTAATCGAGTGCAGAAGTGCAGGTTTGGTGTCACCCACCCTTCTGGAAGTAGAGGTCAGCCTGGGCTACCTGAGAGCCTGTGCCCAAAAGCAAAGAAACTAGTAGGTACAGAAAGTTGGCTTTGTTCAACTCTGTGACAGGATTTGTGTTTGTTTTCTTATCCCATCCTTAGTAGGATAAGGATCTTGGAGGGAGAAGGCTAACCTTACTAGGGATTGGACCTGCAGCTGGGGTTTTGTTAAGAGTGGGTGGTTAGTGAGAGCTCTAGTTTGGAATCTACATGACTGAGGATGGGTTTGTTCTTGCTCCAGTACTGCTCCCAGGCAGCTCATCTTGAGTTGGATCCAAACTTGTCTCCTGTGCAGTTTGGTCTCAGGTATTCTCACAGTACTAGATGCTGGTGTGGGGTGTGTCCATCTTTGTTGTCGGGGCCTCACTGAACCTGTCAGACTTCTAAATTCCGTTTCCCACCCCACCCCTCTGCTTGTGCAATCTCTACTGCCTGCTTGGTGTCCCCTTCATCTTCCCAATAGCTGAAGATTGAGGCAAAAGGGCCACCTTCTGTGCCTCTTTAGGGCTTAGGGTTTGAGGCAAAAAGGCCACCTTGTCCCTCTAGGAAGGAGGCCTTACTGTAAAAGGGTAGGATTCTTTGGGGTGGATCAGTGTTTGGGCAGCAGTCTCGGTCTGGACTGGAGATGGCAGGGACCCTCTCCTCCAGCTCCCGTCCCTCTGAGCTTCCCTCTCTGCAGGAAGGGTGACTCATTTGTACATCCTGCTTCAGGCTTCTGACCCTGGAGGTTGGGTGTTAGGTAAAACCCTCACCTGGGGACCAGTACACAGATTAGAGAGCCTAGGAGGGCATGGAAGGCTGATGGGATGGGCCCCTAGGGAAGAGTTAACAAGTTTCTAGGGGAGTGGGGGTGCAGTGGGGGAAGCACGTCTGGGGTTAGTTCTGTCCCCGCCCTGCCCTGGGGAGGCCTGAGTCACCACACTGCCTGCCTGGCCTTCCCCCATCTCAGCTTGAGCTGGAGGCATCTTGTTAAGAGCCTAGTCTACCTCTGCCATCAGCCACCAATACAAGCATGAGCCTGTGAATGTCTCGGTGCCAGAGAGGCTGTGCCACCAGCCACTCTCTGGAGGTGGCAGCATGACCCACAAACTGGCAGAGTTAGGGGTCAGGGGCAGAAGGGGAGAGTGTTGGGAATGGGTCAGACTGAACACAGCAGGATCGTGGAAAACTAGTCAGGTGAGGGAAGGAGGCCAGCAGCTCAGAGCTCAGAGGGAGGTTGAAAAGAGGGGTCAGGACCTAGAGTTGCAGTCCTCTCAGAATCTTTACAGAGCCCGGAGTGAATGGGAAGGTGCAGCTTGGTTTAGCGTGTAGATAAGCCGGTAGATACTGGCCATAAGCAACTATTTTAGCTTTGTTGGCAGTTTCGTATAAGTAACTTATTAAAATTAAAATTCTCTAAAGTTCTTCCAAGACAGACCTAGCTTGTCTCCCCCCCCCCCCCCATTCATATCCTGCTTTGAGCCAGATCTGGACAGCTGCTTCTCTTCCCTGGGTTGGACCCATCCCACCAGCTGCCCACATGCCCCAAATGTGCCACTTCCCCCTTTGAAGGATGGGGGAGGGGTGCACACTTAAGTGAAGTGCCTGGAGCGCCCCACCCAGGCGTTTGTGAAATTAATAGTTTCCATGGCAACCAGCACCCCTCAGACCGTCCATACTTGTCAGATTGTGATAGGTGGCCAAGGCTTGCCCAGACTCACAGTGGGAGTCCAGTAGTATACTGAACATCCTGGTTTGTTTTGGTCCTCTGTGTGTTTGGATATAGTTAAGGGTACCCACTGTTTGCTTCTATAATGCTGTACAGCTGAAATATTAATGCCTCTGAAAGTTAGAGAGGCTACCACCTGCTCCTGTCTGTGTGCTCTAATCAGGCTGGCATGGCTCCCAGAGTAGGCTGTCTCTTACTCCAGTGGAGATCTGGGATGTCCTGTGCACCAGTGCCTAGGGTAGAGGTGTCTCCAGGGGATGGCTGCAGAGAGTATTACTGTTCAATCATAAGAGGAAGAATACCTTGGGTATTATATTGTAGTGGTTCGTCTCCATTTCTGGGTCTCCTCCCCTCTTCCAGATCTCCCTTTTATTTCCTTGATTTCCACAGGAAACCTGTTGGTACTTTTTTCTGGAAAGAGGGTCTTAGGTATCCAGGCTAGCCTTGAACTCACACAGCAGGGAATGACCTTGCCATTCTATACTCCCCTCACCCTCGTGCTGGGCTCACAGGTGTGCCCTACTGTGACTGGCCTACATCAGCTGGGGAACCCAGGGCTCTGTGCACATTCAGAAAGCTCTACCAATTGAGCTTGCATCCCCATCCCTGACTGCACAGATCAGGCGCTGGGTGGCCAGACTGTGGCACTATTTTCTGATAGGATCTCCCATGGAATGTGCCTCTATTTCCAGCTGTCCCATCCCCTTGCAGCGGCAGCAGCTGTCATGTGAAGGCCCAGAGCTGGCTCAGCCCTTTTGCAATTATCTGGCTGGTTGTGCCAGGACTGGGGGTGGACAGTGAGGATGGGCAGAGCTAATGGTAGTTGGGAGCATGACAGGGCATGAGGGAACTGGTGGCCAAGGAGGACTGGCTTTGAGGGCTGAGGAAGGATTGTCTAGGTCAAGTGGGAGGAGCCGAAAGCAGCTGAACCGGAAAGGGAGGCAGAAAGGCTTCCCTGGTAGGAAGTGGGGGCTGAGATGGGACAACAGCTCTGTAGGGAGAATGTTTGCTGTAGCGGGACCCTAGCCAGTCATGGGGAGATCCTCATTTCCCCTGACTCACGGGCTGCAGAGCTCAGTGCCCTTTCCAGCCCATCCCTCGTGTGCTGCTTGAGTCACCCAGTGGCCTAGGGTGTTGGCTGCCTTAGGTGGCAATGCCTCTGCCTGGCCCTGCCCTGTCCCACCCATTTCCATTCATTTCTACTGTTAGAACAGGGGTTAGTAAACACACCCCCTTTTATTCCACTCTCTTCAAATAATAACTATCCATTTCTTTGACTCAGCCTTACGGAATGTACCTCACTCGGGTTGTCAGAAGACCATCTCAAGTCATCCTTTATTTCCCATGAGAATGAGCTGGAGCCCAGAGAGGGGAAGTGACTGACCACACATACCTCCAGGTCTCAGTCCTTCAGCCACACACTGAGTCACCTTTGCTTCCCTCAAGCTGATGGTGATTACAGTGGACACAGAATGGAGGGCAGAGAGTAGGTGGCTTCCAAAGGTTCCAGCAGCTCAACGCTCTGCTAAGAAGCGTAGAAGTGAAGCAAGTCCCAGGGCAGGTTTAGCTCCAGCAGTCTACGTCCTGGAGTGGGCAGAGGGCACAGGGTGTAGTAGAGGCAAGACTGAGTGACAGGAACCTCAACTATGCGGTGACTCAGGCTCTGGGCAGCCTAGGCCCTTCCTTTTCTTCTCAGCCTGATCTCCTTAAGCTGGCCTTGGGGAAGTGTGGACAGAAGAGGGAGGGAAACCCTGGCTGGCATTCCTTTCCCCAGGAAGGCAGAGGAAGTTGGAAAGCTGAGTCCGTGGAAGTCAAGGCTAGTGTTCCCCAGTCTTTCTGTCCCTTCTTGTTCCTTTGGGGAGGGAAAGCAGGCTGGGACTGTTCTATTCATCCCAGCTCCCTCCTTTTGCTCCTGTTTGCAACACTGCCTGCCCATCCTGAGCACTTCTGTCTCCTGCCTCCCCTCCGCTCTCTGAAGCATTCATCCTGAGCACTTCTGTCTCCTGCCTCCCCTCCGCTCTCTGAAGCATTCATGCTTTGCCTTGTTTTCCTTCCTCCAGTCTCCTGCAGCATCCCCATGCCTGCAGTCTGTCCATTGCTGGTGTGGGTACCCATCTTCCCTCTGCTCAGCAAGCTTCCTTTTTCTGGGATTGTCTTTCTAAGACTTCCTTCATCTTCCAGGCTTCTGTCTCTTCAGTCATCCCCATCATTCTTGTTCCCTAAGTAGCTTTAGCTTGGACTCCATTTGCCTTAAAGATTTCGTTAGGACCCAGTACCATGGAGGGTTTCCCTGTATTTGAGCAGGAAGTCTTATTTGAAGTTGGAGGTTAGTTACAGGCTGGGATTTGCACTGAATGGGGGAAGAGCGAACTTATTTGGTTAAGAGGGAAGAGTTCAGAGTTCAAGAATTGCTTAGGAAATGTTTAGATTCCAGAACCACTCAATTGGTTGCCGGGAAAGACGATAGATTAGGAAGAGTCAAGAGTGAACGGAGCAGGGCCTGTTTAACAGAGTCCACTGGTCCTGGAGGTGGGGTCTGGGAGAACCCATGGCCCTCAGAAGGGTCTGCAGTCATTTTTCTGTTTCTAAATGTGCCATCCAAAAGGACCTTCAGTGGGAGGTGGGGTTTGTTTCTAAAGAGACTGCAAACAGACAGCTTCCTCTCTGGGACCACACTTGAAAGCTGTTGGCTTTTTTTTTTTTTTTTTGTCTTTCTTTAATGTACTGATTTCAGAAAAAGGGACTGTGGCAAGAAGGGAGGGGAAGGGGAATCCCCTGGCAGAGGGCCCATCCACAGAGCTCCCCTTTGTGGTTACTATGGAAACAGGCATAATAGGAACAAAACATAGGCATGTTGCTTGGCAACCTAGGAGACTAAGGTTCATCACACACACACACACACACACACACATACTCATAACTCCTTCATTTCAGGGAATCCCCCCAGGGGAGGAACGTCATTTCTGGAAGCTGGGTTATCCCAGTGACGAGTCCTGCGCTCATGTAGCTTTGCCTGTGAGTGGAGGCCTGAGGTGTGGGCACCTCTGAAGGGTGATCCTGTGCCAGCTTTACAGCTGAACCCCGGCCAGTGTTGACAGAAGTCTGAAACCTTGCTGAAAACACAGGTTTCCTTGACAGTGTTAGAACAGAGGGAACTCTTCTCTTTTCTTTCTTTCTTTCTTTCTTTCTTTCTTTCTTTCTTTCTTTCTTTCTTTCTTCTTTTTTTTGCTTTTGAGACATGCTTTCTCTGTATAGCTTTACCTGTCCTGGAACTCGCTGTGTAGACCAGACTACCCTCAGACTCACAGAGATCCTCTTACCTCTCTGTCTCCCAAGTGCTGGGATTAAAGGTCTGCACCAACACTGCCTGGTCCAGAGGGGATTCTTCAAGGTGTGTGTGGGGGAGGTGGGGGGAGGGGAAGCTAGAGCACTCACTCATGCATCTTGTGTTGGGTGTGGGATAGCAGAATAAAAGTTAGAAAATTCAGCCTTTAGCTGGGCAGTGGTGGCGCACTCTTTTAATCCCAGCACTCTGTGAGTTTGAAGCCAGCCTGGTCACAAGAGCTAGTTCCAGGACAGGCTCCAAAGCTACAGAGAAACCCTGTCTCGAAAAACCAAAAAAAAAAATAAATAAATAAATAAAAAAAAAATTCAGCCTTCAATTTTCTGAAAACAGCCGGCAGGGAGCTGAAGGCAAGGTGAGGGGCCGTGACGCTCCTTCTGGACTCTGTGGCTGTAGGGCAGGGATTCCACCCTGCTGAGCTCCACTGAAACAAGTCCTTGGCCAGTGCTGGATGGACAATAATGTTTGCGCAGCTGCAGCAAAGGATTACAAGTCGGGAAATTGTTCCCGGGGGCTGACAGTCTGGAGGAGACGGGATAGAGAGGCAAGACACTTAGGCGAAGAAGGGTTTTGGAGTCCATTATCTGGAGAGCACTCGTGAATGTCTCACTGAGGGCTGGGGAGATATATATCTATATATATCGTGGCATTGATGAGACCCTAGGTCTGGTCACTAGCATCATAGGAATAACTTTCTGAGTGATTGCTGTGTGTCTGCCAGTGCCCCCCATACCGACACATGAAGTGGGAAAGCCCCTTATCTTTTGGGAGCGTAAATATGAGTGGGAACTTTAATTTTTCCTTTGCCAGCTGTATGACTTTAGGTAAATCAGTAGCCCCTCTGAGACCATCTCTTCTCAAGTATTTCCCTCTCAGGGTGTGAGGAGTAAGTGAGCTAATATGGGAAGAGTCGCAGACAATGGCTGCTCTGGTGGGGTGGGTCGGAGGCAGGATTTCCACGGAACGCTTTTGTGTGTGTGATTCTTTTGAGACTCTGTAGCCCAGGCTGGCTTGGAACTAGATAGTCCAAACAGGCCTGGAGCTCTGTGAGCCTCCTCACTCACCTTCCTGAGCATTCAGATTACAGTCATGGAACTGTCATCACACCTGTCTGGAAACTGGAAGGCAAGCCCTCCTCTGGGCTAGTTAGGACATCCCAGGTCTAGTTCCAATCCCACTATCATGATCTTTAAAGAGTGGGGTCGAGGTTATCCCGTTTCTGTTCTCATAGCCTGGGATGGGACAGGAGCCAGTTCCCAGAACTCGGCCCTGATCAGGTAGGTAATCTTGGCCTGCTTACCCCAGAATGAAGTGTCTGGACAGTGACCCCTGCCCTGCGAACGGCTCCCAAAGCCAGCCTTGCACTCCTGCCTTCTTCCCTGTTGATCAAGAGGGTGGCCAGAACAAACAGTGGGGCAGTACAATTGGCTCAGCGCCCAGGAAGCTCTCCCTCCTGAGAAGTCAATGCAGCGCAGCAGGGTTGGGATGACTGATCTCACATCCCTTCCTTTTCTTCTTTCTCTCCTGCGCCAGCCTCCTTCCCCCAACCCCTCACCCCCACCCCACCTGGAGTGCTCCTTGCAGGTGCTCAGTGCCTTGGGCTTATATTGTATCATAGCCACCTTCCTGAAAGCCCAGGGATCATGCATCAGGAAACTTGTTCTTTCAAGGAATCAGATGAAGATTCATTTCAAAGTTAAAAATCTGTTGGTAAATGATTAACTGGTGACTTTTGGGCAGAATGTCTGGACAGAGAAAAAGGGAGAAATTTACTTTGGTTTTTTCGAGACAAGGCATTACGTAGCTCAGGCTGACTTTGAACCCTTTATGTAGCCAAGGTCACAGATGACCCTGATCCCAGGGGGTTAGAACCAGACAGTCTCAGAGTGTACCACCATTCTAGGCAGGAGTTTACTCTTTATTGTTCTGCCTCTCTATAGTGCTTACATTTTAAGGACTAGGATGCAGCATTGTTGGGTAGTGTTCATTTTATCAAGGGAGAGGTCTTGCGTTCGATTCCTAGTGCATACACACACAAAACAACAAATACCCAATAAATACCCCTCATCGTTATGGAGGCTTTAATTTTTTTAAATGTCAACAGGGATTACCTGGTTTAGGGTTGCAGGGTACTTTATCTTATTCTCGGTCTATGTTTAAGAGATTAAATAAATGCTATTTATATATAGATAGGGTCTCATTATTTAGCCTAGGTTGGCCTCAAGCTCACAAAGATTTCCAGTCATTGCCTCTGGAGTGCCGGGATTAAAGGTCTGCATCACCATGCCTGGCTCAATAAATGTATGAATATGAATTGAATGGAGTAAAATGTCTTGATGTGGTGAACATTGGAGAGGCTAAGGCAGAATTGCTGTACACATGAGGACAACCAAACCTATATTGTGAATTCTAGACCAGCCTGGGCTACGTTATAAGACCCTGTTTCAATAAATCACAATTGAGGGCTAGCCTAGGAGATGAGTCAGCCTGTTAAAGTCACTTGCCACCAAGCCTGGTGACCTGTTTGATCCCAGGCCCCACGTGGTAGAAGGAGAGAACCAACTCCCACAGGTTGTCCTCTGACCTCCACATGTTCATACACACTAAATAAATAAATTAAAGAATGACTGGCTCTTGAGTTTTGTTTTTTGAGTTGTGTTTTGACCTGATCCTTACGGTGTATCTCTGGTGTCCTGGGACTCATTATGTAGCCCCTAGTGAGTGCTGGGAAAGGAGAAGATTTGATTTTTTCCTTTGAAAGGTTGAGCCTATGACAGACAGTCTGCTCGTGATGATATCTGGTGGGGTTGAGTCACTAGATGAGAGAGAGAGAGAGAGAGAGAGAGAGAGAGAGAGAGAGAGAAGCATGTTAGTGGCCAATTTTCTGCTTTGTCTGTCTTTACATGCCCATACCTGTCTGAATTTCTACCTACATGTCTCCCCCTTGGCATGTCCATTATGTATGTGTCTGGTGTCTGTCATTCCCTTCTGTTGTCCCCCTCCCCCCTCCGCCTGTCCCCTGTGTGGTAACTGGACCTGGACACAGCCCCCAGGGCTGGCAGGAGACTTGACTGATATTTTTAGCCTGTAAACATGTTTGCCATTTCAGAGGACAGGGCAGGGCTGGTCTCAGCACCAGCCCACTCATGGTCTTTGAGCGAAGGCGTTCCTATCTCAGGCCAAGGTCTCAGTTCTCCAGCCTTAGGTCTCTTGGGGAGTTTGGAAAGGAAGGGAAACTAGAGTGGGCAGTTGGATAGCCACTTGCCAGGGAGGGAAGAAGAAAAAGGGAGGTATGTGGGGAGGATGTAGCCAGAAGGTCCCTGCAACCCCATCATTAAACATTTAATAAAATCCACATCTAGTTAGAAGTGGCTGTGGGAAATGGCTGTAAATTGGGGAGCTGAACAATTTGCAAATGGGAATATGGGGGGAGGGGCTGAGGGGTAGGAGAAAGACTGGAGAGGCAAAGAAAAAGCTGAATCTTGGGTTCCTCCAGGTTAGTGGGGCATGGTGGCTCATGCCTTGAATCCCAGGGAGGCAGAGGCAGGCGAATCTGCGAGGTTACCCTGGTCTAGTCAGTTCCAGGACATCCAGGGCTTCATAAACTGCTGCCCTCCAAACAAAACAACAAAAACCCCAAAGGGCACGAGGACAAGTGTCTACAGAAGAGGTTGAACAGACCCATTTCTCGTCCAAGGGCTACAAGCCTGACTCTGGTGTGGCTGCAGCTGCTGAATAGCTCCGTGGGTGCATAGGTGACCCCATTTCTGGGGGTTGAAATCTGAGTTTGAGAGTCAGCATGTTTTGTAGGAGCTTTGAGACAGTCTGAAGGCGAGAAATGGGCGCGGCTGCAAGAAACTTGGGAACCAACACGGGAGGCTGGGGCCTGGGACTGAAGTGTCTAAGCTTGAGAGAAAGCTCAAAGGTCTGTGTTGAGGCTGGAGGTCGAGGCTGAATCATCTGAGCTTCTTGGCTCTTCCTGCAGAATGGGTTGACGCTGGATTCCAACTGTGAGGGTTGGAGTGAGTCCCTGCTCCTGCGTGCTTCCAGGAATTTCTTGCCGGTGGAGACACACACTGCTCAGAGTGGGGTGGGAAGATCCCGACCCGGGACAGGAGCAATAAATGGAATAGGGGAAGGGAAAAGGCGATGCCTCTTCGTCCCTCGCCAGTCTCCCCTCACCAGCCCACTCCCGGGTGGCTTCAGCATTGGTCTCGCTCTCGGGTCCCAGCCCTGCTCGGGCCCCGCCCGGCCCCGCCCTCTCCCCACAGCTCGGGGCAGACCCGCCCGAGTTACAAGAGCCGCCTCCGCGCGCGGGGGCCCGGCCACTTGGAGCAGCTCTGCCGCGGGGACTGCACTGTCCGCCTGCCAGACCCGCCCCGACTGGGGCTCGCCGTCACCAGCAGTCACAGCACTGCGACTTCGGGCCCTACGTCGGCTATGGCTGCGTCCTGGGACTAAGTCCGCAGGTAGGGAAGCGAAACGCCGGCTGGTGCGGTCTGGAACTAGGACACCGGTGGCCAGGGAAGGAGGGACTCGGGAGAGGTGCATTTGCGGTAGTGTCACTTGAGGGTTCCAACAGTTCAGAGCAAACCTGGCCGCCTGTGACTGCCGGGACAGGCGACGGGTCACACTTCGGGAGTGGAATATTCTCCCTGGAGTTGGGGCACAAGTCGGGCTAAGTTAGAAAATCGCTTTGATAGATGCTTTGCTGCGCTTTATATTTCTCCCGCGGGTGGACTGTCGTCCCAACTGCACTGCAGGGCGCAGCGTTCCTGGCCTGGTGGCCCCTGTCCCACCCCTCCACTTTGGGGCGGTGGCTCAGAGCGCTGCTGAGTTCCTATTCCATGTTTACTGGAAAAGTTTTCCGAGATCCCCGTGACAATTCTCCCGCCCCTCCGGCGCCCCGACACCGCGTGTCCCTCTGCTGTCTTTCTCGGCTCTCCACACCTCGGCCCCGAACTTCGCGTCTGGAGTCCCCCTCAACCCCACCCTGCTCTGTACCATCAGCCTCTCCCTTTCTGGTTCCTAGCGGCGCCTTCGGCAGCTGCCCCGCCCTAGTCTTGCCCCTCCGTGTTCCCAGATCCTGAAGACTCCCTTCTTCCTTCTGGGCGTCGGAGCCTGGAAGTTTGCAGCACGCCTCCCCGTGGGATGGGTGGGAGTGGGGGTGAGGGACATAATTAGGGAGATTCCTGCGCTGGAGTGGGCGGGGAGGGGGGCTGTGCAAGCGACTCAGTCCCCAGAACCTCCCTTGCTCCTTCTAGAGGCGGTGCTTTCTCTCTACCCCACCCCACTCCCAAACTCGTCCGGGCGGGATGGCCCCCGCCCCAGCGCCTGGCTGGACGCCAGCAGCCTGAGGAATGTAGTGGTTGGAGCCGGTGACTAATTCAAACCAGAATTCGGGGGGGGGGGGAGAGGAGAGGGGCAAAGGGGAGGGGGAAAGGGGCAGTGAGTAGGCGGTGGGGGCCGGAGCGCTGGGCGTAGGTGAAGGACTTCACTGCTCACTCTGGAACCCTCCACTTTTGCAGTGCGAGCCAGCGGAGAGGGCGGGGGGCGAAAGCCTGCTGTGGAGTTGGAAAGCAGCGTGCTTAGGGTGTGTGCAGAGAGCTGTGTTATGTAAGGCTTTCCCATGCAGGGAGGGGATGTGCAGTGTGCAAGGGCCTGGGCTCCTCTGGCCGAGAGCCCCTTGCAGTATCAGGGCGGAGTTGGTGGGGACGCAGAATCTTGGTGGTGCTGGGATGGCAGCAGGTTTAGCTGTACTTGGTGGTGAGCATTGGAAGACTTTTGGCGGGGACCCGGGGATATCCCACAACTCAAACTGTGCCCTGACAACGTAGGGTTACCGATGTGTGTGTGTTGTACGTGCTTGCCTGCACACTCTGTCACTTCTGCACAACGTGAGCACAGAATAGTGTGCAAATGGTGCCTGCGTTGGCATCCTGGTTTGGCAGGGTGTGGTCCTGGCCTGTCTCTGAGGCCACGAGGTGCTCCTGGGGTGCTTGTATTCTCAGTGTTCCAGTTCTGGGGAGGGGATTTGTAGAAAAGCTTCCCCAGGTAGTTGGGGTCCTTGGAGAGTGACCCGGAATTCCCAGGAAGAAAAGAGCCCAGAAGTCTACTTCTGCCCCCAGAACACTGCTGGACTCCCAATAAGTAGTTTTGAAACAGTCTCCCATTAAAATTTAACCTCAATGGCAGGAACCATCTCCACTGCATCCCTTTTCTCACAGAATCCAGCGATTCAGCTGGGTGTTGTCCTCATAGGCGCGCGCGCGCGCGCGTGTGTGTGTGTGTGTGTGTGTGTGTGTGTGTGTGCGCGCGCACGAGCGTGTGGTGCGGACAGGAAGATGCCTTGGGAAACATTTAAAGGTCTCCACCTATACTGAGAATAGTTTAGGTGAGTAGAACTGCTTTGGTGTGTCCCATGAGGGAAGTCCCTGAGGCAGGGTAGTCCTCTTTTCCTAAGCTGAATGAACCATTGGCTTCCTTCTCTCACCTTGAGAAACTATGGGCTAGGTATGCATCTGGGGTGTCTAGTGTGCAGACTGTGAGGTAGAAGGGAACCCCTCATGTAAGGGCACTTCCTTGCTCCGAGCTGAGATACGGGCATGGGAGTGTGAGGAAGGAACTGGAAGCATGGGGTTAATCTAGTAAAGGGCCCTGGGTGCTGATAGGGATGGCATCTGGAAGATAGCTGAACCCCTTTCTGAGTCTCTTGTCCCTAGGAGAAGCAAGACATTCAGGAAGCTGCGTGAGTCATTCGAGGCTTAGTGCTGGTAATATGGAGGTCAGCAGCAATGCAAAGGGCTGAGGAGAAGCCAGGCATGGTCCAGGAAAGGACAGGAGAGATTGAACCAAGGAGCTCTGTGGAAGAAGAGTAGCATTAGTCAGGGCAGGGAATGAGCTGTGGAGCCCCAGGTCATTTCAGACGCAGGGAGGCTCTGCTTAGAGGTTCAGAGCGCCACTACTCCTGACTCCTCTGCTCCACTTGGAACTGTCTGGCGGGTTCTGGCCACCCGAACATAGCACTCCGAGCCTGAGGAGCTGGTTTGAGGAGTTGGGGTAAAGCTGTGGGGGTGGAGGAGTGTGTGGGGCATTGGGGTGTGGTCACTGCCTTTTTTCAGAACTTGGGAACTGCCTGGAGACAGACCAGAGAGGCAGACTGGGAGAGCTAGTCTGACTTCTGAAGGGCTCTTTGCCTGGACGCCCCCAAGATTGTCTCCTTGGGGCTGGCCTGACCATGTGCTTATAGTCACTCAGCCTACAGGAAGGGAGGTGGCTGTCAATTTACAATGTGCATTACAGGCCGCAGCAGTGGTGAGTGCCTAGGGCTTTCTGCTCTCTTTGCCCCCTTCAGGCGTCAGCCAGGCTCTCAGGAGCTTGCAGTTCCCCGGATTTGACCACCGGCTGCTTTCCAAAGTCTTCCGGACCATAGCATCACCCATACCTGAGTTTGTCCAAAAAGTGTCAGCATGGGGCGTGGTACTACAGACTGTTTCTGTGCGATGTCTGTGTGCGCTTTGATGAAGCTCCCCTTTCTCTCTCTGGGCCTCAGCTCTCATTGGGGCTAAGGCTCAAATAATTGGTCTTGTGTCGGTCACTGTTTGCATTGCAACGGGGGGTCATGGTTCCACTGTGGTCTCGAGTCTCTGTGTTTGTGTTACTGCCCCTGAGAAGATGGCCTGTTGGCTCTTCATGGGGCACTCATACTGTGGTATGTGTCACCTCTGTCTGCCGGGGACTTGGAGGGCAGAGGCAATGGCTGCTCTGTAGTGGAAGCTCCTTGTCGGTGTGCAGAGACTGCAGTTAAGGAACGAAGTAAGCTCCGCTCCTTTGTCCTGTGTGGGCCCAGGCCTTGAAGTTTGTGTCCCGAGGCCTTCAAGAAGGATAGGGCAGCCTTGGGAGTAGAGTCCCCACAGATGGTGGTTGAGCAGCAATGCATTGCACACAGCCTGTCAGGGAGCGGCATCCTGCCTGGTCCCTGGGGGCTGGAACGGAGGTTCTGGGGGAAGGGGAAGTGCCTGGAGCTGATCCTGGCTACGTGTCCTGGCTCTCGGCTGTGTGTGTGTGTGTGTGTGTGTGTGTGTGTGTGTGTGTGTGTGTAGCCACCGCCATTTGAAGACCTGGCCCTGAGTCTTTCACTACTTGGCCTGACCACTGGGGGGCGAACATGCAGCACCTCCCAGAGAGCTGGGTGGGGCCCGGGGTATATTCTAAAAACTAATCTACCCCCCCCCCCCAGCAACTCAAGATACTTATCCCCTTGGCTTCTCAACTGTAGGACATTGCCCTCAGAGTTAGTGTCTTAATCCCAGCCTCTCTGGCAAAGGCCAAATCTTCCTTGACATTGTTGCCAGATAAGGAACTTCCACCTGGATACTGTGATGCTGTCCCCAGTCTCTGGCACGGGGAGAGGTGGAGAGTCCCTCCTGGTCTCCTGGATAGGGGAAGGAGAGGGACTATCCCTGCTGGAAGTGAGAATTTAGAGTTTCGGGCCTTGCGGCTTGTTCCAAGAGTTGGTGGTGGGGAACGTCTGTGGTCGGAGTAGAGAGAAGTGGAGGTGGAGATCAAGAAGCAGTTGTAGGGCTGGGGCATGATGGTGCACGTCTGCCTTTTAATCCCAGCGCTCAGGAGGCAGAGGTAGGCAGGTCTCTGTGAGGCCAGCCTGGGCTACAAAGAGAGTGCCAGGACAGCTAGGGTCGGTACACACAGAAACCCTGTTTCAAAAAACAAACACAAACAATGGAAAAGAAGGAGGAGGAGGAGGAGGAAGCAGCAGCAATCATGGGACTGTATGACCGCTTTAGAGGTCAATGTGCAAAAAGCCCCAGCATGATGGGGAAAAGGAGGTTAGAGTGGGGAGGCTATGGCAGGAGCTGTGGGCTGGATCAGCACCACTTTCTTCCTGTGGCAGGTGCACGCACAGAAAGGGAGGTGCACACCCAGGGACCCAGCTTTACTAGGAGAACAGGTGACAGGTATCTGCTGAGAGCCATGAAATCTCACCACCGAGGACTGCCTGAGCTGGGAAGGGTGAATGATGAGGCTGACGAGGGTCTCTGTGCTCTGCATATGTGTGTGTCCCCTTAGGTGTTTCTCTGAAGATCCTTCCAAGATCCAGGTCGCTGGGTCTTGTTGGTCTAATTCTCTTTGATTGTTTTCTCCCGAAAGTTGACGGTGCCCCCGTTGTGTCTAGCTAAGTAGCCTTGTTTGCCTGAACTTAGATATTCCTGCCTAAGCTTCCTGAGGATTATAGGTGGCATGGGACACAAGGTCCATCCCTGTAAAGTTTTTTTTATGTTGGTTTATTTTGGCAGGTTCTCATTATGCAGGCAAGGCTATCCTTGAACTCACTATGTAGCCCAGGACGGGTTGGAACTTGCAGTGATCCTCCTGGCTCAGTGCTTAACTGCTGAGATTACAAGTGTGCACCATTATGCCCGTCTCTGCTAAACATTTGTTTTTCCTGTTTTGTTATAAATGTGTTTCTGTGTACTTACATGTGTGTCCTCACGCTGTGGCACATGTGTAAGTGTTTGAGAACAATTCACAGGAATCAGTTCTCTTCTACCAAGTGTGTTCTGCTGATGAAGCTCAGGTTGGGAGCTAGACAGAAAAATCTCCATTTGTCTTCTACATATTAACCCAAGAGAAATCCAGAACTAGGTTCTGGGGAGTTCTGGCTTCTGGGAAGCTTGGGATTCCTGACCCCTGGGAACATAGCCTCAAAGAGACCCAGAATCAAAGGCCCCTTAAATGCTGGGCGCGGGTGGGGCCATCATGAGGCTGGAGGGGCACAAGAGGGGAGGCTTTTTTCCATCTTCTGGTGGTTGCCTCTCTAGCTCCCAGTCTCCCCTGCTCCAGCATAGGCCTTGCTTCTGTGTATTTTCTTTATGGGTCTTTCTCAGAAATTTCTTTCTTTTCTTTTTCTTTTTTTTTTTCAGTTTTTAGTTTGTTTAGCTCTGACTATTCTGGAGCTTGTTTTGTAGAATGGACTCGTCTCAAACTCACAGAGATTTGCCTGCCTCTGCCTCCCGGGGGCTGGGATTAAAGGTGTACACCCCCACCCCCGGCTCTCAGGGGTTTGTGTGTCTCATCCTGTATATATTTGTGAATTGGTCCCTCTGCTTGTGTGAAGACTGTTGGATTGGGGCCTGTCTCCATATCTCTAAAATAAGGTTGCGAATTCTTGCCCTCCAGGGTCGTTTGTCCAGGAGATGGGACCCTAAGCAGAGAAGTCAGCAGTACAGCGCGTGGCATGCAGTGCTCTGCAGAAGTCTTTCTCTTAACTAGCGATGGCGGGGTTTCCTTCAGCGTGCAGCTTTCTCTTCCTCTTTGGGGAGTGTTTATGACAGGATATCATACATCTGGGTGTGTCTCCTTTCTATGACTCTCCAACCCCTTGCTTGGTTTTGAGTGTCAGGGCTTTCCCTCTGGCGGAGGTCTCTAATCCTAGCCATGAGTCATTATGTTCTTGGGGTGGGTACTGCTTGTCCCTGGCAGGTTAGTTAGGGCTTGTGGGTGCTGCAGTGCTGGAAGGTTCTGTCATTGAGGTCCCCCCAGATGCAGGTGCAGTTCCTTCTTCCACGCATATCCCCTTCTGCGTGCAGACTGTGCTAGTCAGGCCCACTGCTCTGTGCTCTGCTAGTGTAGGTCTTGTCTTCAAATCTGGCCCAATTCAGCCATTGAGACCCTAGGCCTTGTTACTCAGAGTCTTTGTGTCAGATAGACATTGGCTATCTGTAGCTGCAGTAGCAATTGCCCCGAGCTCTCCTCTGCGGAGAGAAACGGGAAGGCCTAGTCCCCTGGTGACAAAGGGGAGAGAATGCTCTTCTGGAGGTCACCCTTGCCAGGAACTCTCTGCTTTTGGGCATCGTCTGGATCTGCTCAAGTATGGCCCCTGTGGAAGCGGGCACAGGCAGAGCCTTGCTGCTGCATGGAATTTTGAGGTTCTGAGTTGCAGGATGGGGCGTTCTGTCATGGCATTTGGCCTGAACTGTGCCCTAGCCCCAAGTACTTTCTATTTTTTATCTAGAGCACCCTCACTGCCTCACTCCAAACAGCCTTCTGCCTCGGGGGTTCTCCACTCCAGCCCTGCTTCTCATCAGAAAGGATACCAAGGCTATCTCTTGGGCCACGGGAACAGAGCTAGCAGAGCTGAGTTATAGGGCTTTAACACTCCCCTATTAGCCTCCGTGTACCTTCCTTTCCCATATGTGAGTGGCAGCCAGTGCTGTCCTCTAGAATGTCATTGTAGGGAAAATTTTGCATATTTTTGCTGCCAGAAATGGCAGTGGTAGCCACACGTGGCTGCTAGGCTCCTGTAATGTGGCTAGTGGAACTACATTTTTAACTTCAAGCTGGGTGTGGCGGTACACCTTTGCAATCTCAGAACTCAGAAGGTAGAGGCAGAAGGATCAGGATGTTTAAGGTCATTCTCAGCTACACTGGAGAGATGGCTGGGAGTTGGGGGGTGAGGACTATTTCAGAGACCCCAAGTTCGACACCTAGCATCCATGTTGGGCCATTGCAACCACCTGGAACTCCAGTTCCAGGGGAATTTGACATCTCCGGTCTCATGAGCACGTACACATACATATGAACATAAAAATTAAAAATAATTTAAAATTGGGAGCAGCCTGGCATAGTAGTGCAGGCCTTTAATCTCAGCACAGGGAGGCAAAGGCAGGCAGATCTCTGTGAGTTTGAGGACAACTTGGTCTACAAAGTGAGTTCTGGGACATGCAGAGCTACATAGTAAGAATTCATCTCCAGAAAAAAAAGGGACTGGTGACTTTAAGCTAGGCAGTGGAGGCACACATCTTTAATTCCAGCACTTGGTAGGCGGAGGCTGGCAGATCTCTGAGTTCAAGGCCGCCTGATCTACACAGTGAGTTCCAGGACAGCCGGGGCTACACAGAGAACTCCTGTCTCAAAAACAACAAAAAAAAAATTGAGTTGTTTATTTATGTGTGTCCATGTGGGACTGTGTGTGCCACATATGTGGAGGTGTGCAGGGAGGCCAGAGGGCATAGGATCCTTGGAGCCGGACTTACTGGCTGGTGGTAGTGAGCCACCTGACAGGGCTGCTGGGAACTAACTCAGGTTCTCTGGAAGAGCAGCAAGCATTCTAAATTCACACGGAGCCACCTCTCATCTGGTGGGGAAAATACCACTATAGTTTAATTATTTGCCTAAAATTATTTTATTTTTCACTTCTGGAGACAGGTTCTCATGAAGCTCAGGTCACCATTAAACTCTAGATCTTCCTGCTTGCCCACTTGAGTGCTTGGATTATAGGTGTATAATCCGTTTAAATTTAAATTGCCACATGCGGCTACCATGTTAGTAGCACACATTTGTCTCCGTTCAAGCCCCAAAGGCTTGTGATGAGTGACTGAATTGTGAAGAATTCCCCCAACCTCCAAAGACCATTTTTGGATTTTCCTGGAGGCCTGGCTTAACCTAACCATGTGGGAGGAGAGGGAAGAGCATCTGGGTTTGCTACAGGTTCCACTGGTGGAGGGCAGGCCAAGAGCTGGGGCCTAGAAGCAGAAAATCGGGCCATGGCTATCATGGCCTCACACCTCTCATGTGCATCCCATGTCTTCCGGGCCTAGATTTGAAGAGAAGGGAGCCCTTCCTGGCTGTGTCAGGATAACAGAGCTGTAGCATGAACCCAGTGGTTTCTGTTCTCGGGGGTGGAGAACTTTTCAGAATTACTTCTCTCTAAGTAGCCTACCGGGTGAAGCCTACAGGGAGTTGGTCCTCAGCACTCTTTGCATCTAAAAGACCCTTGTCCTTGGGCTCAAGCTGGAGAAAGGGAGCTGTGGCAGGTCCTAGCCCCTCTGCTCCTTGGTGGCCTGGCCTAGGAGGCTTTGCATTGACTAGGTTTTAGGCGTGACCCTGTGCGTGTCTGGAACTGTTGCTTCAGACTGCAGTGACTCACCGTGGAAGGGGGGGTGGAGGGTGGGGCCCCCATGTGGGTGAGTGAGCTGGCTCTCTTTCTCCTCTGCTGGCTCAGCACCAGGCTGTTTAGCTGAGCAAGGGGCCCTGCACAAGGAGGAAGACAGGGAAACCTGAAGGGGTGGCTTCAGTTCTTAGGGGTCCAAGCTAGAGACTTTTGCTCTTCCTTCTTCTTAGGCTGGCTTCTCAGTGTTGGTCTGGGGCCGGGGCAGAAGGTGCCAGTTTCGAGTTGGGAAGAGTCAGTATGACTTTCCTCTTAACGTGGCCTCTTCTGCCTGCTCGGAAGGGAGAGGGTGTTTCCCTAGCTTGAGCCTGTGCCAGCGGGCCTCTCTCCTGTCTTTGCTCGGACTCTAGCCACACCTGTGTTGTCAAGTAGGCTCATGAGAAATGCTGCATTTGTGAGTTTGTTGAGTTTGAGAGCAGGTGTGGTGATCTGGGGTTTATATTTGTGTTTCTGTTTTACCCATGTTGGTATCTTCCTGAAACTGGACCTGCTAAGTGCCATGGGTTTCTAAGAGCCACGGTCCCATCCTAGAGGCCGATTCCAGCACCTTGGATGCCCCATTTATATTTCATTGCCCTGATAAGTCTCTTAAGATTTCTGGAACATTATGGAGCCCAGCTGGTCACACCCAGAGTCTCTTGCTTATCATTTGTGCCGGGACAGGACTCTAAGTCTTTTGAATTTCTGTATCTGGCACATGGCGTGCATTCAGTAAGTGTCTAGAGGATGCTTGAGTGACGGGAGCTAACAGCCCAATGCAGTGTACAATTAAGTGCTGGGCTGGGCTGTGTGCCCTGATTGGTATCCTTTATAATATCTAGTGCAGACTTGGGCATACAGGAGGTGCTCAGTATGCATACATTTATTGATTGGTTGACAAATTTCTGGATGTAAACAGTTTCAGGGTGGGGCTTTGGGTGAGGCTCACCACAGTTTATAGAGTCCCTCATACAATTTCACAGGTATGCTTTAGATGGCTGCTAGTGCCATTTTGTGTGGGTGGCTGTAGTTGGTTCATCGTTATATCTACCATCCTTCCGGGTGCCTTCCCAGGGTACCTCTGCAGCTGATAACTCATCTGGTGGCAAGGAGGCATGCCCTTACCTATGGAGTCTGGCTCAGGGCCCAGTGTGGGCAGCCAGATGGCCTTTGACTCACCATGGTCCTTGACTCACCACAGGCCTGAGTTGGGTTCAGCTTTGCTTCGGTCTTTTGGCTTTGGGAGTCTGGGAGAGTGGAATTGTCTTTTTTTAGGTCAGCTGGAAAGGATTCCCTTTGGTCCCGAGGGCCAGGCTAGAGATGGTAAACTGAGTCACTGTCAGTGCGGTGGGGAACAGCAGCATTTGTGCTTGGAGAATGGTCTCACATTACTGAAGAGGTGAGACTCAATGTGGTATAGGGGAAAGACCCACAGAAACACAAGCTAGGGTGTGGCATCAGCATTGTGTGCACTCCAGGCAAACTGGCCTTTCAGAGTCTCAATCTCTCTGCTTGTAAGGTGGGACCAGCTATTCTAGAGAATGGTGAACTTGGGTTTGTTGTGGAACCTCCGTGGACCAGCTGCTGTCTTCTTTCAATCTGTATGGAACTCTTACCATTTCCACATTCACAGCCAAGGAAACAGGTTCAGAGAGGTCAAGTGCCCTTGGCAAGAGTCCTATAGCTAGGAGGATGCAGCCAGTGGTGGAGACTTGGTCTAGTTTCCTTTAGCTTCGTTTTCTGTGGCAACAGACCTCAGAGTCATGTAGTTGCTGGCTGTGGTAGGGACCTGACTGGAGTTTTGGCCTGGCCTGGGAAACGGCATCTCTCTATCATTTGGGTGGCAGCTCATGGAGGTTTTGAAAAGCCAAGTGTGAGCATCACGGTGAAAATTTTTCCTAGGTTGTGTGACTGAGTTTCCCAAAGAGAGAGAGACTGTTAAAAGAAGAGAAGAAGGAGGGGCGGGCTCCTGGCAAGGCGTTCGCTCCTGAACAGAGTCCTGCAAAGGTCAGTAGGTGGGATGGTGCAGAGGGATGGGGGTTAGGATGGGGGACACTGGGTATTTGATGTAGTATTTGGAACTTTCCCTGGGTGGATCAAAGGGCCGGTTACCCCCTTTCTATACTCTTTATTGTGCATTGGGAGAACTTCCACAGTGGAAAAACATGATACAGATCACTCTCCTACCCGAGGAACCCCTCACTTGGCAGGTGAGCCAGGGCTGAGGGAGCAGGTGCATGGCGCTTGTTTTCCACTCCCTGGGTGTGCACAGCACCAAAGATTTCTGGCTTTCTCATGCTTTTCTGCCCCTCATATCTCCCGTGACCAATGCTCTTGTTTCTTCACCTCATCCCAGATGGAGAAGGAGGAGGAGACAACTCGGGAGCTGCTGCTGCCTAACTGGCAGGGCAGCGGCTCCCACGGACTGACCATTGCCCAGAGGGATGATGGAGTCTTTGTTCAGGAAGTGATGCAGAACTCCCCTGCGGCCCGCACTGGAGTGGTCAAAGAGGGTGAGTCTCCCCAAGATAGTGACTGGGCACTGGGGGGTGAGAGAGGTTACTAAAAGGAAGGACGGGAGGCGGGGGAGCAGGCAGAAATGCCCAAATGGCTGTGGAAGGCTTGGGTCCAACAACTAAAGATGGTCAGTATCCAAGCCCTGTTCTTTTTTGCCTACTCCGTGTCTTGCTTGTGAATATGAGGGGAGGCAGTTATGAGGAGTCCTGGAGCCCTTGTCTTCAGATCCGAGTCTTCTCCCTCACCAGCTCTGCAGCTTTGTGTAAAATAGTTGGCCTTTTGAGCCACAGTTTCCTCATCTGTACAAAGAATGGGCAAAATACCATGTCTGCATGGTATTTACAAAGCTAAAGGAAAGTCAGTTTTAGCATCTGTTATGTGGTACTTTCTTGAGCCCTGCATGTCTTTTACCTAATTGTTGCACTTCCTTACTTAGGGGACCAGATTGTGGGTGCCACCATCTACTTTGACAACCTGCAGTCTGGTGAGGTGACCCAGCTGCTGAACACCATGGGGCATCACACTGTTGGCTTGAAGTTGCACCGTAAGGGGGACCGTTCCCCTGAGCCTGGACAGACCTGGACTCATGAAGTCTTCAGCTCCCGTAGCTCCGAGGTGGTGCTGGTGAGTTCCTGGTGACCCACCTTTGCTCTGAGCTTGCCATAATCCTGGTGGCCTCCTGGCCTCACTTCCTGAGCCTTCTGCTTGTGTCCTGAACCTCTGCTACTTCCATCTTCTTCTTTCATTTCTTTCTGACTTCTCTCTGCTGCTTTCTTCCTGCCTATGTTGTGGCATGCGGCTGATTCTGTTCTTACAAGTATTGTGTTCTTTCGGTCTCTTGAGACTGTGCCATGGCTTGGGAACCAGCTCAAGTGTTAGGGGCTTAGATGCCAAGTAAAGACTGCTTTACTAGAGTTTTTGAAGCGCTTTCACTGGTGTTCAACCTGCCTCTCTACTTTCTGTGCGTGAGAAGATGAGCAGCGTAGGGCTCGTGGGGAAGGCTTCTTCACTCCTCGTGGCTTGCTTATGGAATAAACCATGTGTCCTAATTGTGAAAGTATTCCCAAACACAGCCAGGCCTTCAGGCTTCACAAACGCTCCAGTATGCAAAGGCTCTTAGGAGACCTTAACCAAACAAGCCTGCAAGTTGAGAGTTGAAGGATGAAGGGTCTGTTTGGGATGGGTCCATGGAACAGGTTGATTTGAAGTACCACTGGGTGGTCGAGTCTCTTCCTGGGAGCACAGTTCAGGAATCTATGACCTTTGCTTTCCAGAATTTTCTTCCAGATAGTTTCTCTTTTCCTCTTGTAATGTGACTGTCAGCCCCTTTCTTCAGTCCCCTGTGTTCTGTCCCAGGAGACTCTCTGGAACTCTGTTATGTTCTGAGCATCTTTGAGAAACAAGCAACCCTGTTGTCGGCTAGGCTGCGGCCAGGCATCTGCCAACTCAGGCGGGCTTTGCTGCAACTTCTGCTGGGCGTGTCTTTCTGCAGAGCGGGGATGATGAAGACTACCAGCGCATCTACACCACAAAGATCAAGCCACGACTGAAGTCGGAGGATGGTGTGGAAGGGGACCTTGGGGAGACCCAGAGCCGTACCATCACGGTGACCAGAAGGGTCACAGCCTACACTGTGGATGTGACCGGTCGGGAAGGAGTGAAGGACATCGACATCAGCAGCCCTGAGTTCATGATCAAGATACCAAAGCATGAAGTGACTGAAATCGCCAACACAGATGTAGAGATGCAGTCTGGGAAGACGGTGATTAGACTACCCTCAGGATCGGGGGCAGTTTCTCCAACCCCTGGCTCTGCCATGGATATCCGGGCAGGGGCCGTTTCTGCTTCAGGACCAGAGCTCGAAGGTGCTGGCCAATCAAAATTCCAGGTCACCGTACCTGGGATAAAGGTGGGAAGCCCCGGCGTCAATGTCAGTGCAAAAGGCTTGGACTTGGGTGGCAAAGGAGGGATCCAAGTTCCAGGGGTGGACATTTCGTCTTCTCTTGGGACTGGCTCAGTAGAGGTACAGGGTCCTTCCCTCCAGAGTGGTGATATTGGGAAAATTAAAATTCCAACCATGAAGATGCCAAAATTTGGTGTCTCAGCAGGCCCGGAGGGTCAGATACCAGAGGCAGGGCTGAGTGTTTCCGCACCTGAGTTCTCTGTGGGGCATAAAGGTGACAAGCCAGGTTTGGCCATTGGTGGGAGCATTCAGGCCCCTCACTTGGAAGTCAGTGCCCCTTCTGTCAATATTGAGGGCCTTGGGGGGAAGCTGAAGGGTCCCCAAATCACTGGGCCATCACTCGAAAGTGACTTAGGTCTGAAAGGTACCAAGCTGCAGGGGAACATAGGAATGGATGCCTCTGCTTCCAAAATTGAGGGCAGCATCACTGGTCCCAGTGTGGAAGTTGGAACCCCTGATGTCGACATTCATGGGCTAGGAGGCAAACTGAATTTGCCCAAGATGAAAGTCCCTAAATTCTCTGCATCAGGTTCCAAGGGAGAGGGAGTTGGCGTTGATGTGACAGTGCCCACAGGTGAAGTGACCCTTCCTGGGGTCTCTGGGGATGTTAGTCAGCCTGAGATTGCCATTGGTGGGCTAGAAGGGAAGATAAAGGGTGCTAAAGTCAAGACACCTGAAATGATCGTCCAGAAACCTAAAATCTCCATGCAGGATGTGGATCTGAGCCTTGGGTCTGGTAAACTGAAAGGCGATATGAAGGTGTCTGCTCCTGAGGTCAAAGGTGATGTTAAAGGCCCTCATGTGGCAGTTAAAGGCCCCAAAGTGGACATAGAGACACCAAACTTAGAGGGGACCTTGACAGGTCCCAAGCTCAGCAGCCCTTCTGGAAAAATAGGGGCCTGTAGGATATCTATGGCAGATGTAGACCTAAATGTAGCTGCGCCTAAAGGGAAAGGTGGTGTAGATGTTGTGCTACCCAAAGTAGAAGGGAAAATCAAAGTCCCTGAACTTGATGTCCAAGGCCCCAAAATGGATATTAGTGCCCCAGATGTGGAAGTGCATGGCCCAGAATGGAACTTGAAAACGCCCAAGATGAAGATGCCCAAGTTCAGTGTCCCAGGGGTCAAAGGAGAAGGCCCAGATGTAGATGTGGCTCTACCGAAAGGAGACATCAGTATTTCAGGGCCTAAGGTCAACATAGAAGCCCCAAGTGCCAACATGGAGAGTCTGGGGGGCAAACTTAAAGGTCCTGATATTGATCTTCCTGAAGTGAGTGTCAAGACTCCAAAGGTTTCCATACCTGATGTAGATCTGCACATCAAAGGCGCAAAGGTGAAGGGAGAGTGTGATGTCACAACACCAAAGCTTGAGGGTGACCTGAAAGGCCTCCAAGTGGATGCTGATGCCCCAGAAGTGAATGTTCATGGCCCAGACCTGAAGATACCCAAGATGAAGATGCCCAAATTCAGTGTGCCAGGGTTCAAAGCAGAGGGCCCAGAAGTGGATGTGAATCTGCCCAAGGCAGATATGGACATTTCTGGGCCTAAGGTGGAGGTCAGTGCTCCAGATGTGAGCATTGAGGGACCAGAAGGGAAACTGAAAGGACCTAAGTTTAAAATGCCTGAAATGAATATCAGAGCTCCAAAGATCTCCATGCCAGATGTGGACTTACACTTAAAAGGCCCCAGTGTAAAGGGAGAATATGATGTTACCGTGCCAAGGCCTGAAGGTGAGATTAAAGTTCCTGATGTTGAACTTAAAAGTGCCAAACTGGACATTGATGCCCCGAATGTGGATGTTCAAGGTCCCGAATGGCACATGAAGATGCCAAAGATAAAAATGCCCAAGTTTGGTATGCCAGGCTTCAAGGCAGAGAGTCCAGATGTGGAGGTGAATCTCCCTAAGGCCAACATTGATGTCTCAGGACCCAAGGTAGATGTCAAAGCACCAGATGTGAACATTGAAGGACCTGAAGGAAAACTGAAGGGTCCTAAGCTGAAGACGCCTGAGATGAATATAAAGGCCCCAAAGATCTCCATGCCTGATGTAGATTTGCATATGAAAGGCCCCAAGGTAAAAGGAGAGTATGATGTCACAATGCCAAAGATTGAAGGAGATTTGAAAGGCCCCAAAGTAGATGTCAGTGCTCCAGATGTTGACATTCAGAGTCCTGATTGGAACTTGAAAATGCCAAAGATTAAAATGCCCAAATTTAGCATGCCTAGTCTCAAAGGAGAAGGCCCAGAATTGGATGTAAACATGCCCAAGGCTGATATGGACATTTCTGTACCAAAACTAGATATTAGTGCTCCAGATTTGAACCTTGAAGGACCTGAAGGAAAGTTGAAAGGCCCCAAGTTTAAGATGCCTGAGATGCATTTCAAGGCTCCAAAGGTGTCTCTACCAGATGTGGACCTGGATCTCAAAGGACCCAAAATGAAAGGAAATCTAGACATGTCTGCACCAAAAATAGAGGGAGAGATGAAAGTACCAGATGTGGACATCAAAGGTCCGAAGATAGATATTAAATCACCAGATGGGGAAGGTCAGGGCCCAGACTGGAGCCTGAAAATGCCAAAGATGAAAATGCCTAAGTTCAGTATGCCTACTCTCAAAGGTGAGGGTCCAGAAGTGGATGTGAACCTGCCTAAGGCTGACATTGATGTCTCAGCACCCAAGGTTGACATTGAAGGCCCTGATGTGAGCATTGAAGGACCAGAAGGAAAGTTGAAAGGTCCTAAGTTCAAGATGCCTGAGATGAACATCAAGGCCCCTAAGATCTCCATGCCTGATGTGGACTTAAACTTGAAAGGCCCCAAAGTCAAGGGGGATGTGGATGTGACACTGCCCAAGCTAGAAGGTGAAATGAAAGTGCCAGATGTGGACATCAAAGGACCTAAAGTGGACATCAGTGCCCCAGATGTGGATGTTCATGGGCCAGATTGGCACCTGAAGATGCCCAAGATGAAAATGCCCAAGTTCAGCATGCCTGGCTTCAAAGCAGAAGGCCCAGAAGTGGATGTGAACCTGCCAAAGGCTGACATTGATGTCTCAGGACCCAAGGTGGACATTGAAGGCCCTGATGTGAGCATTGAAGGGCCAGAAGGAAAGCTGAAAGGTCCTAAGTTCAAGATGCCTGACATGCACTTCAAGGCTCCTAAGGTCTCCATGCCTGATGTGGACTTGAATATTAAGGGGCCTAAAGGAAAAGCAGATGTGGCATTGCCTGATGTAGAGGGTGAAATAAAAGTTCCAGATGTGGATGTTAAAGGGCCCAAAGTTGGCATTGATGCTCCAGACATTGAAGTTCATGGCCCAGACTGGCACCTTAAGATGCCTAAAATGAAAATGCCCAAGTTCAGCATGCCTGGCTTCAAAGGAGAAGGCCCTGAAGTGGATGTGAACCTGCCAAAGGCTGACATTGATGTCTCAGGACCCAAGGTAGACATTAATGTTCCAGATGTAAATATTGAAGCTCCAGATACAAAACTAAAAGGGCCAAAATTTAAGATGCCAGAAATGAATATAAAGCCTCAGAAGATATCCATGCCAGATGTTAGCTTGAATTTGAAAGGCCCTAAAGTGAAAGGAGACTATGATGTTCCAAAAGTGGGAGGAGAAATAAAAGCTCCTGCTGTTGATATCAAAGGCCCCCAAGTAGATGTACCAGATGTGGATGTTCATGGCCCAGACTGGCACCTGAAGATGCCTAAGGTAAAAATGCCTAAGTTCAGTATGCCTGGCTTCAAAGGAGAGGGCCCTGAAGTGGATGTAAATCTTCAAAAGGCCAACATTGATGTCTCAGGACCCAAAGTGAACATTGATGTTCCAGATGTGAATATTGAAGCTCCAGAAGGGAAACTAAAGGGCCCCAAGTTCAAGATGCCGAGCATGAATATACAGACACACAAAATCTCTATGCCTGATGTTGGTCTTAATCTGAAAGGACCTAAACTGAAAAGTGATGTAGATGTTTCTCTTCCAAAAGTGGAAGGAAATTTGAAAGGTCCTGAAGTTGATGTTAAAGTCCCTAAGGTGGATGTGGATGTTGGTGATATTGATATTGAATGTCCAGAAGGGAAGTTGAAGGGTCCCAAGTTCAAGATGCCTGACATGCACTTCAAGACTCCTAAGATCTCCATGCCTGATGTGGACTTAAACTTGAAAGGCCCCAAAGTCAAGGGGGATGTGGATGTGACAGTGTCCAAGCTAGAAGGTGAAATGAAAGTGCCAGATGTGGACATCAAAGGACCTAAAGTGGACATCAGTGCCCCAGATGTGGATGTTCATGGGCCAGACTGGCACCTGAAGATGCCCAAAATAAAAATGCCCAAGTTCAGCATGCCTGGCTTCAAGGGAGAAGGTCCTGAAGTAGATGTGAACCTGCCAAAGGCTGACATTGATGTCTCAGGACCCAAGGTGGACATTGATGTTCCAGATGTGAATATAGAAGGTCCTGATGCAAAATTGAAGGGTCCTAAGTTCAAGATGCCAGAGATGAACATCAAGGCTCCCAAGATCTCCATGCCTGATTTGCATCTCAAGGGTCCCAAACTGAAGGGAGATGTGGATGTTTCCCTGCCCAAAGTAGAAGGTGACCTCAAGGGCCCTGAAGTTGACATCAAAGGCCCCAAAATGGACATTAATGCCCCAGATGTTGATGTTCATGGTCCAGACTGGCACCTGAAGATGCCCAAGGTGAAAATGCCCAAGTTCAGCATGCCTGGTTTTAAAGGCGAGGGCCCTGAAGTGGATGTGAGCCTGCCAAAGACTGACATTGATGTCTCAGGGCCAAAGGTGGACATTGATGTTCCAGATGTGAATATAGAAGGTCCTGATGCAAAACTGAAGGGTCCTAAGTTCAAGATGCCAGAGATGAACATCAAGGCTCCCAAGATCTCCATGCCAGATGTGGACTTGAATTTGAAGGGGCCCAAACTGAAAGGAGAGATAGATGCTTCTGTGCCAGAAATGGAAGCTGATCTCAGAGGTCCTCAAGTTGATATCAAAGGCCCCAACATAGATGTGGAAGTGCCTGATGTTGACCTGGAATGTCCTGAGGCAAAGTTGAAGGGCCCCAAGTTTAAGATGCCTGACATGCACTTCAAGACCCCTAAGATCTCCATGCCTGATGTGGACTTACATTTGAAAGGCCCCAAAGTCAAAGGGGATCTCGATGTGACAGTGCCCAAGCTAGAAGGAGAATTAAAAGGTCCCAGCATGGATGTGGAAGTACCTGATGTTGACCTGGAATGTCCTGATGCAAAGTTGAAGGGTCCCAAGTTTAAGATGCCTGACATGCACTTCAAGACCCCTAAGATCTCCATGCCTGATGTGGACTTAAACTTGAAAGGCCCCAAAGTCAAGGGGGATGTGGATGTGACAGTGCCCAAGCTAGAAGGTGAAATGAAAGTGCCAGATGTGGACATCAAAGGACCTAAAGTGGACATCAGTGCTCCAGATGTGGATGTTCATGGGCCAGATTGGCACCTGAAGATGCCCAAGATGAAAATGCCCAAGTTCAGCATGCCTGGCTTCAAAGCAGAAGGCCCAGAAGTGGATGTGAACCTGCCCAAGGCTGACATTGATGTCTCAGGACCCAAGGTGGATGTTGAAGTTCCTGATGTGAGCATTGAAGGACCAGAAGGAAAGCTGAAAGGTCCCAAGTTTAAGATGCCTGACATGCACTTCAAGGCTCCTAAGATCTCTATGCCTGATGTGGACCTGCACTTGAAAGGCCCTAAGGTCAAAGGGGATATGGATGTGACTGTTCCAAAACTGGAAGGAGATTTGAAAGGCCCCAATGTGAATGTAGAGGTACCTGATGTTGACCTGGAATGTCCTGAGGCAAAGTTGAAAGGCCCCAAGTTTAAGATGCCTGACATGCACTTCAAGACCCCTAAGATCTCCATGCCTGATGTGGACTTACATTTGAAAGGCCCCAAAGTCAAAGGGGATCTCGATGTGACAGTGCCCAAGCTAGAAGGAGAATTGGAAGGTCCCAGCGTGGATGTGGAAGTACCTGATGTTGACCTGGAATGTCCTGATGCAAAGTTGAAGGGCCCCAAGTTTAAGATGCCTGACATGCACTTCAAGACCCCTAAGATCTCCATGCCTGATGTGGACTTAAACTTGAAAGGCCCCAAAGTCAAGGGGGATGTGGATGTGACACTGCCCAAGCTAGAAGGTGAAATGAAAGTGCCAGATGTGGACATCAAAGGACCTAAAGTGGACATCAGTGCTCCAGATGTGGATGTTCATGGGCCAGATTGGCACCTGAAGATGCCCAAGATGAAAATGCCCAAGTTCAGCATGCCTGGCTTCAAAGCAGAAGGCCCAGAAGTGGATGTGAACCTGCCCAAGGCTGACATTGATATCTCAGGACCCAAGGTGGATGTTGAAGTTCCTGATGTGAGCATTGAAGGACCAGAAGGAAAGCTGAAAGGTCCCAAGTTCAAGATGCCTGACATGCACTTCAAGGCTCCTAAGATCTCCATGCCTGATGTTGATTTCAACTTAAAGGGTTCTAAAATCAAAGGAGATATTGATGTTTCAGTCCCAAAACTTGAGGGAGACTTAAAGGGTCCAGAACTGGATGTCAAGGGCCCCAAATTGGATGTCGACATGCCAGAAGTAGCTGTGGAAGGCCCGGAAGGTAAATGGAAAAGTCCTAAATTCAAGATGCCAGACATGCACTTTAAAGCTCCCAAAATCTCCATGCCAGACATTGATCTTCACTTAAAGAGTCCAAAGATAAAGGGTGAGGTTGATGTAGATGTTCCCAAATTGGAAGGAGACCTCAAAGGGCCAAGTGTGGACCTAAGTGGACCAGACATTGAGATTGAAGGACCAGAAGGCAAACTGAAAGGTCCTAAGTTCAAGATGCCAGAGATGAACATCAAAGCCCCCAAGATCTCCATGCCTGATTTGCATCTCAAGGGTCCCAAACTAAAGGGAGATGTGGATGTTTCCCTGCCCAAAGTAGAAGGTGACCTCAAAGGAACAGAAATTGAAATCAAAGGCCCCAAAATGGACATTAATGCTCCAGATGTTGATGTTCATGGTCCAGACTGGCACCTGAAGATGCCCAAGGTGAAAATGCCCAAGTTCAGCATGCCTGGCTTCAAAGCAGAAGGCCCAGAAGTGGATGTGAACCTGCCAAAGGCTGACATTGATGTCTCAGGACCCAAGGTGGACAATGAAGGCCCTGATGTGAGCATTGAAGGACCAGAAGGAAAGTTGAAAGGTCCTAAGTTCAAGATGCCTGAGATGAACATCAAAGCCCCGAAGATCTCCATGCCAGACATTGATCTTAACCTGAAAGGCCCCAAAGTGAAGGGTGATGTGGACGTGTCCCTGCCCAAAGTGGAAGGTGAGATTAAAGTTCCTGAAGTTGACATCAAAGGCCCCAAAGTGGACATTGATGCTCCAGATGTGGATGTTCATGGTCCAGACTGGCACCTGAAGATGCCCAAAGTGAAAATGCCCAAGTTCAGCATGCCTGGCTTCAAGGGAGAGGGTCCTGAAGTGGATGTGAACCTGCCAAAGGCTGACATTGATGTCTCAGGACCCAAGATGGATATTGATGTTCCAGATGTGAATATAGAAGGTCCTGATGCAAAACTGAAGGGTCCTAAGTTCAAGATGCCAGAGATGAACATCAAGGCTCCCAAGATCTCCATGCCTGATTTGCATCTCAAGGGTCCCAAACTGAAGGGAGATGTGGATGTTTCCCTGCCCAAAGTAGAAGGTGACCTCAAGGGCCCTGAAGTTGACATCAAAGGCCCCAAAATGGACATTAATGCTCCAGATGTTGATGTTCATGGTCCAGACTGGCACCTGAAGATGCCCAAGGTGAAAATGCCCAAGTTCAGCATGCCTGGCTTCAAGGGAGAGGGTCCTGAAGTGGATGTGAACCTGCCAAAGGCTGACATTGATGTCTCAGGACCCAAGGTGGACATTGATGTTCCAGATGTGAATATAGAAGGTCCTGATGCAAAACTGAAGGGTCCTAAGTTCAAGATGCCAGAGATGAACATCAAAGCTCCTAAGATCTCAATGCCAGATTTGGACCTTAACATTAAAGGCCCCAAAGTGAAAGGAGATGTAGATGTTTCACTTCCAAGTGTTGAAGGTGATTTGAAAGGGCCTTCTCTTGACATAAAGGGCCCAAAATTAGATCTAAATGCTCCAGATGTTGACATTCATGGTCCCGAGGGCAAATTAAAAGGCCCCAAACTGAAAATGCCTGACATGCATGTCAACATGCCCAAGATCTCTATGCCTGAAATTGACTTGAATTTAAAGGGCTCAAAGCTTAAGGGAGATGTTGATGTCTCTGGACCCAAACTGGAGGGTGAAATTAAAACTCCCAAGTTAGATGTGAAGGGCCCAGAAGTGGACATTTCTGCTCCCAAGGTTAATATTGAAGGGAAATCAAAGAAATCTCGTTTTAAGCTCCCTAAATTTAATTTTTCTGGATCCAAAGTTCAGACACCTGACATGGATGTCAAAGTTAAAAAGCCAGATGTTGATGTAACAGCTCCAAAAGTTGACATTAATGCTCCAGAAGTGGAAGTACAAGGCAAAGTGAAAGGATCCAAGTTTAAAATGCCTTTCCTGAGTATTTCATCTCCCAAAGTTTCTATGCCTGATGTGGAGCTAAATTTGAAAGGTCCTAAGGTCAAGGGAGACTTAGATGTAGCAGGCCCAAATTTAGAAGGAGACTTTAAAAGCCCTAAAGTGGACATTAAAGCACCAGAGGTTCATATTAATGCACCTGATGTGGACGTTCATGGTCCAGAATGGAATCTGAAGATGCCCAAGATGAAAATGCCCAAGTTTAGTGTATCTGGCATAAAAGCAGAAGGACCTGATGTGGCTATGGATTTACCAAAAGGAGACATCAATGTAGAAGTTCCCAGTATGAATATTGAGGGCCCAGAACTCAATATAGAGGGTCCAGAGGGAAGCTTAAAAGGCCCCAAATTTAAGATGCCTGAGATGAACATCAAAGCCCCCAAGATCTCTATGCCTGACATTGACTTAAACCTGAAAGGTCCCAAGGTAAAAGGTGATGTAGATGTATCTCTTCCCAAACTTGAAGGAGATCTTAAAGGGCCAAAAGTTGACATCAAAGGCCCCAAAGTGGACATTGATGCTCCAGATGTGGATGCTCATGGTCCAGATTGGCACCTTAAGATGCCCAAAGTGAAAATGCCCAAGTTCAGTATGCCTGGCTTCAAGGGAGAGGGCCCTGAAGTGGATGTTAATTTGCCCAAAGCTGACATTGATGTCTCAGGACCCAAGGTGGACATTGATGTTCCAGATGTGAATATAGAAGGTCCTGATGCAAAACTGAAGGGTCCTAAGTTCAAGATGCCAGAGATGAACATCAAGGCTCCCAAGATCTCTATGCCTGACATTGATCTGAATCTTAAAGGCCCAAAATTGAAAGGTGATGTGGATGTGTCCTTGCCCAAAGTAGAAGGTGACCTCAAGGGTCCAGAGGTGGATATTACTGGCCCTAAAGTGGACATTGACATTCCTGAAGTTAGCATTGAAGGTCCAGAGGGCAAACTGAAAGGCCCCAAGTTTAAGATGCCTGAGATGAACATCAAAGCCCCCAAGATCTCCATGCCAGACATTGATCTTAACCTGAAAGGCCCCAAAGTGAAGGGTGATGTGGACGTGTCCCTGCCCAAAGTGGAAGGTGAGATTAAAGTTCCTGAAGTTGACATCAAAGGCCCCAAAGTGGACATCGATGCCCCAGATGTGGATGTTCATGGTCCAGACTGGCACCTGAAGATGCCCAAAATAAAAATGCCCAAGTTCAGCATGCCTGGCTTCAAGGGAGAAGGTCCTGAAGTAGATGTGAACCTGCCAAAGACTGACATTGATGTCTCAGGACCCAAGGTGGACATTGATGTTCCAGATGTGAATATAGAAGGTCCTGATGCAAAACTGAAGGGTCCTAAGTTCAAGATGCCAGAGATGAACATCAAGGCTCCCAAGATCTCCATGCCTGATTTGCATCTCAAGGGTCCCAAACTGAAGGGAGATGTGGATGTTTCCCTGCCCAAAGTAGAAGGTGACCTCAAGGGCCCTGAAGTTGACATCAAAGGCCCCAAAATGGACATTAATGCTCCAGATGTTGATGTTCATGGTCCAGACTGGCACCTGAAGATGCCCAAGGTGAAAATGCCCAAGTTCAGCATGCCTGGCTTCAAAGCAGAAGGCCCAGAAGTGGATGTGAACCTGCCAAAGGCTGACATTGATGTCTCAGGACCCAAGGTGGACATTGAAGGCCCTGATGTGAGCATTGAAGGACCAGAAGGAAAGTTGAAAGGTCCTAAGTTCAAGATGCCTGAGATGAAC